>NC_140289.1:417803-437803 GCF_964030765.1 Micromesistius poutassou
GTGTGTGTGAGTGTGTGTGTGTGTACTCCCTCTAAATGTCACATCAGTCTTATTTCCGGACTGTGTGATGAACCACAGACGCCCCCCGGCCGCACGGCTCCGTCTGACGCAGCCACCAACACTCAGAAATATCAAGTGTGCCCTCAGACCCTAGTGTGTGTGTGTGTGTCCTCAACCATAGTGTGTGTGTGTGTGTCCTCCACCATAGTGTGTGTGTGTGTGTGTGTGTGTGTCCTCCAACCATAGTGTGTGTGTGTGTGTGTGTGTGTGTGTCCTCCAACCATAGTGTGTGTGTGTGTGTGTGTCGTGTGTGTGTCCTCCAACCATAGCGTGTGTGTGTGTGTGTGTGTGTGTCCTCCAACCATAGTGTGTGTGTGTGTAGTGTGTGTGTGTGTGTGTGTGTCCTCCAACCATAGTGTGTGTGTGTGTGTGTGTGTGTGTGTCCTCCAACCGTAGTGTGTGTGTGTGTGTGTGTCCTCAACCGTAGTGTGTGTGTGTGTCGTGTGTGTGTGTGTGTGTGTGTCCTCCAACTGTAGTGTGTGTGTGTGTGTGTGTGTCGTGTGTGTGTGTGTGTCCTCCAACTGTAGTGTGTGTGTGTGTGTGTGTGTGTCCTCCAACCGTAGTGTGTGTGTGTAGCTTCAAACGTAGTGTAGCCTCATAGTGTGTGTGTGTGTCCTCCAACCATAGTGTGTGTGTGTGTGTGTGTGTGTGTGTGTGTGTGTCCTCCAACCATAGTGTGTGTGTGTGTGTGTGTGTCCTCCAACCATAGTGTGTGTGTGTGTGTGTGTGTCCTCCAACCATAGAGTGTGTGTGTAGCCACAAACCGTAGTGTGTGTGTGTGTGTGTGTGTGTGTCCCTCGCTCTGGGTTGTGCTCTCCGGGCGGTCCCGGCGTTGTGCGACCCCCTTTGTGTGTCTGTTAATGCGTGGATTAGTGTGTTTGTTGCCGTCTTCCCGGGTGTTCCGTTCAATCATCTGTCAGCCGGGACAACGTTCGACTACAGACGAACGTGGGGCAGATTTTCATTGAGGAAAACGACACAACAACGACAATAACAAACCACAAACAAACAGAGAGAAATATGGAAAACATCCGAAGACACTAAAAATTGAAAATTGATTCAAATAATTGTGATTTAATTAAAGTGATGAATCTTACAATTCTAACCGTTTCATTTAAAGCAGGAAGGATGCATCCACTTTACCCAATATCTCGTCAGCAAAATGCCCAAAGTATATTATCATTCATCTTCAAAGTCAGCTAATGAGCTAGTGAACCCCCCCCCCCCCCCCCCTTCTTTGTGTAGTTTGTACTTAAACTCAAACTCCAAAGTGCCCCAGCTTCCCCCAGCTCCGTCCAGCTGCCCCATCGCGGTCATGAGAGGGGGCAGTAACAGGGAGCTGGCATGGTAGCCGACTCCCCACTAAACCAGCGTTAAGGGAACCCCGCAAACGGGAATTACCTGGGATGGATTTCACGGAACACGATTTTCCGATGCTTATCGCACACTTTGATTCGACCCCCGAATAACACAATTACATTCATAAGTTCTAATACGGTCACTGAGTCATGCAATAAAACAGAAGTGATATCCTAACATCAAGTGTAAAAAGAAACACAGAAGAGTATAAACGCGAACGTAATGAAAATAAGTGTGTCATGTTAATTCCTGGTGACAGCCGAGTAGCCCTGCTAACTGCTCCGGTGGGGGGCAGTGAGGGGTGAGAGACAGAGAGCAGAGTGCCGCTGAGCCCCGCTGCACTGGAAGCTGTGTGGAGGCACTCTCTCTCCAAAGCTATTATCATGATGCATTACCGCTGTCAGCGCATGGATTTTCCCCTTACATCCGCTCCTCAGGATTACCGAGCGCCAAGCTACTGCAGAACCGACGGCTCTGCTGCCCTGGCCCAGAGTTGTCGGGGTACTTTGGGGACAAGGCAAAAAAAAACGCAGAAGTTTCTTCACCCTTGCGGTCCACAAACAGTCTTTGACTTGAGGTGGATGGATGGTTCTTAAAACCACCTGAGTCATGGATACGGCTGCCGGTTCGACTCTCGGCAGCACCCAACCAGTGGATAAAGTAGATCTGTTACTTCAGTTAAAGATTGAATCTTCCATTTAGTGCATTTACCAGATGCTTTTATCCAAAGCGAAGGTTAATACACACCAACGGCGGGGTCAACCATGCAAGGCAACAGCCAGCTCGTCAGGAGCAGTTAGGGTTAAGTGTCTCGCTCAGGGACACATCGACACCAGGAGGAGCCGGGGATCAAACTGGCAACCTCCCAGTTACAAGTCAACCTGCTCTACCGCCTGAGCTAAGCCGACCCACTCCGACCCGAATCTTCTTAGTAAGGCTTTCATGGTGGAAAAGCAAAAACTACCCAATAACGTTCTACATAATAAAATGAAGTACTTTGCACTTGTTGTTCATATCAGTTCTTTGTTTTGCTGTACAACAGCCAGAGACGGCAGCTGTCCAGCGGACCACGATTTACGTACATATACTCATTAGTTTTAAGGTATACAGTGTATGTCTGTGAGCATTTATCCTTTCTCCATTTGCAGGAGGACGTCAATATGTTCTGAAGGTGAGATGGATACGGTACGCTACGAAGCAGGCGTATTAGTTCAAATCTATTCCTACTCATTTTCTTTGCACGGTATCTAAAAAACCATTCAACTTGGAAGCCATTCACGCTGGGCACGTTCCGTCACTGGACACTGGGCTGTGGAAGTGTCAGCGCGCATCAACAGGAAAACAACAACAACAGCAACCGCTGTTACAACAGGGCCTTAATGGAAATGTGTGTGAGCGTGTATACAGCTTTGTTGTGTATGTGTGTGTATGTGTGTGTGTGTCTGTGTGTGTGCGTGTGCGTGCGTGTGTATGTGTTTGTGTGTGTGTGTGCGTGATAGGCATTTCCCTTGATTTATTAACCAACCTATCGAAAGTACATCTCATCCACGAACAGCAGCAGTGACGGTTGTACATTGAATTACGCCCCGGGCGAGACCCCCTCCGAGCGCCCCCCTCCTGGCCGAGTTGTTGATGGGGGGGGGGGGGGGGGACGCGGTTACGGGCTAGCGTAATTGTTGACAGACGGGGGATATGATCGAAAATAGAAAACCGCTTCGCGGCGCGGCTGATTTCTTTTATCGTGTCCTTGTGCTGCCCCCCATGTGTCATGAAATAATGCCGCCCCGGGGTGCTGCCCGCTTCGCCCGTGCCTAAAGCCGCCACTGAGCAGCAGCCATTAAACGTCTCCAGTCTTTAGCAGCCCATCCATATTCATTCAAAAGGCCGGCAGGTTGACTACACAACCCAAGCAGCCTACAGGCCCAGCCTCACCCTGGCCCAGAGGCCCTTCCAGCCCTCATGGCCGTGATGGACCTGGAGCCAGCATGGCCCGGTAACAGTTGCCACGCCGGGCTGTCTGGCGGTTTAGTCCAGTGTCACGTTTTGTGTTGGCGTCGAGACGGAGGGATTTCATTTGTTGGTTTGCCGGCTCTGAAGAACAGCCTGAGCAGCGCTCTGCTGGTGTGCACACAACATGCACACACTGCGTGGTATTATTACTGTTATATTATAATTATGAATTATGACAGTTATGACGCATTGTTGTCAAGTCAAGTCAAGTCAAGTTTTATTTGTATAGCACAATTTACATGCGGCTGAGCCGCAACCAAAGTGCTTCACAGAAAGTGCAGATACACAATGAAAAAAAAAACTCTAACTCTAGGAGTTAAAATAAGATAAAATAGAAGAGAAATTTAAAAGGTAACTAGGTTGTGTGTATTGTGACGATCCCTCCTCCCAGGCACTAGGTGTCCCTGTTTCTTTTGAGTTGTGTTTCACAGATGCTGAGTGGAGGGATCGTCAGCGGCATGAGGAACACCTGGGCCAGTGTGCTCTGCCTATAAAGACCTTCCTCATTCTGTGAAAGGGGCTGGCGGGGAACTGACTCCTGTTCACCGGCAGGCCTGATGGCAGCGCTTTCGTTTTGTTTATTTTGATCTGCACATACACTATCACACATCCATGCACTCATGACTGATACTGATCTTTACACGTTTGTCTTGATTGAATTGTTAAATAAATACTGCTTGCTAGTAGCCAGCTCGTGCTTGTTCTCCCTACTTTGTCACAGCCTTGGAGCCGGGCTGTGACAGTATGATTGACGTGGGTATGACTAGGATAATTATTTATTATACTATCATGTCTCCCTACATTGCCTGAAATCCATAGTTGTGACCTTAAAAGCACAAAGAAATCCAACAATTAATAAAATATTCCACCTCAGCCAGACCCTGATTGTTTTATGGATTATGGAGTCAGAGAGATAACGCCACCAACATCATATCTTGCTTAATACAAAACACCCCATCTAACAATCACCTCACTAAAGATCCATCGTGTCTCAGCTGCCGCCCATGGAAACACAATGCTTTCATTCATCTCCATCTCACATCACACAATCTGCTTGTGTTTCCTCCTTATCGGCCTCTGCGACGCTGTATCTCCCTTTCTGTTTATTTGAATAAACCAAGAACAATTTGTCTGTTTCTGTTTCAGTGTCTGTCCCTCGCTCGGGAGAGTACAGATTGATGGGAGATGTCTCCTAGAGCGTATCATAGAGAACATCTGGATACAAAAGGCCTGCTGCTGGAGGAAACCGACAGGGTAGAACTATCCACAGTCACATGCAGATGTGGCTGAGAGATGGAGAGACGAGTGAGAGATGGAGAGAGGAAAAGATTGAGAGAGATGGAGAGAGAGAGAATAGAGACAGTGAAAGATTGGATGTATGGGGAGTGAGAGATGGAGAGAGGTATTTGGATAGAGAGAGTTGGAGAGAGAGATTGATAGAGATGGAGAGATATGGAAAGAAAGAGAGAGGGATGATAGATAACAGATAGTGGAATGATAAGCTTGAACACAATATAACATAATATATCATATATTCAATAATTTCGCAACATTGATCTGTGAGGGGTGAAACGTGGTTTTGTCAAATGATTCTACATTACGCCAGCATGTTCTCAATGTGCCGTAGCTGCGAGAGATAGAGAGAGAGCGAGAGAGAGAGAGAGAGAGAGAGAGAGAGAGAGAGACCTTCTCTTTCTACAGTGAAAACTAACTTCAAATCCTTTCGAATTATTAGCTTCCACGGACCGCGAGAGAACATCCTGGGTGGCTTTGACGGTGAAATATTTAGCCGGAGTGATGAGAACATAAAAGGTTGCTGAGGCACAGTCCATGTTTTATACTAAGCCTGCTCAGGGTGCCTTCAGAAGACGCATGCAGCTCATACATATTTAAAACTGTCCCCGGAAAGCTGTGACAGGGAGGACTTATGTCAGTACACGCTACGGACGAATTATATCTCGGAAAAGTGTAAGAAAACATAACAATGCTGAAGACACAATTTTCTCTCATCTCTCACTGTATTGTATGTTGTACGTCCTGGCACTGAATCTGCACACTTACTGTATGTTGTACGTCCTTGCCCTTAGAAATAGTACATAGTATCGTGTAGGGTCTTATCCTAGTTATCTCTTTTGCATACAGGGAATGGGTTAACCTAGGGATGGTTAGTACAGACAGAGATATATTGTTGTTTCTCTTTCATCTCTTTCATCACCAGAATCAGAACATGGATCAGAGGTTTGATTGGCTCAGGGTGGGAGCAGAGGGGTTTGTCATAGATCTTCACTATCTATGTGAACACGACGCGACAGGATATTCTTTCAGAGTGATTTGTTTAGACCGGTCTCTCAATCTAAATCTAGGTGTGCGTGTGTGTGCATGTGGAACTATGCACATACACACACACACACACACTCCTACCATCTGTATTCGTGTGCACGTTTGTGTCTATTCCTGTGTGTAAATACACTCTTTGTCTCAATTTGCGTGGGCGAGCGAGTGTGAGAGCGAGTCTGCATCTATCTATCTTTGTTTCTGTTTGTATGTGTGGGCTGCATTCCACCTGTGTGTTGATGTGTAAGTATGCATCCACATGCAAATACACTGTATCTTCCTGTATTCTATCTTCCTTTGTGTGAGTGTGTGAGTGATTGTCTACGAGTGACATTGAATTTGTGAACTTGCTCATTTCAATGCACAAATAAACTGTTTTTTTTCTCTACACCTGTGTGTGTGTGTGAGTGACACTGAATTTGTGACATTCTCATGTTTATGTGCGCAAATAAACAGTATTTTTCTCTACAGCTGGTCACAACACACCTTGTGTGTAGTCTTTGTGTGCGCAAATAAACAGTATTTCTCTCTTCCTTCGTGTGTGTTTGAGTGACATCTCACATGTGAACGTGCTCATGTTTAGGTGCACAAATAAACAGTATTCCCTCGTCCCGAGTGTGTGTGGTCACTACCCTCCCTGTGTGTTTGTGTGGTCATTACCCTCCCTGTGGTCACTACCCTCCCTGTCTGTTTGTGTGGTCATTACCCTCCCTGTGGTCACTACCCTCCCTGTGTGTGTGTGGTCACTACCCTCCCTGTGTGTGTGTGGTCATTACCCTCCCTGTGTGTTTGTGTGGTCACTACCCTCCCTGTGTGTTCGTGTGGTCATTACCCTCCCTGTGTGTGTGTGGTCACTACCCTCCCTGTGTGTGTGTGGTCATTACCCTCCCTGTGTGTTTGTGTGGTCACTACCCTCCCTGTATGTTAGTGTGGTCATTACCCTCCCTGTGTGTGTGTGGTCACTACCCTCCCTGTGTGTGTGTGGTCATTACCCTCCCTGTGTGTTTGTGTGGTCACTACCCTCCCTGTGTGTGTGTGGTCATTACCCTCCCTGTGTGTGTGGTCATTACCCTCCCTGTGTTTTTGTGTGGTCATTTCCCTCCCTGTGTGTTTGTGTGGTCACTACCCTCCCTGTGTGTCTGTGTGGTCACTACCCTCCCTGTGTGTGTGTGTGTGTGTGTGTGTGTGTGTTAGTGTGGTCATTACCCTCCCTGAGTGTGTGTGTGGTCACTACCCTCCCTGTGTGTGTGTGTGTGTGTGGTCACTACCCTCCCTGTGTGTGTGTGTGTGTGGTCATTACCCTCCCTGTGTGTGTGTGTGGTCACTACCCTCCCTGTGTGTTAGTGTGGTCATTACCCTCCCTGTGTGGCTGTGTGGTCACTACCCTCCCTGTGTGTGTGTGTGTGTGGTCACTACCCTCCCTGTGTGTGTGTGTGTGTGTGTGTGGTCACTACCCTCCCTGTGTGTGTGTGTGTGTGTGTGTGTGGTCACTACCCTCCCTGTGTGTGTGTGTGTGTGTGTGTGTGGTCACTACCCTCCCTGTGTGTGTGTGTGTGGTCATTACCCTCCCTGTGTGTGTGTGTGTGTGTGTGTGTGTGTGTGTGTGTGTGTGTGTGTGTGTGTGTGTGTGTGTGGTCACTACCCTCCCTGTGTGTGTGTGTGTGGTCACTACCCTCCCTGTGTGTGTGTGTGTGTGTGTGGTCACTACCCTCCCTGTGTGGCTGTGTGGTCACTACCCTCCCTGTGTGTGTGTGTGGTCATTACCCTCCCTGTGTGTGTGTGTGTGTGTGTGTGTGTGTGTGTGTGTGTGTGGTCACTACCCTCCCTGTGTGTGTGTGTGTGTGTGGTCACTACCCTCCCTGTGTGTGTGTGTGTGTGGTCACTACCCTCCCTGTGTGTGTGTGTGTGGTCACTACCCTCCCTGTGTGTTCGTCCCCAGAGTTGCTTCATCTTGACAGCTGAACAGCCAGCGTCTGGGTGCTCCACTGAGCAGGTGATCGTTCCTCTGGCGCTCCAGATGGTTCCCGCTCCAAACAGGCGACAGGCCTTCCTCCTCCACACCAGACGCACTGGGACCCCCAGAGCCGGCCCACTCCCATACCTCCCTGCCTTCTCCCTTCACATTCACATTTACATTTAGGGCCTTTAGCAGACGCTTTTATCCAAAGCGACTTACAACAAGTACATTTGTGAGAAGGTTCATTAGTTCATTATATTTATATATATATATATATATATATATATATATATATATATCATATAATATTCTTATTCATTCATTCATTCAATATTTTTTTATCCAAAGTGACTAACATTGTATACAGAAATGGGCAACTAAGAAGCTGGGTAGGGGTTAGACAGTGAATAGAGCGACAGGTCGTTAAGGAGCAGGTAGGGGTTAGACAGTGAATAGAGCGACAGGTCGTTAAGGAGCAGGTAGGGGTTAGACAGTGAATAGAGCGACAGGTCATTAAGGAGCAGGTAGGGGTTGGACAGTGAACAGAGAGACAGGTCATTAAGGAGCAGGTAGGGGTTAGACAGTGAATAGAGCGACAGGTCATTAAGGAGCAGGTAGGGGTTGGACAGTGAATAGAGTGACAGGTCGTTAAGGAGCAGGTAGGGGTTGGACAGTGAATAGAGAGACAGGTCATTAAGGAGCAGGTAGGGGTTAGACAGTACAGAGACAGGTCATTAAGGAGCAGGTAGGGGTTAGACAGTACAGAGACAGGTCATTAAGGAGCAGGTAGGGGTTAGACAGTACAGAGACAGGTCATTAAGGAGCAGGTAGGGGTTAGACAGTACAGAGACAGGTCATTAAGGAGCAGGTAGGGGTTGGACAGTGAATAGAGCACAGGTGATTCAGGAGCAGGTAGGGGTTGGACAGTGAATAGAGTGACAGGTCGTTAAGGAGCAGGTAGGGGTTGGACAGTGAATAGAGTGACAGGTCGTTAAGGAGCAGGTAGGGGTTGGACAGTGAATAGAGCACAGGTGATTCAGGAGCAGGTAGGGGTTAGGGAGCATCTTGCTGCCTACAGGCTGCAGACATCATAAAACCCCATTTCTATTTTTATTTGAAATCGTCACACCAATGCTTTAACACCAACACTGTGAAAATAAGTCAGACTGTAGTTGTTAAATAATTCTCTCTGCGGATCCAGAAAGTGATATAAGTCCTCATTTGGGATGAGTTGTTCCCTTAAGGGCTCTTAAAGTCTTCCGATAAATTCCCATTAAGCTGTTTGGGATAAAAGGAGACAGACTTCAATTTCCCTCTTATTGGTTCTGGGATTGATTCATCAGGGCTTTGTTTTATAATGACTTTAACCACCAGTAACCCTCCCTGGGCCCTGGAATAAATCATTAATCATTAATCATTAATATGAACGATTTAACTTCTTTGAATGAATGATCGCCCCGTCAGATTGAAATACTCCCCAACGCGTCCCCCCCCCCTCTGTCATTCCCAAACACATACCGGCCGCTCCTGAGACACACCGGGACTGCACGGTGATAATCTAACCGTTATTATAAATGATGGACGTTGGACGCCCACAGAGAGGGGGAGAGAGAGAGAGAGAGAGAGAGAGGAGAGAGAGAGAGAGAGAGAGAGGGAGAGTGAGTGAGAGGGAGAGTGAGTGAGAGGGAGAGAGAGAGAGGGGAGAGAGAGAGCGAGAGAGAGGGGAGAGAGAGAGAGAGAGAGAGTGAGTGAGAGGGAGGGAGAGAGAGACAGAGACAGAGAGAGAGACAGAGAGAGAGTGAGTGAGAGGGAGAGAGAGAGAGAGAGAGTGAGAGGGAGAGAGAGAGAGAGAGAGAGAGAGGGAGAGAGAGGGGAAAGAGAGAGAGAGAGAGACAGAGAGAGAGCTGTATTGTACTGAGTATTGTTTTAGGTGTTGACGCTCATCGTCCACAACAGCAGCTGGGTGACTGAGGAGACTGACAGTCAGCCAGGATGAAAGCCTCTCCTCCCCCCCAGATGAGCCGTGGAAACCATGGCAACGGACATCCGACCTCCGCCGCCAAAGCCGTTGATTTCTTTATTTATCTCACGTGTTTCTCACTGCGGGAGCACATCTTTTTAATCCGGGCAGATATACCTTTGTTTAAATAATAACTATTAAAAACCTGGCAGACATGCCCAGCCATTAAAACACAGGTCAAATAAGAAGATACAAAACACATCCTCTCACTACTTAGCTCTTAATACATGTGTTGTGTTATCTGTCTGGACTGTGTGTGTGTGTGTGTGTGTGTGTGTGTGTGTGTGTGTGTGCGCGCGTGCGTGCGTGCGTGTGTGTGTGTGTGCGTATTGCAGTAGCCTACAACCACCTTGCTAACCCTTCCTTTCCTCAAGTTAGACCAGTCAGGGACAATGCTCTCCACAATAATAGAACATCGTTTTGGAATGCACCCACAGAGGGTGCATTCCAAAACGATGTTCTATTATTTACTGACCCATTTTGGAATGCACCCTCTGCGGGTGCATTCCAATACTGAGCCTCCAGGCGCCTGACTCCTGACCATGAGTGACAAGCAGGAGGTTGGTGGGAGTGTGTTCAGGCTGTGAGCTGACCTACGTTCCCAACGATGGAAGGAAGGCGGGGTGGTGTAGGGACAGAGATTCATCCAATATACGGAGTTGTTGATATTTATATATTAGGGCTGGGCAACGATTAAAAGTTTTAATCGCAATTAATCGCATAGTATTGGTGAGTTAACTCGCAATTAATCACACTTTTTAAATTCTATTTTAAATCCATTCCAATTGAAGTTATATGAGATTATCAAATGGAATGACACATTATCATTCATACCAAATGTACTTAATAAGCAAAAACTAGACCAAGTGATCTTGAGGGAGTTTTATTGACTCACTCAGTGTGGGTTAAATATGAAACTAATATGAAATATGAAACACCACAGATTTGTGAATCGTAAACAGGCAGTTAATTACTATAATTGTAAACCAACAGTTACTACAAGTGTAGCTAAATTCAAATAGCGCCACAGATTGTAAACAGGCTGTCACTTACTGCAAGTGTAATTGAATGAAAGTAAGTGGAAATGATTTCTGATATGAATGTTGACATTTCAAAATCAAAGTAAAAAAAAAAGAAAAAGAGAATGTGCGTTTATGCGTCGATTTGTATTAATCGCGTTAAAATAACATGTTAAAAAATTAACATGTAATTAACGTGTTAACTTGCCCAGCCCATATATATATAATATTCTTATTCGTTTCATTCAATATTTTTTATCCAAAGTGACTAACATTGAATACAGAGATGGGCCATTAAAGCGTGGAACACACTGGCCCGACCGCTGCCCATCTGAAACGTTTTGGGGAGACGAGAACAAATCTGTTCGTCACGCTGTGATACGAAACTTTACAGCAAAACAAAAAAACGATGACACTAATTTACCCACCACGCCGGTTACAGGCTGACTGCAGATCTGTAAGGCTACCTTTAAAGACCCTACCGTGTAGTACGGTTCACAGATGATCCATCTACTATACTGGGTGGACTGCTGTGATGTCCTGAACGAGACCGTTCTAAAACGGCTTGTCAGGGTTACGCGACATCACACCCGGTACTTAAATAGCACAGCCCTTTAAAAGCTGGCGTGGTCTTCCCACAGAGGGGGTTCACGTTGAGAGAGGAGGGCGAGACTCAGAGAGAACTCTCACTGGCGAAAGAGCTTGCTATTCAATTAAAGAGGTGATGTTATACCACCAAGTGTGGTCAACCATTACGAGCCTGTTTGAAAATCTGCCTTTTCCTGTGCTTTAGTGACTTCACAAGTGGGCATGTCGGCCTTGATGTACGAGGGATGGATCAGAGCACCAGACCTACCCAGTGGACTGTAGCAAGTGTTGCTTATCTGTCAGTCATACATCTACGATACGACTTTATTAATCCCCCTCAGAGGAGAAATTCGTTAAATCTAGGTGTGGACACGTCCATTTGTGATGTCACTAAGGAACGGGGAAAGGCAGATTTCCACCCGTCTCTTAATGGCTGATCACACTCGCACCTTGTGACATAACATCCCCCCTTTAACATATTTTCTGTTCGAGGTCAACTGAGTCACGCAACCTTCTGCGAGAGAACCCACTCCCAAGGCAGACGCTTGGCCGCGGTGTCGTCATGGGCGACATAACCCGGAGTCCCCCTTTATAGCCAATCGTATAAAGGATGATGTCGTGATGCTGTGGCGATGACCTCACCCATGTAGGAAGGGACAGAGGTGGGAGATAAAGCTCATTTAACGGTACGTTAGTCTTTATTTATTCGAGGGGAGCGCTTGATTTACCTCTGCTGTGCTCGGTGGCGCTAAATTAAAAGCTCAACATGGGTGGACACAACGGATCTCTCCTTAAAATATCCTCCGTGACCCTAACCCTAAACTAACCTAACCCTAACCCTAACCTAAACTAACCTAACCCTTACCTAACCCTAAACTAACCTAACCCTAAAGTAACCTAACCCTAACCCTAACCTAAACTAACCTAACCCTTACCTAACCCTAACCTAAACTAACCTAAACCTAACCCTTACCTAACCCTAAACTAACCTAACCCTAACCCTTACCTAACCCTTACCCTATTTTAATTGTGTTATTATTATTGTTGTTGTTTTAATTTATTTTTGTATGGGGGGGAGGGGGGTGGGGAAAGTCTGTTTATTTGTTACTGTTTGTATTTTATGTATATCTGAAAATCTGAAAACAACTGAGTTGATAAAAAAATAAAAGAATAATAATAATTATATATATATATCCTCCTCTGTGATAAACTGTGAAACGCCCACATGGACGTTACAGGAGAGAGCAGCAGGGCAGAGACCAGTGGCTGAGCCGAACAAAGGCCCTGTTGAGAAGTGGAAGTGGGCCTCAAGCTGGAAGAGGCTGTGAAGCGCCCTGAGTGATGGGAGCCACCACAGAACCAGTAGGCCTCCTCGAGCCAGACGCCCTGAGTGATGGGAGCCACCACAGAACCAGTAGGCCTCCTCTAGCCAGACGCCCTGAGTGATGGGAGCCACCACAGAACCAGTAGGCCTCCTCTAGCCAGACGCCCTGAGTGATGGGAGCCACCACAGAACCAGTAGGCCTCCTCGAGCCAGACGCCCTGAGTGGTGGGAGCCACCACAGAACCAGTAGGCCTCCTCGAGCCAGACGCCCTGAGTGATGGGAGCCACCACAGAACCAGTAGGCCTCCTCGAGCCAGACGCCCTGAGTGATGGGAGCCACCACAGAACCAGTAGGCCTCCTCGAGCCCGACGCCCTGAGTGATGGGAGCCACCACAGAACCAGTAGGCCTCCTCGAGCCCGACGCCCTGACCACTCCCACCCGCGCCGTGACCTCCAGTACCACCACCACGGCGTGGCACTCTGGACAGAAGCTCAATGAAACGAACGCCAGGGAGCGAGAGAATCCTCACCAGTCGGGCCACTGTCTCCACCCCACCCTGGGAGGAAGAGCTCTTCAACGGTGCACGTACAGAGCCGGCACAACCGTGGTTACCCTCACCCTGTCACAGGCTGGGGGGGCGGGGGGGATGAGTGACAGTTGAAATGAGGCACCCAGGGGAGGGGGGGCAGGGGGTGGGGGCGGTGATATCTCCCGAGGTCCACCGGGACGCGGCATTACCATGCGGAAGCCGCAGAACATCATTAAAGTTGCATTGAATTCTGGAGCGGGGTTGGTTGGCGGGAGGGCTCCGAGCTGCCAGGCTGTGTTCAAACCCAGAGCGCCACAACAAAGAGTCAAGGCTCTTCTGTCGTATTTCTTTCCCGTCCTTCTTCGTCATTTTAATAGTCCTTCCTCCAGGTGTCAGCTTCTCTGGCACTCATTCTCTCTCTCTCTATCTCTCTCTCTTGCACACTCTGCTGCTCTCTCTCTCTCTCTCTCTCGCTCTCCCTTTGTTTCAAAGCCTCTCTCCCTCTCTTCCTCTCAGTAATAGGACTGGCTGCGCAGTAGGCCAGCCCCTGTGGTTTAGTGACAGGACTGGAGTCAGAGAGTGACTTGTAATGGCTAATCCACGTCATACCGTCTGAAAACTACTTTTTGATGCGCACACGACACACAATGGCTTTTCGCTGTCAACTTACAAACCCGTTCCTGTAAACCTGTCTACCTTTAAGTAAAGTAGAATACAATACTAATAATAATTCTCTGGTCGACACCAGGCCATTGCGAGGTTATGTAGCTCATGCATGGTTAGTCACTGGATCATTCTTCAGTTTATCTTGGCTCTTTCTCATGACGTATTTCTGAAGGGAAGAGGTGCTTTAAAGGGCATAATAGAATGGCTTGGCATGGCATGGAATGGAATATAATGACCTCAACTGGAATGGACTCAACTGGAATGGACTCAATTAGGTTGGTCAGTTGCTCTATGTAGCCAAGCGTAATACTATAATGTGTATCCTGTAATCCTCATTAGCAGTATCAGGTAATTCCCTTTGCCAGATACTGGAATAAAAGGAGTCATTTGTCGTGATACAAACTGATTGATATGTTACTTTTACCCACAAATGGGGCTTCAATTCAAGATGTGAAATTTGAGGAAGATATAGTCAGACTGATTCATCATTATTTATACTGATACTTAATACGACATGGATGCATAAAAACAATAATTATGAATCGTTAATGCTGACAGTAGAGTCAGCTTATCAGTTTTCAGAACATTGTAGATATTTGACTGTGTTAGCAATGCTAATGAGCCCCCATTTCCCCCATAACACTACAAGCACATTATTCACTGTAATGCTATGCTAATCCTGTGACACTGGTTCCACATCATTAGATATCCAAAAGTTCTAACGGAACAATTAGGCTCCAAGGAGGTTGGATTTTCCTTCTAGGGCAACATGTGGGCAACCGTGTGTGTGTCTAACCATGCAAGGTCCTCTCTGACACCTCCTCTCAGATCTGGCTTGATTAAAGCTGCTGGTTCACAAACCTTCATAAGATCAGGGAAATGACCTGTCTCTAGACTCTAGTGTAGTGCTGGTGTAGCGGGGCTTCTACCGCTCCAACGAGATGCAATTAGCTCAACGGAGGACAGCAAGACGAATGGAGAAAATACACAATTGAATTCAAAGGAAATATTGCCATCGGTTTCATAGCCTCCCTAAAAGCGGTTATGATGAGAGTGTGGATGAGGCAATCGCATTTCACGGAGCTATAGCGATTACCCCACAGACCCACAGGGGGCGGGGGGGAGATTCCAGTCGCAACACGGTTAACTGTGCACTGTCGGAGCTCGACGTACACCGCGGCTAAATGGCTTGCATGAAGGAGATCCAAATCCATAGCTTCAATGCCACAACGAGGGACACCCCCGAGCTCCCGGTGAGGTTCAGCTGGAGGTCTAGAGTGTGGAGGAGAGATGAGGAAGTGGATCTGTAGCCTTTAGCGAACAGCTCAGAAACACACACACACACACACACACACACACACACACATTAGACTGTGAAAACGTAAAGGTCCTACAAAGAGGTCCTTTGATTTTAGTGATTATTGTGCAGTACACTGTGTGTATTGGACCATTATACCATGATGGACCACTTACAACAGTCTTTTTACTATGCCGACAGCATACCTCAATGCAATATTTATATTTTATAATTTTAACTTGTATACACACGCATACTGTACCACCAGGGCTAGAACAGCAGAGGATATCTCAGCGTTGATGACAGCTCATTAATACTGAAACACAACAGTAATGCTGGACACAGCAATACTGTGAACAGTTATCCCACATCCACCTTTACATGATGCTATCATGCCTTCCCATACTGTTGTGTTTTATGCTATATATATGTATGTTTGCCACTTTTGGTCACAAATTGAGCTCAAATTCAAGGTGTGAAATTTGGGGAAGATGTATTCAGACTGAGTCATGAATACTGATACTTAATGCAACTTGGTATGACGTTTTAGTTCTTACATTGCTTACATTTAACGTAATGTAAATTGTACATTTAGATTTTTTTTGTCTAGATCTATTTTTTTTTTTTTTCAAATGTCTAAAAGTAAACATTTGGCATTATTCATTCATTCCCCTCAAACAACTCACTTATCAATCCACATCCATCGGAGAAAGTGGGGTTAAAGAGTGCAGGCTGGAAGAGGGACGTCATTTAGATCAGAAAGACCATGAAACAGTCGGTCGGCGGCTCGTGGTCTGAAGGAACGCCCCACGGAGACACAGAACCAAACCTCACTGTGATCGGCCAATTACCCGGCGGCGCCCAGAGACCAACACCCCACGCTATCTCTGTTCATCACTCTGTTCCTATGTATATATATATATATATATATACATAGATGTCTCTTTATCTCTCTCTCTCTATGTATGTGGCCACCACTCTCTTGTTACGCTCCTTTAAGATAGAGCAGCATCAACAAACAAACAGAGAGGATGGAATGCTAATCAGGACGTGTGTTTGGTACAAAGCAGTGTGTGTGTTTGTGTGTGTCTTGTGTGTGTTTGTGAGTTTAGATGTTTTTTAAGCAGGACAGCAATGAATATGAAATCAGTCCAATTAAGCAGACTGTGTGTGTGTGTGTGTGTGTGTGTGTGTGTGTGTGTGTGTGTGTGTGTGTGTGTGAGCGTTGGAGTGGGGGGTGGAGTAGTAGGTTCCGGGTTGTGGCTGCACGGTCCGTTACCATGACTACAAGTCCCGTCCCTATCTACACACAAACTTCAAACCAAACCAAAAAAAAAAAAGATTCCCCAGTAATTCCGTTTGGTAGGCCTGCATGGTATCACTGGATGTGTCTGGACATCTCTCTCTGTCTCTCTCTCTCTCTGTCTCTATCCCTCCCTGCCTCTCTCTCACCATATTTTCCTCTCTCTTTCTCCAACTCTCTCTCTCTCTCCCTCTCTCCCTCCCTGTCTCTCTCTCTCTTACCCTCTTTGCCCCTCTCCCTCTCCCTTTCTCTCTGTCTCTCTCTTACCGACTTTGCCCCTCTCCCTCTCCCTCTCTCCCTCTCCCTCCCCCTGCGTTACAACATGGCTTTCCGTTGTGAAATCTCTCGGAAAAGAGAATTATTTAAGGAGAGATCTGCTGGTTCTGGGGACAGCTGAGGCTGATGTATAATAAAGTGCTTAGTCATCGTTCTCATTAATATTCACATGCGCCGTAACACAGAGAACACAACCCACCAGACTTAATGGGCGCTCGTTTTGGGAGCGAGGTTGAAGCGGCGGGGAGGGTGATTCAGAGTGAGGGGTGGGGGTGGGATGTCAGGAGGAGATGACGGGTGAGGCTGGTGGGTGAGGTGATTTATGAATTCATTCTGGTAGGAGTTGAGACGATGACAGACGGAGAGAAATGCAACAAAGGGAGGGAGGGAGAAGAAGAAGAGAAGAAAGGATGGAAACTGAGAAGCATCCACTTCTAGGAAGATAAAATACAACGAAACAACTTGAAAAGATAAGAAGGATGGAAAGAAAGAAATGTAATGTACATGTAAATGTACAATAAAAAGACGGAAGGGCCAAACATAAACAGAGATAGCATCTTATTTAAGGCAAAAGAACATGGAAAAAGAGAAAAAAGTTAGAAAAACACACAGAAAGCATCCAATTAAAACCCATCCAATCATCTCAACCGTAATCCAAGTTCATCAGCTAAAGACGCCTGCCTCCACCTGCATTAACCTCTACCGTTTACCCCGGGGGCCCCAAGGGGCCGACTATAGTGTCAGATAACATTCAATCAAGAGGTTCCCCACACAGCTCTCTCTCTCTCTCTCTTTGTCTCTCTCTCTCTCTCTCTCTCCCTCCAGATCCATCACATGGTGTTTTACCAGTGCGGCCGGCCGGGGGCTGAGCAGTGGGAGGAGGAGGGATATCGACCCTATGGGGGCGCAGGGAGACGCGTACGGCCCCGGCTGACAGGGGTCAAGGGAACAGATCGATTCCACACGGCCCGATTCTCCCAGCCAACCCCCAGCCAACCCCCACCTGCCCTCCCTCCCTCCCTCCCCTCCTGGCTGGCCCCAGACTACCGCCCTGCTCCGGAGCAGTCACACATGAGTCAGAGGAAGACCTCACAGTCCAGGTGTCCCATGCCCCAGAGGAGCAGGGGGCAGGAGAGTTTAGTCTCTCACCCGACCCCCTGGTGGAGCGCCGGGGTACTGCCGGGGGATTTTTTTTTGCATTTTGCAATCATAGAAAAAATTATATCGATAATTTAAAATAAATGTAGGACAAATATTGTTCCATAAATATAGCATCAGGGCTTGTTATTATTTCTAAAATAGCGTCGCAATAGCGTGCATTCGCTTATATGTTTTTCACTGTAATGTTTCCTATGGATGTTTGTTTTGGTTTCTGTTTGGTGGACAAACACTGGGAGCCGGAGCAGCGTTGCCGTTCCTCTCTCCAGATTGCCGCCGGCCCTGGCTGTAATCAGGGTGTGTAACGGGGCAGCCGGCAGTATGGTTTCAGCCCCTGCGTGTGTATTTAACCATCGACCGCCGCATGTCTATGAGGTGGTCCGCGGAAGATGACCATTTGGAGAACTGGTCTAGTCCCTAGGGTTGACCACACCCAGCCGCAGGGTTCAACGTCCACAGTTTACCTGAGCAGGATCCCCAACTAACTAACATTACTAACATAACTAATTATCTAGAAGAAGAATGCAGGTGGATCATATTTGTATGAGATAACCGTTGCTAATAAAGTTTTTCAATTGCAATTGAAAATGTTATTATCTCACACTAGTGAAGGGAGGTAACATGTTAGGATTAGGGTATAGTTTTAATCGTGGATGTAAAGTGAAAAGTGAAGTGTCTTCCACAAAATGTTATCTTTCTAGATGTTTCCATCTATTTCTCCCGTGCACTGAAACCATTTGACCGCAACAAGAACAAACCGTGTCAAATTGCCGTGTACCCACTCTGTAATGGAAGTTCTGTCTTACAATTGGACCAGGGAGCGTGAGCGGGAACAGAATAAATTGTAACGATTAAGGTGAGAGAGACATGGGAGCACCCAATAGATTCTTATCATTTGTTTTGCTGCATTGCAGTATGGCTCCCTTCCTCACCCTCTCACTGGGAGGGAGAAAGGGTGAGAGCGAGAGGGACTGAGCGATAGAGAGAGAGGGATTGACAGAAAGACAGAGCGAGAGATACAGAAAGAGTGAGAAAGTGAGTGAGAGTGAGACAGAAAGAGATATGAGAGGGAGAGTGAAAGAGAGACAGAGACAGAGAGAGAGAGGGAGGAACAGAGAGAAAGAGAGAGAGAGAGAGAGAGAGAGAGAGAGGGAATGAGAGAAAGGACAAGATTGAGAGTGAGACACAAAAAGTGTGTGAGTGAAAGAGGCAGAGAGAGAGGGAATAAAATAGGGTTGCGTTGAATTTGCATTACAGCCATAAAACATAATCATGGATTTTTCTATGCTTTGGTGCAGAAACAATATAAATGGGACACTACTACGGTGAATAACTAAAAGTACGAGTCTGCCAACATGTTTTAAGTTCAGAAACTGTTCGGCGAGTCGTTCTATACCTTGTTCCATATCAATTTCATACGTAGTGTTCCATCACTCCATCATTTATCAAACCATTCATCTATCCGTCCACCCACCCGTCAGCCCTCCATCATACACCCATCATAGCCTTCATCCACCCGACCGTAGAAATCCACAGGCATCGCTTTGGCCATCGGCCAAATTGCTCCATCGATAGCTCTAATCCTAAGTTTTTTTG
This sequence comes from Micromesistius poutassou, assembly GCF_964030765.1. Taxonomy (NCBI): domain Eukaryota; kingdom Metazoa; phylum Chordata; class Actinopteri; order Gadiformes; family Gadidae; genus Micromesistius; species Micromesistius poutassou. Next base: position 437,302 of record NC_140289.1, read on the forward strand.
CTTATGGGCACCTGTCAGAAGAACCCATCAGACGTCTACTTTGAGAACATCAATAACACAGTCGACGAGCTCGACCTCTCTCTCACTCTCTCTCTCCCTCTCACTCTCTCTGTCTCCCTCTCACTCTGTCTGTCTCTCTCTTTGTCTCTCTCTCTCTCTCTCTCTCTGTCTGTCTGTCTGTCTGTCTGTCTGTCTGTCTGTCTGTCTGTCTGTCTGTCTGTCTCTGTCTGTCTGTCTGTCTGTCTGTCTGTCTGTCTGTCTGTCTCTCTGTCTGTCTCTCTCTCAGTCTCTCTCTCTCGCCTTCACTCTGATTCACACACTCTTCAGTTTTCATGGCTTATTTTCTGCTCTGATGGATCAACTCCTGATTTGGAGAAAGGGAAGGTGAGGTTCAGGGTATCGGCAGTTCTTACCTTTCAGAACACTCCAATCCCTCGCCCTAGGACCGCTCTTATGGCTCCACACGCCTGCAGGGAGAGGCTTGTTGGAATCAAAGGGCGGA
>NC_140289.1:442803-458566 GCF_964030765.1 Micromesistius poutassou
GTCTAGACGTTGGCCTACTAATCTGTACCGACTCGAAATGTCCTCATCATAAAAATATTATTACGCTCATATCCAAGAGGCCTCACAGAGCAGCCCACACGCATACAGCCTAGTTAAAACCTGAAAGCCAATTTCACTTGTTTTTGATGGATGTTCTTTTCCATGGAGAGACAACTTGCATCATGTGGAGTAATGGATCATTAATTATCCAAATCCGAAATTAGTTATATTGTAAACAGGAACCACTTTGGATATTGTTTTATGTCTCCCAGCCGGGTTGCCATAACCTATGTCAGGAATATTGATAAAATCCCACAGGGTGTCACGCCCAGCCCAGCCTCGAGGAAACCACAGCTGAAGACGAGCTGATGTTTTAGCTGAGGGCTGCAGACGCACCCCCTGTTGGGGGTTGATAACGCTCTCATTCATCGCAGACACTCGAGTTGAAAGGCAGAAAGCATTTTGTCACTCACTAAGTCGCTGATTCAGGACAGCCTCCGATTTGGTTCGTCAGTCCGGTGGCTGCACATCAGAATGCATCAATGCACACTTCTCTGTTGGGGATCATTTCACCAGTACTGAGAGCACACAATAGAGTTGTTGTACTGTGAAATACTAAATCAACTTAAGTATACCGTCAGTGAATAAAAACCTTGTTATTTCTCACATGAGGAACACTGCTGCAGCTTCAAACACAATAATGACTCCTCATAATGACGAATCATTTCACAATGAAGGGCTGAACAATGACCCAAAAAACATGACTACCACCACAATAACAAACACTGCAATGCTCTGAAAAGCAGCGGCGGTCACTGCAATGTGACATGTTGCGTCGCAATGTTAAAAGCCCTATGCACGCTTTAACATTGTGCTGCTAAACTATAAATCGTTCATGGTAAGCATTTGCTTGTTTATAATCGTTTATGCCGCATAAATACATGTGCCACAATTACATTCCCCTTATTGAAGTACTTGTATGTAGGCGCCAAACACAGACGCCAGCGGCTGCAAGGAAAGCTTTTGTTGGGGGTGTGGGCGTAGCGAGCGCTATAGTGAATAATGATGCATCCTAATGGATTCCTCACACTTAATTCTGTGCGTGACTAAAAGCGTCAACCCACGTTCTCTCAGAGAGCCGCCCTCTGCTACTGGATCACCTTCTGTCCATACGCGCTGATCTGCGTAGACTGGTTAGGATCTCCACCACCAGGCTCGACCAATTGCAGCCTTCGGAATGCCGGGCCAAGCCCATTTCCCTCAAAGGGTGATTTCATGTATATATATAAAAAAGTTATATAAAATAATGACTATATCATAAAACAAATGAAGCACTTTTAGATTCATACTGGTTGAGGCATGAGCAGCTGGAACGGTTCCTCTGTCTCCGTTCTAGGCTTCTTTCTCATCTGTTCGTATTGGCAGGTGTTTACATTTGATGGGAAAGTCGAGCAACGCGTCCAGGTGGCTGCTCAGGCCGTCCGGACCCCATCCACTCGCTGCCTTCGTTCAAGCACCCCTTCTGACAGTGTCACATCTGTTTCCCTGACAGGTGGGGGTGTTCTGCTGGTGTTCCAACAGCCTGGGGTCCTCCCCGTTTTAATTAGGGCTTTCTGGATCCCCGTCAACTGAGCGTCTAACATGATGTTATAATGTGTCTCCCCCCCCCCCCCCATTGAGGAATCCTCTTAATGTCTGATTTCTCCGCCTCCTACCCCTCTGAGCTGCACGATGTGGAGATTACAGTGCTATTCGGCGGATGACCCAGGGGTTAGACACTATTAAATGGATCCGGATGCTCTCCCCAATGCACTGAAGCTCATTCACATGGATGACTACCGCCCAGTGCCGCCGCTCCCCATACGCAGAGTACGCAGAGCGCGTAGGGCCCCAAGTACCTAGGGGGCCCCCAAAATTAAGGTTGATAATTATTACATTACAATTTTCAAAATATATAAATGAATTACGAACAGGTCCACCGTTGTTATTTCTCAATTGCGAATTACACTCCGATTTTCGCATCGGAGGCGGAGCATCCTTTATCAGCGTAGTCCCCCCCCCCCCCCCCCCCGCCAACAACCAGCGCGTAGGGCCCCCAAAAGCTTAGCGGCGGTTCTGTGCTAAACTACTAAAGATGACAGTAGTGGGGCGGGACAGGTCCACACTGCTCTGATCACAGTCTACTAGGGGTGCAACGATACGCGTATTTGTGCCAAAATTTATCAGTATGGGTCTAACAGTTCGATGCACGTTTCATTTCGGTACGTCTGGAAAAAAAAAAAGAAATTGTCCTGATGTTTTGTGTTGAGGACCACAATGGAAATAAGTCCTGGACTTTATTGTGTTTTTATCCTCAATTGTATTTGATGTCTTTTCATTTGTGTGAGGCATTTGTTTGATACAATTTAATGAATCAAATCAAAATCATCATTTTTTTATTTTTTTCATTTCTTTAAATAAAAAAAATAAAAAAACTGCTGTACCCAAAAACATACCAAACCGTGACTTAAAAACCGAAGTACGTACTGAATCATGACTTTTGTGTATCGTTACACCCTTACAGTCTACCTACAGGTGTCCTAAATCGCTTTGGATGAAAGCCTTCCGCTCAACGACTCAATACTAAAATACAACCAGAGCCACATGAAAAAGTTTGCAAAATGCTATGAAGGCTCTTCTACTTCAACTGTGGAATCTGTTGATGATTACGGTCAGCTGGGAGTCGACCGGGCCCCCTGCTGAGAGGACCTTCCTGGGTATTTTTAGTCTCACAGTCGATGGGATGGTTGTGGAACTGTGGCACATTGATCGCTATTGATCGGGAAATGCTGTGTGTGCATGGGCAGTGCTGTGTAATGATCAGAGAAGTACACACACACGCAGAAACTAGTTTGTTTGTTAAGGCAAGAGGCTAGACCGGACCGTTTGGGGCATTATGCTAACAGAACTATCTAGGTTCTGATGAGATGTCTATGATGGATCGACTTATTGTGACTTTGGAAGTCACAATAATATGAATATCAATGTTTTTTTTTACATTGTTGGTAATTTTTCTAATAAAATTGAATCATACCTTTTTGTAACATCACCAGTGACAATAGACAAGAAGTAATTATCCAGTCGGACAGTATGTAACCATCACAAGCTAATTACCTGCTCTAATCCAAACCGTCTCACAGTGAATTCAGCTAGATGTCCGTATACTAATGAGCAGGTAGGGGTCAAGGTCATCTTGCTCAACGAGGCATGTGGCCTGTGACCTTTGCCGGTTCCAGAGCCTTCGGGCTAGGAGTCAAACACCCTTTCCACTAGATTTAGCATTACAACCAAATCACGTAACAATGAGCGTGTTCCCCGAGCACTTCTCGTAACGCCGTCCCCTCCACTACCCATTTGTCCTCTTCACACAAATCTTTAATCCCCACGGATCAAATCGTCCTCCTCCTACGTTTTGTCAAATGTACAAAACAAACGTATGAACATAGCTATGTAGTGTATGTGTGTATATGAAATAACATTAAACATTAAAATTGAAATTAAACATTATGTGCAAAAAGATTTGGTACAAAAATTGAGAGGGAAAATAGTATTAGGTTATATAATGCCGTTTAAATCTTTGAGATTTGGTCTTGAGGGGGCATTACTGAGATATTTCTTGTTTTTATCTTTTTGCCAAGCAAACGTTCTTTGGCCAGTATGAAAGAATATCCATCATCAAGTGTGTATCAGATTAGATGACAATTTTGCACTAATGCCAAAATACAGCTTAGCCATGCTAATGTTAAACTCTGCTCAACCAAAGATACAAATCCATCCAAATAAGAATCACTCAGTCACACATAGCTAATGTGTGTCTTCCAGAAAAATATATACACTGTGGCGAAGCATCCAACAACTCTTAATCTTTCACAGGCTCTTGTGATCAAACAAGCAGATTGAATGTAGCGCTTCAGAATCCAATTTAATTTCGCAAAGACATGCCTGCTCTCTTTCCTCTTTGATTTCCACTCACAGCCCAAGACGGCCGGCCAGCTGAGACTGTCCCTGTAGGGAGGAGAGAGGCTGCTGGGGCCTGGGCTTACTGCCCACACCCAGCCCTCCACCGTTCTCCTCCGTACTAGATAACAAAGTATGCAGTTTGCAGTTAGTTACGCCTGCCTTCCAGATTTCAGATATTCTCCTCGTGTTTCGTCAATTTAGATAAAATGTGTTAATTAACAACATCTGCATATGTTTTTATCTGTAAACGAATGTGGTCCTTCTACAGTTTAAAAACAAACAAAGCTATCGACCAGGTCCTGAGCAAATAGCAAATATCAGCTCCAGTATACTAATGCATGATGAATTGAATTGCATAAGTAAAAAGAAATACATTTTTCAGGCTGTCTTGTTGCATACAAAGTCCAGCCTCAAGGACATGACGGGCTGCATTGTGCGTTCACGTGTGGATAAAGGCTAACACGGACGTGGAGCCATGGACGCAGGAGGCGATGCAAGGTGTCAGTGGATGCTGGAGATACTGTTTCCCTCCCATGACATGGTGTACTCTCTGTACAGCATCACACACTGAGCCTCACAGATGTCCCATCTGGCTGCAGTAAAGCAGTGGTAATCCAGGGCCAGGTGTGCTCACAGACCAGAGGGGGATAAGAGACTGTCTGTTACTGGAGCGATTTGCATTTGTGCATGAATTATACAATAATAATAGAATAAAAGGTGTGAGCCGAAAGAGGATCATAAACTTAATCCTGTGTTACTGCTTAACGGTCTGGAACACTGCAGGCATCACGGCGGATTAGATCAAAGCACTGCTGAATACTTGGTTCCGATTGGTCGATAACGCTCCAGGCGTGTGCATTCTTTTTTCAATAACTGCAGGCCTTTGCCTTTTATCTGCTCAAGATCAATGCAGTACAAATCCTACATCAACAACAACAGTCAAATACAACTATTGGCCACATGTTTCCCTTTGAAAATGCAAGAATATTATGCTCAAAGAATATTTCAATTCCAGATGATAAGGCAGATAAACAACCAATAACGTTGTGTGCTTTGATGGTGATAAGCAACCGCGACCACATCACCACCCCTGTCTGACATTACTTTACAATAACGGTAGAGCATGTTGTGGTTTAGTACTTAAAGTACTTAAAGGTGGCATATTATACCACCAGGTGTGAGTGTGATTAGCGATTACAAGCCGTTTTGAAAATCTGAAAATCTGGACACGCCCACTTGTGATGTCAGAAGAGGCAGAGGCTTGTAACGACTAATCACACTCACACCTGGTGGTATGATATGTCACCTTTAAAAGAATAATAACAATCCAACCTTGTGACATCACAAGTGTCCCCACAGATCCTGTTCCAGTCTGGCAGTATTTAGCAATGACAATCCTACAACAAAATCTAATATTATGTGACATCACAAGCGTCCACCTTGAAGTCCTATTGCACTCTCCCAGTTGGTACAGTCCATCAGGGAGGTGACTGGGCAGCTCACCTGTCCATCAGACATCTGGTTGATGGACAGGCCCTACTCGTGATGTCACAGGTAGATTTGAAACGGCGTGTGTTCAGCCTCACAGCTGGCGGTGAAAATAAACATTCTTCTCGTAGCTTTGATGCAACGCTAAGGCCAATTCAAAAAGGCCAATTCACTTCTACACTTCTGCTGTCTTTGTTTCCCTCCACACGACAAGTGAAACAAAACACACCACGCAAACGCAAAAATCGGTGGCACTCACAAACTAATTGGTCTTTCATTTTCATTAATGTGTGAAAGACAATAAAAATTCATGGAACAGCCGACGTGTGCCAAGCGCCGGCACGAGAGCCGGCGGTCGAGATGTTGTGTTTCCATGGCAACACACTCTCTTGAGTCTGACATGCCTGGGTATTTTTCACACTGGCAGCGATGGATAGGAGACATTAACAAAAAAAACGTTTTAAGTGTGCGGTTCCTGATGGAACAAGAATGTCAGAACGCGGAATAATTAATCGCCGAAGGCACCGGCGAGGACGCAGGCCTCAGGACAGGAGATGGATAAAGGTTCGCAACAAAACGCAATTCTTTAGATTTGACTCCCGGTCGCGGCACTTGAAAAAATACCTGGGGACGCGTTGCAATCAATCAGCAATCAGTTTAATGGTTGAGAGAGAGAATCTACAAACACATACATAACATAACATACCCAGCCCCGGCAGCCCTGATTGCAAACTCCCACACGGAACTGTTTGAATAGAGTCAACGCATTTGCAGAGACAAATAAATACTCATCAAATATGGTAAATAAATACAAATGTAATATGGTATAAATACATGGGAATCGATTCCTTCTGTCTGGTATAAATAGGTAAAAACTGCATTCAACATCAGCATATAAATAGTGAACAACAGGCATATTTGGTCATAATAACTTAAGTTTGACTGAACACACACGAGTTGTATGAAAACAGATTGTCGAATTTGCATTTCCACAGAACAGTTAAACCATGTAGTCGTGGAGGGTAGCACTCTAGAAGTGGGTAGAATCACCGTTGAAGGTGTCTGATATTAAACAGGCGATGCACTAGGCTGCATTAAGAGGTGCAGGAACACATTCACAAACCAATTCAACCATCTGGACAACCGACACAACAAGAACAAGAACTTAGGTGATGCTCCTTCACACTCTCGGCTTCAGGTTCACGGACATCGCCGTGGTGTCTTTGGTGCACGTTTGGTTTACTTGTAGGGGTGATTACGGTGCAGATGGGAGGTCTTGGCGCGCTTTGAAAGCCCGACCCTGATTGGCCGAGCGCAGGTCCTCAGAGGCTCCAGTCTCCTGTGTGGATCGGTCTGTCCTGAAACCGCCAAAGAAACAAAAGGTTTATTTAACATTAAGTAACATCAATCTATCTGTACCGTAATGTTTGGTTTCGGTATGGGTGGAGGACTTTGAAATGACTGATATTAACCACCAAGCTTTTCTTCCATTACCCTGAACACAACATTATATTTCCGTAATATAATTTACATGCAGCTACAGGCAATAATGACAACTGTTGATGAGTATGTTTTTATCAATTTCCGGAAAAACACATCCATCAACTCGGTCAGCATCACGACTGAGAACTGTACTATGCAGATATAGACCTTTAAATCCATGCCATTTGGTGAGTGAATCACCATACTGTGACCACATAGAAATAGAAAGCCTTTATTGTCGTTATACACAGTACAATGAAATTCAAAGAGCAGCTCCTTATAAGTGCGCACATAGTTAGCACAATATAAAAGACTATATAGTATAAAATATGAATACACAATAAAAAAATATAAAAATAAGAAACACAAACAGAAACATTTTAAACACAGACTTGAGTCCAAGAGCGGCTAGCAGCATATTGAACGGAGCATCTGTGGCCAACATAATTACTGCTACAGGTTTACAACTTCATAATGTCCTTTTCAGAAAGTATATCAACGCCAGACTTCTTAAACAATAGGCGTGTGAAGGGAGATAAACCAGAAGCATACAGATACCAACCCCTGCAGAAGACCTAAAAGATAATCCAAATAATGTGTCTGTAAAGTAATGAACTCAGTCTAAGAGCTGATCGCCGGACAGCATGAAACAGCTTCATTATTTCATGAATTGAGCAGAAGAACAAATGAACGGAGGAAGCCGTCCGATACAAAAGGAAACAGGATACACACCGGCTTATTGCTGGTAATTAGTTTTCGCTACAGCTTGCAAATTCATTGACTCCAACAAAGGTTTAAACAGTAAAATGGCTAATCTAATGGCCATTTATAGATTGGTCTTTCGCTGGTGTTATCCTTTGAAATCTATATTTTTGGGGGAAAATGTTAGGGGGGAGAGGAGAGGAGGCTGGTGCTGATTGATTTGAGGTTAAATGTTGAATCTTAACTAGTTTCTTACCAAGTTCTGGTTTGGTTCTTCACAAGTTGGGTCAATAACTGGCCTCTCACACAGATAAAACCAAAAAAAAAACATCTCAGTAAGTAACAAACTAACAACAACTCATCCAAGAATAGAGAAGCACAGGTCACTTTTACCCCCTCCACATCCAAAGTCCTATTGATTATAGGGGCGTTTGCAGTGATTATAATATAATTTTGTCATCTGGGTGGTGGTTGGTACATTTGTTTCATCAATCCAATGATAGGGGCCATTAGGAACCAGTCATACCCTTTACCAAAGTACACCCATGGGATTCAATATCTACACGTCAATACTACAATTAAAACAAGCGCACCCAGCCATTTCATTTGTAACATCCTGTGAACGTAGCAGCCAGTAATGAATTGGCTAGGCCCACTTCTTTACCTGCACTTTACCTGCACAATGTGCACATTACCTGCACATTACCAGCAAGATATGAGCGTTAGGCAGCACAATGATCGGGGTACTCACGTTGGCTGAACTGCATCTCTGACAGCGGAGAGTGGAAGGATGGGGTCCACACTGGTTCTTTCTCTTTCTTCTCCCTGGACTCAGAAACCGCCGATGCTGCCCGATGGATGATGTGCTCTTCTTGTTTCTCATTCTCTTTAGACGATTAAATAGGGTTCTTGCATTTAATGGCGCACCAGTTTAATATTGTATCATGGGATTATAAACGGGGTATTGATACTTGATACTACATCATTTTGTGAATGAAATTCACATGCAGAAATGCAAATAGAAATGCATCTATTGGAGTGATTATATGTCCTTGTGGTGTGACCTTTTCAAACACATTTGTGAATACTACTTAAAATGGCTAACCTTTAAATAAAAATAAAGCTTTTCTCAGCTCCTAAAAAATAAATAAAGATGATTTATGAGGTTCATTAACATTCAATAAAGGGTTTTGAATTTTGAATTACAGCGCTTCCAAATATGCTCCAAATGCATTCCTGGAACTGTCTATGATTCTGTCCTTGGCTGACTCCCATTTGTAAGTTGTGAATTTGAGGGATTACCTCATTGCTTTCCAATTGTTTTGTTCACAGACAGGCAATTTCTCATGTGTTTTTTTTCCACTGTGGTCTTTATCGGCATCTGCCAGTATCGTGGTCCCAATCGTATATATCTATTAGTATACTAATATTACATATTGGTAAGTTATTCAGATGAGGAAGATCAATCAAGGTCAATCAATCAATTAGGGTAACCACCCTAATTGATTGATTGACCTTGATTGATTGACCTTAAAGAGAATGGTAAGAGTAGGATAATAAAGGGGTGTCTAGGGATGTACTGATATTGCTATTGGAAGTCTGGTTAATTTATGCCTACGAATAATAACCCCGATACAAATAATAAAATGGAAAAAATGAAATTGGATATTTAGGCCGGGATCAGCCAATACTCTGTACCCAGTTTACATTGCATATTGTTTTCATGTCTTAATTTGTCCCAAGTTCCTGCATAATATCATACAGGTATCGCCATCCTATGTTAAAATCGGGCATCAACCAAACAAAGATATCGCCAGTGATAATTCAGCACATCTGTACCCTGTTGCTAGTGGTTGAAGGTGTTACGTATGGAGATGTTTAAAGAAACCTCCTCTCTACATACCTTCTCTGGGCTTCCCTACGTAGTACATTGAGTCCTCCCCGTCCAGGCAGGGCGGGCCCCAGTCTGCTGGGGGGACCTGCTGGTCCCGCTCACAGGTCCCAGGATCCTGATGAGGAACCCCTGGTTCTGGAGAACATCCATGAGCCATCAGGCCACTGACTCCCCTGCCATCTTCAGCATTGCCTTCAACTCTCAAGGAGAGGCCTGCTGCAATGTCTGGGGAGTTACATTCAGAACATGTTGATGGTTTACTGTTCCCTGTTGAGGAGACACTTGTGTAAAGCAACTTGAATTTAGCACATGAGGTTGAGATTATGGAGCAGGTTGGACATTTGCTGCAGTTGTGACAACCTACAGGTGGGTTGTGGACATCAAACCCAGAACCTCGGTGGCCACGACACTATCCTGAATTGCAAACTTGTTTAAAAAGATTGCTAGAAAGTGTTTTTTATATGAAATTCTCTAGGTTTGAAGATAACACACTCGATGACAATTAAACGCGATTGTTTTTATTCCTCGATATGAATGCATTGCGACAGACGCATTCTGTCTATTGTCACAATTATAGCCTTTCTTTCAAAGGGTATAAATTGCTTTGATATTTGTTTGATTTGTTTGATTTGATTTGTTATTGTGATGCTCCCCATATCCACAATCAAAGCGTTATTCTATTCCGCTGTAAAGCAGGCCGGGAGAGGCGGCCCATAGTTGATGGTGTTTTGATTCAATCTCTCTCAAAGTCTGAGGGCACAGATCACACACAGTGCAATCTATTCCATTGATTCAGCGTTCTCTCAACTATGGCCAGACAATGACTCTTCTATACCCAAATGGCTCTGAATATTTTCAGAGGTGTAAAGAAACTGAGGCAGGCAGAGAGGATGGGATTGAAAGTGTATTGAACCAGGAGCTGGGAGGTGAAGCGTATATATCCTCTGAGGATTGGTCTGGGGTGGGGAAGTTAATTTCTACAACTGGATTAGCCGTGTCAGCCCTTTGCCTGTTTACCTGCTGGGGAATAGGGAAACAAAACGCTTTGGTTTAAAATGTGAACCACACGTGAGATCATCTTTTTTCCCTGGAGTATTCGTTATATATATATTAATCTTTGTTGATTTTGAATAAGTAATGCGCCCGTCCCGGATGATAAATATTTATGCTGAAGTAGGAATATAACAAGGTATCTGTTGGTGATGTCACCACTGACAGTTGGGGAGGAAACCATAGCATTCGTTACTTTAAAGGAGTTAGCAGGGGAGGGGAGAGTGTCTGAGACTAGACAGCTTTAATATAATAGTTGTCTCTCTAGGCCATGTAAATATATTCCACCTCACTTTACCTCAACCATTTTGTTGTTACATATTTAACTCTAACTGTTCTGGGTTCAAACCCCAATACCTGCAGCCTACCTGTAGGCATGCTTCAGCAAGACGCTCACCTGCTCATTAACGACCTGGATCTGAATTCACTGTAAGTCACTTCTGGAAAAACTGGTCCAATAAAAAAAATATTGTTCATTTTACGCTAAATCAAAACATGTGCGGTTTGGAGACACATGACAGGAGAAACCCTGGTGCTGTTTGGTCTACCTGAAGATGTTCCTCTGAGGCTCTCCATCCGGGCCGTCGTCCGGTCCCCCTCAGGACCCGGGGCTCCGGTCTCCTCCGGTCCGTGCAGAACCGACCCCCAATCAGACGAGGACAAGTCCAACGGGTCGTTCATCCCGATCTCAAAGAACTGCTGAAGTTCTTGCACGACCTCGTCGAACTGTTGCTTCATCTCAAACCCCTGGAAGGTCTCGACCGCCAGGGGGACCTCACCATCACCATCACCATCACCATCATCATCATGGCCGTGGTCTGCGGCGTTCGAGAACTGGTTGTTAAAGACCGCTTGGGAGACCCGACAGGTGGCGGGGACGGGCTGAGTGACAGGTGGCGTGTGGGCGGGAGATACCGTCGAGGCATGCCTGGGGATTTCCCAAGGCCCGTTGATGCTGTCAAAACACCTCCTCCCCGTCTCCTCCCTCTGGGGTTGGAGCTCTAAAACGGCGTCTGCCGCTGGCTCTTCTCCTGCTCTGGGGGGCTCTCTCTCCCTCTGGCTGGGGCTCTCTGCCCCTGGCAGGGCCCCGGGAAGCAGACGCCAGGATGACTTCCACAGCTCCGGTGAGCTGGGGACGAGGGGGCCGTGCCTGGGGCCTTCATCACCACCACACTCATCATCATCATCATCATCATCCGACGACGAGAGCTGGATCTTCTCGAATGTGTCAACTGCCGCCGGCGTGCGGGCGGAGAGAACCAGAGCAGACGGGGGAGGAGGCGGGGAGGGTTGGAAGCGTTCCTGGGTGATGCGGATGCGGGCGTCGTGCCTGTACGTTACGGAGAGCGCTGTGCAGCGGGGCCCGGGGACAACGGCATCATCGGTGCGTCGGGGGGGTCGATGGTGCTCCATCACGTCCATCACGTTTACGGCAGGCCTGTAGCCGGAGGCGGCGCTGAGCACACAGGCGTCAGTGCCTGGTTCGTCTTCAGGATGGAGGCTGGGGAGTACTACAGATTGGTAGCAGCTTTCACCCATCGTGGCATCGTTGAACCAATCGGAGACGAGCGCAGACGCTGGGACGCCAGATGCAGCTTTTTCCTGTTGATTCCTGTTCGTTCTGGCTGTCAGGTTGTGCCGTCTTATCTTATCTGGGCTGTCGACAGCAGCAGTCAGTTGTTCACCTTCAAAACAAACTGATATTACTGATATTCTCTGTGTTATCTTGGTTTCCACCTGTGCATCAAGGGGGTCTGGGCCAGTGGGGGACCACGTAATGAGATCCCGGCGTTCCCCTAACGCTCCAGCTGGGATGGGACTCGGTTCTTCCTCTTCCCCTCCAGGGGGGATGAGTTCAAACGCCTCACACGGACTGTTAGCGGGACGGGACGGCGAGGGGGGAACCGCCGCACGGCCGCTCGCGCTGACACGCGTCTCCCACTGTGTCTCGTTGAGCGACTCGTGAGTGAAGACGGAGAGACACATCTGTTCGGTGGCTGATGGGGATCTGCGGTGCGTCTCTCCTCTGAGCTCCTTTGAGCTGCAGGCCGGGTCGGAGGCGGAGGAGGGGATCTCTTTTGTGTCTTGTGCCGCCCGCCTGCCGCCGTTAAAACTCTCCGGGATGGATGTGAGCGACATGCCGCAGGCTAGCATCACCACCCCAGACGGTGTTAATCCTACACCTGCGGCACTCGGCGAGGCACTGCCTCTCTCTCCATCCCGCCTGCCAGCTTGGCTGCAGATCGCAGGGTCAATTACACCGAAGGGCCCCGTGTCGTTGTCCCCCTGGAAGGGCCCCTGAGTGATTTGAGCCGGCATCACGGCCTCACATGACGTGTGATTTTTGTGCGCCGGCGTGCCGGCAGCTCTACTCTCGCCAGCGGCGTGCGTACCTTCTCCGCCGCGGAGGTCATCAATCACCAGGCCCGGGCCGGCCTTTGCAGCAACAGCACCAGGAACCTTTCTGTCTAACAAGGCATCATGGGTAATGACGGGCGACCCGATGCAGCCTGCTGCCGCGGGGCTGCACGGAGCGGAGCCGTGCTCAGCCTCTTTGATTTCCCTCCAGGCCTCTGCATTATACATCGTCTCGTTCTCTTCGTGTTTACCGCTGCTTCCCACATCTCGTTTTCCCACTCCCGACACGTTCCCGGCGGAGAGGTTCGCTTCCTCGTCGGAACGGGATGACGTCATGACGACATCATCAGCAGGCGCCGCACGGCCCGAGGCCTCCTCGTCTCCTCCTCCTCCTCCTCCTCCTCCTCCTCCTCCCCCTCTCAGGGGGAGACGGTCCCTCACACTTTGCCCGTCTCCCTCCTCGTCATCCTCTCCTCCTCCTCCTCCTCCTAACGATGGCTGACTACTTCCCTGAGAGTCTCCTACTCCCCTCCCGTCCCGCTCTGCATCACCGTGGGCACGGTGACCTTTGACCTCGCCGGCCATAACCTCCCCAGGGGGCGGGACCTCCGGAGCGTCCCCCGCTCCTCCCGCGCGCCTCCCCCCTTCGCCCTCGCCAGCGGGAGGTCTGCCGGCGGCAGGTGACGGTCCGGGCCAGGTGAGGGCTGTGACACGGCGGAGTGCGGCATCGGGTCCGGCGGCGTTCCGCTCCGGAGCGTCCGGAGCTTCCGGCTCGGCCGACGGCGACGGCGACGGCGACCTCCCCTCCTCGCGTGAGGCTGGCTCCTCAGCTCTGTTGGCGTGACGACGCTCCTCCTCCTCCTCCTCCTCCTCTGCTCCTCCTCCTCCTCCTCCTGCCACGAGGTCTGAGGAGGAGGAACGGCGGGCCTGGACGGCGCTCCTGTCCGCGTGTGACGAGGCCGCGCCGTCGAAGGCGGCCGCCGCTGCGGCGAAGCCATCTTCCCTGCGTCTCTCTCCTCCTCCGCGTTGCTCCTCCCGGCGTGGGTCGTCGGAGCGTTGGCGTTGCGCGGCGTGATCTGGGTCGGTCGCCTCCTCCGCCCCCCACGACGGGGGGGTCACAGAGGGCCGGTGCCCCGCCTCCTCCCCCCCTGTGGTGATGAGGCCGTCGAGGCGCGGCCGTTTCGGAGTCCTGGCGTTATCCATGTCTCGGGGGGGGGGGGGGGGGGGGCGCGCTCCCAACCTGGTGCCAAACACAGGGTCGGAAGGAGTACGTGTTAGCGCTGCGGTGAGCGTTCCTCTTAGTGCACCGTTCACGGAGCCCGAGGTGAATAATTGTTTTAGTACACGTGAACACTCCAAAGATAAACAAGATTTATTTTAAGACACTTTTTATGCCGGGACTTATTTGTTTTTATTAGTGGTTTATTTGTTTTTATTTAGTGTATGTAGCAATGAAAGCAATATCCGAGTTTGAGATCTCAATCTCGGGATATTGCCCAATATCCCGAGACAGCGAACCAATCAGATTGCGCCATCTGAGGAGGTTCACGTGTAGGCGTAGCATTAGTGTATTTCACCAAGAAATAATGAAACAGCCTGTCGCTGATGAATAGCGCCCATTAAGATGTTTGTACCGTTCCTTTTTGGCTTTAACAGCACTTATTTTCTCCCTAAACGTTTCATCAAGGCAATATCTCACCAAGTCCATTTCAACAAATACATCTTCTAAGAAAGATGAAATGCTGTTTAAAGTTAAACTAATTAGAATAATAAAAACATATTAGTCATATATTAGGCATATCTAAACTAAGCAAAGTGAACAGTTGATACCCCGCTGATGTTCATATTATTATGTCATTGTACAGATTTGAGTCCGAAGATAAAACAATTAGCATTAGCTTAGCACTTAGCATGACAAACGGCTTTTTTTTTTGTGTGTGTACTTGTTATCTTGGTGAACATTTTATAATGCCTCGTTACGGCCATGAACTCTAATTATTGACATATTCGACCATGTCGACTTCAAAATGAACTTTACTTTACTTACTTACCGTGTTAATAACGTCGTGGTGGGTATGACTGATTTAACGCCGCTGTCCGGTGCGACCGCTTTCGTATAACCGCGCGTTTAGCGACGTCACGCGCACGCGGAATTCGCGCCACATTGACTATTACGTCACGAGCGTCACAGGAACCCTGGTCTGAGTCTACGTCCTAATTGATGCTTAATTTATATCCGTAAATCTATATTTAAAGGTTTTAATTAGGATATAAATTGACACACATCCACTTACATGGGCCGTGTGTGTTATATTGATACATAAATGCATTTTATATACGTGAACATGTAGTTGGTTTAGAGTCCTTGTCGAACTTCCATCGTCCACCACCTTGTTTAAGTGGTATGAGTGAAGGCAATTCTGACAAAGAAAACAATCTCCAAAGCCTTCAGAGTCGGAGTGAGATGGATACAGAACGAGGGGGAGAGAGAGAGAGAGAGAGAGAGAGAGAGAGAGAGAGAGAGAGAGAGAGAGAGAGAGAGAGAGAGAGAGAGAGGAGAGGGGGGGAGAGTGAGAGCGACAGAGAGAGAGGGGGGGATGAGAGAGAGAGAGGGAGGGGGAATGAGAGAGTGAGAGCGACAGAGAGAGAGGGGGGATGAGAGAGGAGCGAGAGAGAGAGGGAGGGGAATGAGAGAAAGAGAGAGAGAGAGAAAGAGAGAGAGACAGAGAGAGAGAGAGAGAGAGAGAGAGGGGGAATGAGAGAGTGAGAGCGACAGAGAGAGAGGGGGGG
>NC_140289.1:458766-489346 GCF_964030765.1 Micromesistius poutassou
CTCTCTCTCTCCCCCCTCTCTCTCTCTCTCTCTCTCTCTCTCTCTCTTCTCTCTCTCTCTCTCTCTCTCTCTCTCTCTCTCTCTCTCTAACTCTCTCTCTCTCTCCCTCTCTCTCTCCACCCCGCTGCATCCTACCCTGTAGCATTAGCATTCCAGTCCTTTCCCTCGTCCAGCTCTCCGTTAGCCTCCCGACAGCCCGCTGGGACTGTTGCTCTTGTCCAGCTCAACTGTTTTCAGCGCGCTGTTTTTCCCAGCAGTGCAGCAGAGAACCAGAGAACCGTTACTCGTTTGTAGCCGGCGCGAGGGCGCCTCCAGCTGGCGGTGGTGTGCAACTGCAACTCAATTGCGCCGTCTTAAAAGATATATAGCGTAATAGGCCTACATGTAAAAGGACTGTGAATGAATTAAAGATTTAGTTCTGGAAGAGACAGAGGAACAGTGTTTTACACTTTATCTTCTTGCCCATATTTCGTTTGCGGGGGAAAGAGATGTTTTTGTTGTTTTCTTTGTTCCACTGATTTCAAAAGAAACTGCACAATTTATTGTAAATTCAATAAGATTTATTTTGCTTGCATCCTAAGCACACGAGCACACTGAGACATGCACACACACACACACACACACACTCACACACTCACATGCACACGCACACACACACACACACACACAGTTGCTTTTGAAACCCAACCCAGACTAAACTCTTCCTCCATCGTCTCCTCAGTTCTTCCCGTACGGCGACGCCTCCAAGTTCGCGCAGCACGCCTTCCGCACCTTCGACAAGAACGGCGACGGCACCATCGACTTCCGGGAGTTCATCTGCGCGCTGTCCATCACGTCGCGGGGCAGCTTCGAGCAGAAGCTCAACTGGGCCTTCAACATGTACGACCTGGACGGCGACGGCAAGATCACCCGCGTGGAGATGCTGGAGATCATCGAGGTACACAGGCTGAACAGCCCTGCAGCGTCCCTGTAGTCCGTGTAGTCCCTGTAGCGTCCCTGTAGTCCCTGTAGTCCCTGTAGTCCCTGTAGCGTCCCTGTAGCGTCCCTGTAGTCCCTGTAGCGTCCCTGTAGTCCCTGTAGCATCCCTGTAGCGTCCCTGTAGTCCCTGTAGTGTCCCTGTAGTCCCTGTAGCGTCCCTGTAGTCCCTGTAGTCCCTGTAGCGTCCCTGTAGTCCCTGTAGCGTCCCTGTAGTCCCTGTAGCGTCCCTGTAGTCCTTGTAGCGTCCCTGTAGTCCCTGTAGCGTCCCTGTAGTCCCTGTAGCGTCCCTGTAGTCCCTGTAGCGTCCCTGTAGTACTTGTAGCGTCCCTGTAGTCCCTGTAGCGTCCCTGTAGTCCCTGTAGTCCTTGTAGCGTCCCTGTAGTCCCTGTAGCGTCCCTGTAGTCCCTGTAGTCCCTGTAGCATCCCTGTAGTCCCTGTAGCGTCCCTGTAATCCCTGTAGCGTCCCTGTAGTCCGTGTAGCGTCCCTGTAGCGTCCCTGTAATCCCTGTAGCGTCCCTGTAGTCCCTGTAGCGTCCCTGTAGCGTCCCTGTAGTCCCTGTAGCGTCCCTGTAGTCCCTGTAGCGTCCCTGTAGTCCCTGTAGCGTCCCTGTAGTCCCTGTAGCGTCCCTGTAGCGTCCCTGTAGTCCCTGTAGCGTCCCTGTAGCGTCCCTGTAGTCCCTGTAGCGTCCCTGTAGTCCCTGTAGCGTCCCTGTAGCGTCCCTGTAGCCCGTGTAGCGTCCCTGTAGCGTCCCTGTAGCGTCCCTGTAGCGTCCCTGTATCCCGTGTAGCGTCCCTGTAGCGTCCCTGTAATCCCTGTAGCGTCCCTGTTAGCTTGTGTCTATCTCGTTTGTCCATGTTGTCTGTGGGACATGATGTGCTTTCAAAGTGAGTGACAAAAGGTCCTCTCTTCCTCCTCCCCCTCTCTCTTCTCTCCTTCTCCCTCCTCTCTCTCCTCCCCCCCCCCCCCCCCCACCCCCCCCCCCCCACCCCCCCCCCCCCCGCAGGCCATCTATAAGATGGTGGGGACGGTGATCATGATGAAGATGAACGAGGACGGCCTGACGCCGCAGCAGCGCGTCGACAAGATCTTCTCCAAGATGGACAAGAACAACGACGACCAGATCTCCCTGGAGGAGTTCAAGGAGGCGGCCAAGAGCGACCCGTCCATCGTGCTCCTCCTCCAGTGCGACCTTCAGAAATAGGCTCCTCCCCTTCCTCCCCTACCCCCCCCCCCCCCCCCCCCGCCGCTGTCCCCCTCCCCCCTCCCCCCCCCCCCCCCCCCCACCGTCGCCAAACAGACTGCACAGAGAGAAGAAGGTCATGTTCCGTTCAATCTGCAGCTACGTCCAACCGGAGAACATGAAGAGAAAACACAAAAAAAAAAGATCCACGCTTGGACCGACCTTTCAACCATCCTGCTTCCTGTGTTTGAAACACTTTGTGTGCATGAGAATGTTGTCCTCTATTTAAAAAAAAACAACCTGACCTGAAGATCTCCACGTGATGTGTTACAGTGTGGGGGGGGGGGGGGGTGGATGCAGATGTTACGTGCACAGGGACGCACGGATTACACGTGAGCAAACACACACACACACACAGACATACACACACCTATACATACACACACACACACACAATCCCTCACCACGTATTTACATATTGCACAAATATAAATATAAGTATATAAATAAATGAAGATAAATAAATATGATATATATTTAAATTATTTAAAGAACTACTGCCAAAATGTGAAGTGTGCAAAGTGTTTTTCCAGAAGGGTTTCATTCTATCGTAAACGCGCACGTTCTGCCGGCCACGCCCTCCGATGGCCGCGCCCCCCTGTGGGCCACGCCCCCTGTGGGCCACGCCCCCCTGTGGGCCACGCCCTCTGCTTACCGCTTTTCTCCCAAAGGTCCCGAAGTTTACTGGCTCCGCCTCCGTGTTTAATAATACTGAGTAACGTCTCCCAACGCTAGCCCTCCTAACACGATTTTTATGATACTTAAAACGATATTTAACCTGAACACACACACACACACACACACACACACACACACACACACACACACACACACACACACACACACACACACACACACACACACACACACACACACACACACACACACACACACACACACACACACACACACACACACACAGACCGCTAAGCCTTGGTCCGACTCTCTCCGTTTAGGAACATGCTTGTAACTGTCCGTAACCGAGAATAATGTAAATGTGGTTCATTTGCATGCATTTTGGTTCTGCCTTAAAAAGAAGAAAAAAATAACGAATCTCCTCTTTTTGCATCCTTCCAATATTAAAAACCGAAGACGGAAAGCCTTATCCAAGAGTTGGGTGACATTTTTAAAGCCCCACAATAAAATATTTTTATGGGAGAGCGTGCGAGCGGAGCAGTCGTTCTGCGTGGGGCAGTGGGAGCATGTCTTTTTCTGGTAGGCTAGCTTTAGTGCGTGTTAATAAAGTAGTTATTCGCCCCCTTCCTTGTGTGTATACATACACTTGCCCATTTCACGGCCCTACTTTCTTGTTGAGTAAGCGTTGAATGCGAGAAAAAAAACGACATTTCCCAAGAAATGATTTCCCGTGAGATAGAATCATTAGGATGAACTTTGCGATATGGAATCGTCAAATAAGACTTGACCTCGTTAGTTGACTGCCTTCTTAGAGAGAGAGCCAACGCGACTTGTGTGACTCATGGTGTAACTTTGCACGAGAACCCCAAAAATCTAGAAATGACTCATGAGTCATCTCAAAGGAAAAGGTTTGAAAAGGATGTTTTAACAGATGCTTTTGCTTTCAATGTGTCCCCATTGAACCATTCTTCAGTAGTCAGGCTGTGTGTCAGCTCGCTGAACACAGACTGACTCCTCAACTCAGTGGGACAGAGAGAGAAAGAAAGAGAAAAATCTGATTTAGACAGAAAACCATCCAGTCACTCTTGTTTGTGTTCAGGGATGGGAATCAAAATGGCGGGAGAATATACAAAGAGAAGTGCGAGTTCCACCTACACCCGGAGAAAGACCGAAAGCAACGTGTTAAGAGTTAGAGAGCGTTCCCTGACCCCACGTGAAGGGTTCACCGCTCTAATGCTCCTCTCGCTGGTTCATCAAATCTTTTTGTACTTTTTTACTCCCTTTCTCCTACATACGCATTACGACGTTTACTAACTATGGAAACACCAGTTCTCTTTATTTTAGTGTACGGCGGCCCACTGCATGGAGCGGAGACGGACAGACGGATGTAAAAACAGTAAAATAATCTGTTTAATTGTGGTAGTTGTCTGGAGTCTGGAGATTGTCCGTCAGGGAACTATTCTCCAGGCCCGGAGTGACAGCCACACTGAGTCTCTTCCCAACAAGATAAGGAAAGTATGTCCACAAAAGCACGTTGACTTGTGTTAGGCCCTGTTGACGCAGCGGGAGGTGGTAGGATCATCAGAGTCATAACGACACGCTGCAAAGGAGCCAGCCACACAGACCCCCGCCCATCAGCAGCTCTTAACCACGGCTTGTCTTAAGACTCAAGTCTCTCAGACCACATCTCTGCCCTGAACAAAATCTTTATACTCAATTTCAACTCTTGTTGTTCCTGTTGCCGTGACGGCTGAGGTACCGAACGTAAGCAGCAGCTGCCAGTTTTTAAGGATTCTTTTGTAGCATGTATTGTCGCCCCAAATGACATGGCTGCGTTGTCCCGTGTTGTGATTTAATCTAATAAAAGATATGAACTCTATGCGCCACCGTGTGGTCTGGTCTGGTAACTGCTTCGTTCTGCATGACGCGTGTCATCAAACGCACCTGGTTGAGACGGATTTGCTAAAGCTGTCTCTTCTAGTCACGATCGACTTTCAAGGACCTGATATTAATTATACAGTTAGGAAAATAATTGGTTTAATGATTAGGTTTTTGTTGAACGTTGTTATAGTTAATTTTATTAGGCATGTTATTCTTTATTAGAACCACTACATGTCACTCTTAATAAATCACTTTTTGAAATGGGTCTGTAAAATGGAGTAGGCTAATATGTTTAACATATGAGAGCTCTCTAGAGAAAGAGACACTGACCATTAGGTTCATATGAGACCTTACACCATTACGTTGATAATATATGAAGACTGAACAAACTGGTACAATAAAAAAAATGAATTTTTATTTTACAGAAATTACAATCTTCATACTGATCCACTCAAGAATTTGCAAAAAAATGTTTATCTGGATCTTAGTTTATGATAATGTTTAAAATACATTTCAAAAGAAGGTTTAGTCTTTACAGATCCAAAACTAGTACACAAGAATGAGGCCAACCCCAAAATAACAAGATCCAACCAAACGCGTGTTGCTGATGGACGATCAGAAAGAGAACCTGGGATCAATTAAGAGACTGAACTCCTCATACGGACATGGACACCACAAGAAGAAGAATACGGACCAGCACGACGGAGTCAACAACGCCTTCAAAACTAAATCCCATCAGTAGAAAAATCCAAAAGGAGACAGAATTGAATCTGTACAGGAGGTGAAAGACACGTATGGGAGAGACAGACAGGGATGGGGGGAGAGACAGGCTGTGTGGGAGGGGGAGAGACAGGGTGTGTGGGAGGGGGAGAGACAGGGTGTGTGGGAGGGGGAGAGAGAGAGACAGGGTGTGTGGGAGGGAGAGGGCAGTCTCTACTTGGGCGGGTCTGTGTTGATTCCATATTTCTCCTTCAGCAGCTTCAACTGTTCCTCCTTCTTCTTGGTGTCCATCTTCTGGAAAGCCTGGGAACAACAAACAAAATGGCGTCAGCCTCAGTTTCAGAAGGTGCTAGTGGAGTCAGGTCTGAGGTTTGAATAAACAACATTATTTGTTGTGTCCTTTGTGAAATTCACAATCCAACTAAAGTATGCAAAAGAACTGGCATATTTGGTACATTTTTGTATCGCTTGTTCTGATGTTTGTTAAATATAAATAAACCGTAGCTAATTGACCTGCTGTCCTGTTAATAAATGTGCACATAAATATAATATACACATCCTATGTTCATTCTATAGACACACTTTATCCAAGTTACATACATTATGGAGAATGGTGTGTGGTTTAAAGTTGGTAAAGCCTTTGTATTTCTAACGTGTGTTTGCTGTGAGCCTGGGTGTGGGTAAACAAGCAGTGTAATGAAATTCGTCCCATGAGTACATGTGAAGTACATACTCTGTTGGCGTTGTAGTAGAGGACCACAAGGTAGCGGTTGCACACGTTGAAACCTGACAGATGGTCGCAGGCGTTTTTGGCGTCAAAGATGTCCTCATAAACCACGTAGGACGTCCCTCTGGATTCTGGCGTGTTGCCACTGAGAACGCACAGGATGTTTCAGTGAAAATGCAGCAGTTGTGGCGGCAATTTACCTTCACACCCAATCTCAAACTGTCCCCTATAGTGACATCACACATGGGCGTGTCCACGATCAGCCTCCCAGTTTGTACATGAGACCGAGTGGCCTGAGGTTGATCTGGCCTTTAATTTGTATCCACACTTTTCACATAACATTTGGTCGAATGGCTGTAATGAAGCCTTCAAGAAAAGTACATGAAGTCACAATATCACAACCTAAAACACAGCTGACAGGCCAAGTTAACAGATTCCCGGCTGTCCGTTAAAAAAAACAAAACAGTATAAACGACACAAGCACTGAGTTGATCTTTCTAAATTCTAATATAAATAGTTGAACAACTATTCGAAGACATGTTAGTGTGTGGTACATGTGTGTGGTGATGGTGGAGGGGGGGGGGGGGGTCTGTAGAGGGTCTCCTTACGTCCTGATCTGGCGGATCGGCCCGTACTTCCCGAAGATGTCGTACATCTCCTCGGCTGTGATCTTGTACGGAAGGTTCCTGATGTACAGGATTCTGTTCACCTCAGGGGGCAGCCGGATCTACAGAGAAAGAGGCCATTTAGTCCATTAGGGGGGTACAGGTCAATATGGACACGCTCCCAAATGCCAATAACACTCATCGTTACGATACAAAGCAAAACAATAGCAACTGTCAGACAATTATAAACTGTTCAACGTGGTGCAAAAGGCAATATGACGTGGATTTCCCTTAAAGGAGATTTTAAAATCCACATTTACATCCTATTCTAATGAAATGCGGGTTTCTGTGGAACACAGACGCCTGGAGCTACGTTAGCATTAGCTTCTCTGTTTATTTATCGTTAGCCTCGAAGCTTCAGGCTCATCGTTGTAACTCTCAAACCACAAATAAGACGCCAGGACTCACGTTAGCCCGTTTCGCCGCTTGCATCGCCATGACGAGGCCGTGAGATGTCGACTTTTAGATCGAAAAGAGGATATAAACAGAGCGGCGCTGCGCTTCACTGCTAAACGGCTAGGCGAGGAGGAGACGGAGTCGCGTGCTGATGACGAACTTCCGGGTCGGTGGTGAACGCGTCCAGTTTCTAAATTATTTTTGAGGTTTTGACTTTATTAACAAACATTTTGCATATTGCAAACTACCCTCAAAGAGTGTCCATAAAATAATTAAAATCAATTTGTTCGTTAAATTGTATTGACTGTTTTGGACACAGGCAATGCATTGTTAATTATTTATATGTCGTTTCAGTTACTTTGTATCATCCCAATAAACATGTCGATATTTTGAGAAAAATAAACATCATCGTATAAATTCACTGAAAATTGAGTCCATAGTAAATCTTGAGTACATTAAATAGCATGATGCAGATCATGAGCACTGCATCGTTTTATTGTTTGGACTTTTCCTCACAGTGCCTGTGAGTGCCATTTCTTGATAGAGAAAACACGTGCGGCCGAAGCACTGATCCACATTTCTTATGTTTACATTAGTTATATTATTCACGTTTCTAAAGTTAAATGAATGGCTTACAATATAATAATAAGAATAAGAATAATAATAATAATAATAATAATAATAATAATAATAATAATAACAATAATAATAATAATAATAATTAAGAACTTAAATTAATTACATTATAATTATATGAGAAAAATCATGTTTAAAAAAAAAGAGCGTCGTGTGTTAAAAAAGTTGATTAAAACCATCGCGCGCATCGTTTCCGTTGAAGGTCAAGGTTGAGCCACTTCCGGTCAGCAGCGTCACTTTGCGGGAACGAGCGAACTCCGAACTCGTTGTCTGATCGTCGGAACTGTGAGCCCGACCTCCACGTAAGCCGATGTGCTCAAACGAACACCGACTAAACGAACCAAACGACATTAGCTCGACGCAGTGTCGCTACATTGAGTTTGTAACCGCGGACCTCGTGCCGCTCCAGGCGCCGCGGCTCTCGACGTGGCGTGGACGCACTTCGGGAAGCGAACCGTTAGCCGAACTAACGCGGTTATCGGTAGGGAGGTAAGAAACCGCAAAGTTTAATACATACGAATGGATAGATAGGTTGGTAAAATCGGAAATGTAATGGATTTATGTATTTATGTGTGCGAGGCGTGGTTTGGTCTGCAGTAGGTTGAAGCGACCATCGGTTGAAAAGTTTGAAATCCGCCGACGTCTTTCGGCGCTCAATTGATTGATTTTTTTTCTTCAATTACTCATTTATTAAATCCAAATAAATGTTTGTTTTTCATTGAATATTATGCAGATCGTTTATGTAAAACGACTAAAGCAACAAATGATGGGCCTAATTTAAGAAACTAACGGGTCCTGTTCTGGCTTTTAAGGTGCAAGAAGGTATTTCAAAATGGTGTCGTTGTCCACTACCGGGGCTGTGTTCCGATATCCATCCTTCCATGAGTACACTTGCACGTAGTACACGAACCGCACTCACTGAGTGCGCTGATTTCCAGACGTCAGTGTCGTTCCAAATAGAATACCCGTTTTGAGTTCACCATCCGGGTCCTTTCAATACACTTCTTTTCGCCCCGATTTGAATCGGAACGGCCTACGTACTCAAACTAAGTATAGTGAGTATGGATATTGGAACACAACACAGGTCTTCCTCGATAGATAACACATTTGTATCAAGTCTGTAACCAAAAGGTCACAGCTTAAAAGTAAATTGGGCATTATGATACAAAATAAAGGGCCATCAGCAGGTGTTAGTGTGATGAGCCATTACAAGCAGTTCCAAATAGGGGCCTTCAAAAATATAAAGTTTGTCCTGCTCCCTATGTAGACATTTAAGGCTCGTTCTGAGATAATGAAAACACAATTCTTATTTTCATGGTACAATTCACTAATTTGAACATAGTGGTTCGTATCATATTCAATTTCCAAGTCCATTCTGGTAAATGCCACTACCAGAATCAACTATTGTACACACTTCCCCATTAAGATGTTTTTTTACTGATCACAGAGGGGGAATTCTGGTGCCACAACAGCAACTTGAGGAATTAATGGTTATCAATTAATTGAAACGATTAAACTACAAAAAATAAAGAGAATCTTGTATAGAAGTAGTTAAAGAGCAGAAGCTACTACAATGGGCTACTAGTATCGTGGCACAGAAGGAATAAAAGGGAGTTGTAGTTAGTGTTATTTAGTAGGGCTGAGCACCATGGTTTGACTAAGTCTTCTTATGTTTTCTTTCCAAACAGAAAAGAACATGGTGGATTAAGGTATGATACAGCAAGACGTTTATATCTAAGTTGATAATACCTATAGTGCTTTTCTAGGTACCCAAAGTGCTTTACATAGTGAGTGTGTGGGGGGATGTTATGTTTTATATTTTTGTACTATTAACATGCAACCCTGTGTATTTAAGACATTCGTTTAGTGTCGAGGTGCAAACAACAATGCCAGTTTTTATTAAAAAGTGTTTATAGGCAAAGCCACAATATGGTGATACTTAGGGATGGGTATTGTGTTTATTATAATAGTTAACAGGATATATAGGTTTAACATGCAGGAATATTCTTGCATATCAATTAGGGATGTAAACGGTTAATCGACTATCGGTTAATTGTCGAAAATAATTTAATCGATTAAATTAAATTAATTGTAGGTTAACGCGGGATAACCACGTTAACCTACGGGATAGGTTAACGCGGTTATCCCGCGTTACGAGACACCCGCGGGTTTCTCGCGGGCGGCGAGAGACCCGGCACATAAACATGAGGCGATCAAAACGGAGTGGAGTATGGGAGCATTTCAAACTTAATGATGACAAAGACGCTCAATGTAAACTTTGCGGTACTACGTTTAAGTTCAGCAGCTCTACGAGTTCGCTAAGATACCACCTTCAAAACCTGCATGCAGCCGTGTTGCAGGGAGGAAGTCCATCGCCTTCACAACCGACTATCGCCGCGGTGATGGGAAGGCGAGTATGCGACGACAGGAAAGCTGAGGGCATTAGGCCTACTCAGACGATTTGCGGCATCATGATCGAAAAAGATATGATGCCAATTAGCACCACTGACGGCGAGGGATTTCGGGAGTTAATACACTTCATGGAGCCAGGTTATAATATCCCTTCTCGAGCGACCGTAACTACCCGCCTGGAAGCACGCTACAAAAACTAAAATCTGAACATGTATTCTCAGCAGCTGGCCTCACTGTAAACAGGCTGCGCACACGACTTACTCTAGACAATGTTAATATGCTTATTTTCCTGAACAAAAATACAGGGGTCTAGGTCAGGAGTCTATTGAAAACACATTGAGACAGGAATGTTTTTGTTTCAGGAGAGGTAGCCTATATCTTAATTTAATTGTTTAATAGAGGCCCTCTAATTTTACTGTCACCTTCCTCAGGGATTTAAGTTGTGTTCAGTACTACATGTTATGTTAAGTTTCCAGGGCTAGTGATCTTACTGTTACCTTTCTCAGAACAAGGGGGATTCTTAAGTGCTGCTGCTAATGTTTCAAGTTTTTTTTATACTTTACCAGATAATTATATGTAGGCTTAATGTTGTGTAGGCTAAGCCCATATTGTATCGATTTAAAATGTTATGTTGCTTAATGTTTCACATGCAACAGGTGAGCCAGTGCACAATTATTTTTTTATGTATTTAAATTTTCTGTGCAGAATTTTGGTTAAATGCCATTATCTGTACCGTATTCCAACAGGTACAATAAAACATTAATTGAGGAATATAACGTGCATTTTTTATTCAGTATATAAGCAACATTTTGCTTTACGTTAAAGACACCATGAGAAATGTATGTTCTCAGGAAAAAAGCTGCTTATCAGTTAATCGTTAATCGATCGATAAGGTCAATCAACTAACGATTAATGAATTAATCGATAATTTGCATCCCTAATATCAATCATGGGAAGAGAAAATGATGAGTCATAAAGGAATTTATGCTTCAAACAATTCTTTATGTAATTGAATGGTGTGATTGTATTCAACACAAGGATGTAAATGAACACTGCAGGAATAAGTTAAGCACTGTTAATCTAGCCATCTCGTCATGTTTGTTTAACCATCCAATATCTTTGAAATTCCCCTCGGTTTTCGTCTGTTAAGATATGTTTCTGATATGTTGGATTAAGCCTTTGCCTATGGATGTATGCTATAATGGCTCATCAACATCTACTTCTGTAACCCAGTTACCGCAGTACACTATTTATATTACTGTACTCTTTTTGTGGAAAAACCCAACCACCCCCCACCATCATCCCACCAAAAAAGCTAATTTCAGATCATAATAATATTACTACATTCTGGCCATTTTATTGTTTTAATACTCAATGTGGACTAATTCTGCACTGTCATGTGACAATCCAATTTCAGACACGTCCTCTGAACATGTGAGCTGTATATCTGAAGAGCTTAAAACGGATCAAAAACAAATTCTGGAAAAGCCACAAAATGGCTTCAATACCTGGACTTCCACCGACGGGATCGGACGTTACTGTGCTGGTAACTCGTGTCAATTTGAATCCCCACTGTGTGCTAGTAGAGTTATGGGCCAACTTCAACCAGGCAAGGGAAGCGGAATACAAGCGCATGGAAAGCTCCATTCAGTATCCCGGTCAACTGTTTCGAGAGCGTGACGGAAATCCTGGAGACCACTGCTTAGCCCGCGTCGATGACACCTGGTTCAGAACGCGCATAGTATCGAGAAATGGCACAAATTACAGAGTATTCCTCATTGACAAGGGTTGGATGCTTGGTGCCACCACGAACATGTTGGCATGGGGCGAGAAAGACTACTTCCTCTTGCCACCCGAGGTTGAATTCTGTGTGCTGTCCAATATTTTGCCCCTCTCGCCCGACAACAAGTGGTCTCCAATGGCTCTGGAGTTCCTCAAGTCGCTCTCTGGGATGATAGTGAGGGCAGTGGTTCAAGATGTGCTTGTGCCACAGAGAACCTTTCTCTTGCACATTGCATGCATATCGAAGCAAATTTACGAGATGGGGTTTGCCAAATGTTTGTCTCCTTCTAAGTTCAAGGACTATGTGCTCAAGTCGGTGCATTCAGACAACAGAGCAGCACTTTCCCCAGGGCCCCCTCAGCAGTCTACAGCGGACAGGGGTGAGCCTGTTGACCAACAGCAGTCCTTCATGTATGTGGAGTTGCCCATAGGGATTGTGGAGACGGTCATCATCACCGAGGTGACCAGCCCACTGCGGGTGTTCTGCCAGCTCAAAGTTTGCTCGCAAGAACTAAAGAAACTCTCAGAGAAAATAACAAAGCATTACGAAGGCCGGACCTCCAGCACCACTGGCCCTCATACGCTTGGATCTCCGTGTGCAGCGAGAGGAAACGACGGGAGGTGGTACCGGTCGGTCCTACAGCAGATCCTTCCAGCCAACAACGCCGTGGAAGTGTTCAATGTCGACTCTGGAAAAAAACAGTTTGTTCTCGTGGACAACGTAAAACCCCTGGCTGCCGAATTTTTCAGAATGCCGGTTGTAACCTACATCACCTCCCTCCACGGCATCATGGACAAAGGGGTGGGCTGGACGTCCGCTCAGATCGACCATCTCCGGTCCCTTCTGCTGTGCAAAACCGTGATCGCCAAATTCGAGTACCAAAGCCTCTCGGAAGGCGTTCATTATGTCACGCTGTACGGCGAGGACAATAAAAACATGAACACCTTGTTTGGCTCCACTGAGCGTTGCCTGCTTGAAAGCGAGAAGCTCCTTGTGGATTGTGCTGTGGACGGACTTTTGTGTAAGACCGGTGATCAAGCTCCACGTGAAGCTCAAGGAGATGCCCCAACCTTGGCTAAGGCTGTGAAGCTCGTCGGAAAGACACCCAGAGAACAGATACCAGTGGAAGATCTACCTCCCGGTTCTTCACTTGTTGCAGTGGTCCTCCGTGTCTCTTCGCCATCCGAGTTTTGGATCCAGACACAGAAGTATGCCATCGAGTTTGATCATCTGATGGATGGCATTTCTGACCTGGACAGGGATCCGGTCAATCGAAACAAGGTGAACGCAACTGTTGGCCTCTACTGTGCA
Organism: Micromesistius poutassou; assembly: GCF_964030765.1. Taxonomy (NCBI): domain Eukaryota; kingdom Metazoa; phylum Chordata; class Actinopteri; order Gadiformes; family Gadidae; genus Micromesistius; species Micromesistius poutassou. The sequence continues at coordinate 472,153 of NC_140289.1, forward strand.
GCTAGGCTACAAGATGGCATTATGTACAGATCAAAGGTGGTTGAAGTGAGGGAAACCAAAATCAAAGTTTTCTTGGTTGATTATGGAAAAATGGAAGTGGTTGACCGGGGCAGCATCTGCCTTCTTCCAGACAAGTTCAGAGAGCTCCCTCAACTTGCATTACAATGTAAGCTTGCAGGTGTCAAGCCAAAAAACGAGAAATGGATCCGCACAGAGGTTGACTTTTTCACCAGATCAGTTACAGATAAACTCCTGCACGGGCAAGTGGTCACCAAGTATGACGGTGGCCATGTTGTCCGACTGACCGACTCTGTAGCACATGGAGAAAAAGACGTTTGCAAGCTAATGTGCAGTTATGACTTTGCAGTGCAGGATGAGGCACAGAGTGAGACGCGGGACAAAGTTGCTTCTCCACATGCCAAGACTCCCATGGCAACGAATCATGGGGCCGCACCGATGGGTGTCAAGAAGGACTCTGTGGATCTCAACAACAATGACGGCCGACCTGCTACATTCAGTGAGCAAATGTTTACAATAGGAAGCACCATTGATGTCAGCGTGTCTTGCATTGAAAGCCCAAATGATTTCTGGTGCCAGTTGGTTCAGACCATGACTGATCTGAGGCTGCTCATGCAGGACATGCAGGACTACTACGCTGAGAGCCAGTTCTCTCCCTTTGCAGAAAAGTCATGTGTCGCTCGCCATCCCGACAATGGAATGTGGTACCGGGCCATTGTAATCCACAGGCATTCGACGCCCCATGTCGATGTGCTGTTTGTGGACTTTGGACAGACGAAGGCAGCTGTCCCACTGTGCAACCTGAGGAAGATATGCCCCGCATTTCTGACACTCAAAGGACAAGCTTTCCGCTGTAGTCTTTACAATCCTGAGGAACCATCATCGCCTATTAAAGATTGGAACCAGGAAGCAAGAGCACAGTTCCAGGAATTTGTCGAGACTGCTGTGTCCAAGCATTTGGATCTAAAGTGCACTGTATACGCCGCCATGTACAGTGAGCAGAAGGTTCTACAAAACATTGTGGATTTGGAAACGCCTTTTGAAAGTGTGTGCACTCGTATGCTCCAACTATCAAAAAGCATGCCTCCGAAGAAGATTCCGGGCCAGTCGTTTCGACTGGACACATACTGTTACTCTGCGCACAACATCAAAACGGGGACAGAGGAGATGATGACCGTAACATCTGTGGATAGCGCAAATCAGTTCTACTGCCAGCTGGACCGAAACTTTAATGTGGTGGAAGACCTCACAGGGAAGCTGCACAGCTTGTGTGAACGACTAAAAAATGCTAAACTCCCCGCATTGTTTGGAACAGTGTGCTTTGCAAAGTATCCCGATGGACACTGGTATAGAGGACTGATCAAGACCACGAAGCCATCCGTTCGTGTCTTCTTTGTAGATTACGGTGACACTCTAGAGGTGGACAAAGCGGACATACTCCCTGTTCCCATGGAGGCTACGGAGATCATGTCCGTGCCGGTGCAAGCAATCGAGTGTGGTCTCGCCGACGTCCCTGCCAATGTTCAAAGCGAGGTTAACAGCTGGTTTAAGACGAAAGCCACAGATGGTTCATTCAGGGCATTGGTTGTAGCCAAAGAACCATGCGGCAAACTCCTAGTTGAACTGTATGACGAAAGGAGCAAAATCAACACTGAGATCAGAAAAACCTTCCTGAAGGCCCTCCCGAAAGGTGTCCCAGAGTTGAAGGATAACACTGAAGCTCCAAAGAGAAAACCGTGGGCAGACCCAAAACCAGTGCCTCCACTTGAAGATGATGTTAAAGTTTCAAGAGCAACCTCTTATTCAGAAAACAGGCACTCGCAGCGCATCAATGAGTCAGTCCAAACCAAGTTCAAACCTCGGACACAGGAGTGCTACAAAACACCACGCCAAAGGAACTTGCCCAGCCGGTTACCAGAGGTGGAACAACAGTGGATCGACCCAGTGGACACCCAATCAATAAAACGATATGCCCCTGAACAACAGCAACAGCGTTCTGTATCTCCTGTACAATGCACAGAACCCCAGCAAAGTAAAGTGGTCTTGGAGCCTAAAAAGCCAGCCCCAATCCCACATCACACCGAGCAGTCAGAGAAGTCAAGGACTTTGGATGTGAAAGCAGAACCTCTTCGGTATCTCCAGCCTCATTTCTCAGAGGGTCAGAAATTGGAGGCCTATGTCGCAACCGTCAAAGGGCCTCACACCTTCTGGTGTCAGCCTGCAGACGGTGAAGAGCTCGATAGAATCACACTTGCCGTTTCAGAGCTGGCAAACGCCGCACACGAGCCTCTGGATCCCAGGCTGCTCCCACGCGGCAGCCCGTGTGTGGCTCTCTTCACAGACGACGAGCAGTGGTATCGAGCTGAGGTCATCAGCCTGGACGGCAACAAGCTCTCTGCTCACTTCGTGGACTACGGAAATGACTCCGAAGTCAACGTTAAAGATGTGAGGGAAATGACCCCTGAGCTCATCAAAATCCAAGTGCAGGCGTTTCTGTGCGAGCTTGACGGGTTTGACGATGCAAACGGCTCCTGGGTAGAGGGGGCAGTTGAACACATAGGGGAGCTCATGACGGACAAGTTGTTGGAGTTGACCGTTGTTAAGGTACTGGGGGAAGACCAGGGCAAGTTCAAGTGCATTGTTCAGGTGTTGTGTGAAGGCAACATGATTAATGCCACGGCAAGAGCATACTGGAAAAGCTCCCTAACTGAAAATAACATTGATTCCACGGGACTCTCGGCTGTGCACCCAACATCACTGCCTTGCGATTCTGCTGTCAAAGACACGACGATGCCACAGTCTGAGAGTGAAGCAGAAGAACCTGAGCATCACACCATGGAAGAGCAGGAATCTCCAAGAGACCCTCCAGATGAACAGCTCACTGTTGGCTCTGAGAAGTCTGAGGAGCCTAGCATACTTTCTGAGATGGCTATGGCGTCAGAACTGACTTTGGAAAGCCTGGATCAAACCACGCGTTCACTGCAATCTGACTCTGTCGGTGATGAAGAGGTCCCCGTTGTGCGTGAAGCTCAACCTGGAGATGGAGCCGCCCCACTGTCGGATAAGGCATGTCAACCGGACGACAACGTGATCACACCGGACCAGGACTGCCCTCGTGATGTCCCTCAAGTTGATGACCAGCATTCAGGTCCAGATCACGACAGCCTAGAAGATACTCCTGCAAGTGTGGAACTGGATTTGGATTCTGGTGAGTCACACAGTTCACTTCTATAAAGATTCTCTGTTCTAAAAGCTTCTTCATGCGTTCTGTTCTCTACATCATAAATGTTGCTTCGTCTTTGGTGTGTGTGCAGAGTTTGGTCGACTGAGAGTGGCTGAAGCTCTGCCAGTGGGCGCCGTGTGCGTCATCCGGTCACACACGAGACAGCGATGGTGTCGAGCAACGATCCTGAAAAACCTCCCGGACCGCACGGTGGTAAGGGAACGCATCGGAACAATTCACATGGAATTCAACCTCCCGCTGGATGATTATTCTAAACGGTTCAGTCAATCATTCAGTTTAATGGAACACCTAGATGTAACTGAATGTTTTCGTTGTGCTGATTAACATGAGGGCATTGATAGGAAGACAGGTCTATTTCAACTACAATTAAAACGACATGTTTCTTTGCTGTGTGTGTGTGTGAACCTGTCCCCTGAACGTCAGGTGGTGCTGATGGATGAGGAGACGGAGATGCTCGTCTGTCCAGAGAGTGTGTTTGAGTCGGTGGGGCTGCGATCGGATGAGGTCAGAGAAACCAAGCGCCACGCCTTCATTCCATCCACCGTGCCACAGGTCATGGCTGGTGGACACAGGGTGGGCCGTCCAGACCCTCACACTGGGCTGTGTGCTTGTCTCCTCAGCTGGATGATAACAACAACAACAACAACAACCAGTGCAGCGACCCCCAGAGTGTCCCAGCGCCCACCCAGACCCTGGCCGGTGAGGACAGCCTAACGCCCTCTGACCGCACACTACAACACATCTGCTTATTGAGGTCTAGTTTAGTGGCAGATGCTTTTTATCCAAAGCTTCTTGCAGTAAATACGGACACATGGGTAAGGTGCAGGTACCTGTGGGTTCTCTATGTGGGTGGGTTCTCTACGTGGGCTCTCTACCTGTTCTCTACCTGTGTGTTCTCTACCAGCGTGTTCTATACCTGTGCGTTCTCTACCAGCGTGTTCTATACCTGTGTTCTCTACCTGTTCTCTTCCTTTCTAGGTGAACTGAGTGACGACAGCGAGGGAACACTAGTGGGAGTGGAAGAATTGGTAACGTTGTGTAACGTGTAATAATTAAAACAACAAATCTGAAACGTGTAAATGATCCACGTCTTCATATACAAGTCGATATGTGTAGTGTTGCTGAAGTTGGGCTCCACAAAGCTAAAGACTATTCAGTCATGTTTCGAGGCACTTCATCAATGTTTCTTTATACATACGAAGACTTCCCGGGAGGACGAAGACTTTGAGGCGGCCCTCAGTGAAGGCAGCGCACCCACGGAGACACTGCCCGTGAGTCCTCAAGCGTCCTCAACATACCACATGTACATCACAGGACCTGCACCTACAACCTTCATTCAGTACTTTTTAGTAATGCTGAACTTTAATAATAATCAACGACTTTTATTTGGATTACATGTCTACATCCGTGTCCTCCAGCCCCGTGCTGTACGACGCGTAATGTCCTATATGGGGCGGCTTGTGGCTCAGGAGGCAGAGCGGGTCGGCTGGTCACCTGAAGGTTGCTAGTTCGATCCCCGGCTCCTCCTCCTAGCGGAGTGTGGAGGTGTCCCTGAGCGAGACGCCCTCACCCTGACTGCTCCTGACCCGCTGGCTGTCGCCCTGCGTGGCTGACTCCGCCAGTCGGTGTGTGAATGTGTGCGTGAACGGGTGAATGTGAGGCGATGTTGTGAAGCGCTTTGAGTGGCCGCTGGTTGGATAAGCGCGATTATAAATGCATCTCCCTGTTGGTTTGTGTTCCGTGTTTGTGAGTGGGTTCTGCCCAGCCTGACCTCTGGTTCTGCCTGTCCTCTAGGTGCCCTCACCCCCCTGTGGGCCCCCACAGCCACACGCCGGTGAGTGATCGCTGCCCCGGTCTGAACGATGACCGATGAGACCATTCCTAGCAGGAAGAGGTCATTCCTTTGATGTACATATCTACCATATAGTCAGGAAGCAAACCGATGCTGGGCTCAGGGGTTCACGGTTCACTAACAGTCCACTAGGGGGCAGCAATACGGCCTGACTGAAATATGATCATCTGTTCACTGTTCAGGCTGAGAGTCACGACGTGTGACGAATATCATTTGAAATAACTGACAACAGATGGGCCTTAGCCAGAGCTAGCGTTAGCCCCCTGGAGGCTAGCGTTAGCCCCCTGGAGGCTAGCGTTAGCCCCCTGGAGGCTAGCGTTGGCCCCCAGGAGGCTAGTGTTAGCCCCCTGGAGGCTAGCTGTATGACCCAGTCCTCTGCTGTTTTTCAGCTGCTCCTGAGGAGGTGGTGGGCGCTGCCGACGCACAGGAGGAGGAGGTGCTGTTGGCTCCTACAGAGGAGGAGGAGGAGGAGGAGGAGGAGGTGCCCTCTCCTCAGGAGGAGGTGCTGAGTCCCTCTTCAGAGGAGGTGCAGAAGATGTCTCCACAGGAGCTGAGCCGTCGCACAGAGGAGGAGGAGGTGCTGCAGCCTCTTACAGACGAGGAGGTGTCGACGCCCTCAACGAAGGAGGAGGAGGAGGAGGAGGATCAGGTCACTCCGTTAGCGGAGGAGGTGCCTTTGCCGTTTTCAGACGACGAGGAGGTGCCCGTTCCCTCCAGACAGGAGGAGTCTCCTGCTGCTGCTGCTGAGGTGGGTGACTCGTGGGTCTCTAAACCCCAGACCCCGTGTGTCTATGAGGGAGTCCCTGCTGACCCTGCGTCTCCTTTTGGCAGACGGCGATGGAGGAGGCGCCGTCCCAACGCGTGGAGGAGCCCCGCGGTTTGTTCCTCAGCACGTCATCCACACTGAGTCATACGTCACCGCGGCGGAGCTCTGCTCCTCCTGCCGGGCGTTTCTCCTCACGTTGCTCCTGGTCCATCGTAGTAATACTGAGTTTGACGTCCAACACTCACAGTGAAATGAGTCGGAAAACACGTTGATCACACGGGAACGAATAAATAAAATAAAACAACGTATACCAGGCTTAACGCGTCCCACCAGTAGGTGGTTACAGAGTCGCCGTTGTGTGTGTATGTGTGTGTTGTAGTGTTCTCATTAGTTGTTTTGTGTTTGTCTCCATGGCGACAGCGGTGGCAGCCGGCGGTGAGCAGGAAGCAGACGGACGTCCTCTCCAGGAGGCGGGAGCGAGAGGTGAGTCAACGACGCGCCGCAGACCGACGGGGCGGGGCCTGTCCATCAGACGGTTGAGGCTCATAGTGCTGCTGCTGTAGTGTTTAAAGGTGGCCATGACGCGCCACCAGGTGTGGTGTGATTAGCCGCTACAAGCCGTTTTGGAAATCTTCCCCTTATGACATCACAAGGGGCAGAAAGTGGGCGTGTCCACCTAGATGTGTGCTGGGATAGATCAGTCTACCGGCCGACCCGGTGGACCGTAGCAAACGTTGCTCATCTGTCCGTCACACATCACAGGTGGACACGCCCACCTGCGATGTCTCAAGGGGCAGATTTTCAAAACGGCTTGTAACGGCCAATCACAGCCACACCTGGTGGCACGTCATGTAGGGGTACAATGGCCCGGTCCGGACCCTCCTCCTCAGAGGGTGCTTTTCTCCGTGCCCTGGTCCGTCAGCAGCAGACCTGTTATAAGTCTCAGGAGCAACACCTCGTCTTCCGATGGCTCCTCAGTGGAAGACGCTCTGTGGGTTATGGAAGGACGGACTCTGGCTTCCACTGGCACTGCCTGTAAACGCGTCCTGTAGAAGCTGCGTCACTGGGTTTAAGAATAAGACAGATCTCTGTGCAGGTGTGCTAGGAAGGGCTGGAAGGTTTTCCGTCCCCAGTTTTGTTTGACACTGAACCCGTTTCTCCGAGAAGGGCCCGCCGTACTCCACCGTGCTATACTGAACTTCTTGTGGTGGACAGGACTCTCCTCTGACCCGGGACCCGAGGGGGAGGAGCAGCAGCAGGGCACCGCCGAGCTTCAGCCAATCACGGCTCCTCGGCGCGACGCGGTGAGTCGCCACCGCCACGTGGGGTTCACTCCCACCCGGACCCCCGGCCCGGCCCGCGTTTAGACCCTGTGTAGACCCTCCTCTGGAGACCTCCTCTAGACCTCCTCTCTAGACCCTGCTCCTCCTCCTCTCTAGACCCTGCTCCTCCTCCTCTCTAGACCCTGCTCCTCCTCCTCTCTAGACCCTGCTCCTCCTCCTCTCTAGACCCTCCTCCTCCTCCTCTCTAGACCCTGCTCCTCCTCCTCCTCTCTAGACCCTCCTCCTCCTCTCTAGACCCTGCTCCTCCTCCTCTCTAGACCCTGCTCCTCCTCCTCTCTAGACCCTGCTCCTCCTCCTCTCTAGACCCTCCTCCTCCTCTCTAGACCCTCCTCCTCCTCTCTAGACCCTGCTCCTCCTCCTCTCTAGACCCTGCTCCTCCTCCTCTCTAGACCCTCCTCCTCCTCTCTAGACCCTGCTCCTCCTCCTCTCTAGACCCTGCTCCTCCTCCTCTCTAGACCCTCCTCCTCCTCTCTAGACCCTGCTCCTCCTCCTCTCTAGACCCTGCTCCTCCTCCTCTCTAGACCCTGCTCCTCCTCCTCTCTAGACCCTCCTCCTCCTCTCTAGACCCTGCTCCTCCTCCTCTCTAGACCCTGCTCCTCCTCCTCTCTAGACCCTGCTCCTCCTCCTCTCTAGACCCTGCTCCTCCTCATCTCTAGACCCTCCTCCTCCTCCTCTCTAGACCCTGCTCCTCCTCCTCTCTAGACCCTCCTCCTCCTCCTCTCTAGACCCTGCTCCTCCTCCTCTCTAGACCCTCCTCCTCCTCTCTAGACCCTGCTGCTCCTCCTCTCTAGACCCTGCTCCTCCTCATCTCTAGACCCTCCTCCTCCTCTCTAGACCCTGCTCCTCCTCCTCTCTAGACCCTGCTCCTCCTCCTCTCTAGACCCTGCTGCTCCTCCTCTCTAGACCCTGCTCCTCCTCCTCTCTAGACCCTGCTCCTCCTCCTCTCTAGACCCTGCTCCTCCTCCTCTCTAGACCCTCCTCCTCCTCCTCTCTAGACCCTGCTCCTCCTCCTCTCTAGACCCTGCTCCTCCTCCTCTCTAGACCCTGCTCCTCCTCATCTCTAGACCCTGCTCCTCCTCATCTCTAGACCCTGCTCCTCCTCCTCTCTAGACCCTGCTCCTCCTCCTCTCTAGACCCTGCTCCTCCTCCTCTCTAGACCCTGCTCCTCCTCCTCTCTAGACCCTGCTCCTCCTCCTCTCTAGACCCTGCTCCTCCTCATCTCTAGACCCTGCTCCTCCTCCTCTCTAGACCCTGCTCCTCCTCCTCTCTAGACCCTGCTCCTCCTCCTCTCTAGACCCTGCTCCTCCTCATCTCTAGACCCTGCTCCTCCTCCTCTCTAGACCCTGCTCCTCCTCCTCTCTAGACCCTCCTCCTCCTCCTCTCTAGACCCTGCTCCTCCTCCTCTCTAGACCCTCCTGCTCCTCTCTAGACCCTGCTCCTCCTCCTCTCTAGACCCTGCTCCTCCTCATCTCTAGACCCTGCTCCTCCTCCTCTCTAGACCCTGCTCCTCCTCCTCTCTCTCCCCTGCTCCTCCTCTCTCTCTCCTGATGCTGGGTGTTGTTCTCCTCAGGAGGACCAGCTGGAGGCGGGCCCGCTGAGCCCAGAGGGACAGAGTCTGGGTGGGTGAGCCACACTTCAAATGATGTCACGCATTCAACGCAACTGGCTGAATATGAATACATTAAAATGACACCACCCAAACGTAGTCACTCGAAGACCCCACACGAACATAGTTAAGTACACCAGACCGAACATAGTTAGTTAAGTACACCACCCAAACATACTCCGTTGGAGACTCCACCCAAACGTAAGTTGGAGACCCCAGGTCTTTCACCCCTGCTGCCAAATTGAACAGATGTTTGTCATGTTGAGGCTGTTTGTGGGATTCAGAAGTTCTTGTCAAAAAATGTGTATCTGAATTACTACTTAACATTTACTAATCTGCTCAAGTCAACGCATTTCCGAGGGATGCGATTGGTCTGCGTAACGGACCAATCATGGCTGCCCTAATGTGTGACGGTCAGATCATCACAGCCAATAGCGATAGAGTGGAGCGGGCGGTGTGGCTCCCTCATTCGTCCTCCATGCGTCTGTGAACCGTCGTCTATGTTTCTGTCTGTGCTCCAGAAGCCCGGTTGTCGTCGGTGACCCACCTGTCGCTGGTGATCCACGACCGCTCGGACCACGACACTGACCAGGAGTGACCAGGAGGGGGTGCGGCCTACGGAGTCATGTGACCCCGGCCAGGACAACGAGGGAGCTAACTACCAAGTGTGTGTGTGTGTGTGTGTGTGTGTTTTTTATTTTATTATTTTTTTCCAACGTTTGTTTTGAGGTTTCAAAAAGTGCCCGTTGGGCCAGTGTTTATTTTTGTAATATATCTTCTGTTCAAAGCTTTATTTAACAGGTTGTGTGTGCATGCTTTGTGGTCAGCCGGCCACCATTTTGATGCTGTGTGTTTTGCTCCCACACTGGGCCTGTTGCGTACCCTTCCTCTGGAGAAATGTGTTCTGGTGCGGTCTGTTCAGTGTGCCGTCTCCGTGGCCACGTTGTTGTTGTTGTTCTTGTAAAAGGCATTTTGTTATTGTTAAAAAAAAAAAAAGACGATTGTCATTTGAACTTTCCCACGTTTATTTTCAAGAACATTAATTGGTCGGTCGATTCCGGTTTGTCAAAAGACTAAAGGAAAATTAAACTTTGTGTTGGCACAATAAATAACAGCAGTTCCGTGAATACGACTTTTGTACCAACTTGTTTCTCCTGCTGACCCCTAGAGGTGGACCTGTAGGACCTGACCCCTAGAGGTGGACCTGTAGGACCCCTAGAGGTGGACCTGTAGGACCTGACCCCTAGAGGTGGACCTGTAGGACCCCTAGAGGTGGACCTGTAGGACCTGACCCCTAGAGGTGGACCTGTAGGACCCCTAGAGGTGGACCTGTAGGACCCCTAGAGGTGGACCTGTAGGACCCCTAGAGGTGGACCTGTAGGACCCCTAGAGGTGGACCTGTAGGACCTGACCCCTAGAGGTGGACCTGTAGGACCTGACCCCTAGAGGTGGACCTGTAGGACCTGACCCCTAGAGGTGGACCTGTAGGACCCCTAGAGGTGGACCTGTAGGACCTGACCCCTAGAGGTGGACCTGTAGGACCCCTAGAGGTGGACCTGTAGGACCTGACCCCTAGAGGTGGACCTGTAGGACCTGACCCCTAGAGGTGGACCTGTAGGACCCCTAGAGGTGGACCTGTAGGACCTGACCCCTAGAGGGGGACCTGTAGGACCCCTAGAGGTGGACCTGTAGGACCCCTAGAGGTGGACCTGTAGGAGACCCTGACCCTAGCTGCTCCTTAGTGACACTCACTTCAAGCCAGATCAGAGAAAAGCGTTTGTTTAAATCGTCTGAATTGATCAGATGTGTAGAAGCAGGTGGGGGGGAGATAGCAGAAGTAAAGATGACAAGAGCAAGCCCTTAGGAAAGGAGCTCACAAGATAAGATGGGGTACGTGTAAACAGAACAGGCTGCAGATTGAAGTTATGTAGAGCTTTATTTGGTTTCTGTAGTGTACAAATGAAACATGACTCACTGTATGATGGGTGATTCCCATAGTGTATTGGATGAATGACGGGCTTATTGAGAATAAGCTGGCATGGACTGTACTCGTAGACTTGCGGTTAAGGCACTTTTCTTAGTGTTATTTTTCATAAGTTCATTGCTAAAATAGAATCAAAATTTCACTTGACAACTTCAGGTATGTATACAAATCTAGTCCAGTCACATTTTCTTAAAAATCATACTTCAAATTAATATATATGAAAGGGTCTTAATGATTCACATGCAGCCACACTTCAACCTGAATCACATCAGGACACGTTAATCAGAGGTATTTCTAGGTTGCCTTTTCTTAAACACGATGTCTTGAGACCGGTGCGTCACCGTGGCGGACGGTAGGGGATTAAACAGCGGTACATTTCAGTGATCTTTCATACGATACGATGTCTCTCGCCCTACGAGGGCTGGTCTCCCTCAGCCATGTCCTCTCACGGAGGGGGGGGGGGGGGGGGGTTACCAGCGTCTCCCTCCCTAGAACCTCACCGGAGCTCTTTAGTGTTACGTTTTGTTCAACTTCTGCATCAAACCCCCCACAGAGGCGCTCGCGTCCACGGGTCCGGCGTCACGACATGTCTGGAGGCGCCGGTTGGCTACAGCGGCGGCTGGTTGACGAGGACACACTACATTCACAGCATCGTTGAAGAAGGGGGCGGGCCCTAGGGTTCCCCCAAGCCCTCGGAACGTACTCCACGGCGACGTCACACGGGGGGGCGGGGTCTAACGAGAGCTGGCCACTCCTCACCCCACTTGTGATGTCACCGTTGGGTACGTTCTGAGGTGGACTGTAATAGACCTTATTCGTTGGGGCCACGTTGGGAGGGCACTCCTACACTCTTGAAGTGACCGAAGACGAGGTGACCGTGAACCCTGAAGACCGTGCGTTCTTTTAAACCACGGGGGGGTCCGTGTCCTCACCCACGTAGAATGCGTTGTCATGGTTTCCCCAAATACACTAGAAGGTTTCCCAACATGGCCGCTAAATGAGTACGGTCTATGGCTCCGCCACCTCACACCTGTTGAAGTGAGGTACATGTTGCCTGGTTTTGAGGCTACACAAGTCGCTGGTAAGACTTTGGTGGCGGTCTCGGGGGCAGATATGGAAGGGATCCAAGTGATTAAATTCCTGTATTTTTGCATACACTCCTTGTTTACTTCCTGTTAGCCGCTACACAGTGTGTAGCACAGCATACCGCCGTTAGCTGCCATTACACTATAGGCCAGAACGGGCTGCATTTAAAGGTGTAGTGGCGTCTAGCAGACCTTTGGCAGTAATGGAATATAATATACATGTAGTATGCATTATTAAGTTGAGTTTTCGTTAGCTAAGAATTAGCCCTTAATGTCTACATCAGGGAGGGGGTCCTCTCCCACCTCCATGTCTCTACAGTAGCCCAGAAGGGACAAACGGCTAGAGAGGACGAGTTAAACGTTTCTAATCATAATCGCTAACCTATCATTTTACAGAATAAATAACTAAAATACAATTTATAATCAAGGAACCTCATCACTCGACGATGTAGTCGCAGACAAGGACATTATTTCAAAGTGCAGTTGGTTGCAATCTGCCACCTCACCCCTAGATGCCACTAAATCCGACACAATGCACCTTTAAAACACCAGACACTTTTAGTCGGAACACAGGACAGGAAGTGGTCGGTTACGGACAGGAAGTGGCCCGTGATCCCGTGTATCTTGACGGTGGACTAGATGGAGGACTGCAGCAGAGTGACGTTGGTGCCTGGCATCAGGTTCTCGTCCTTCCCTTCGATCAGTGGGTCCCACTGGTTGAAGTCCTTATCCAGACCTGCACGGTAAAAACACTGAGGTCACTTAGTGCTGGGGGGGGTCTGTTAATATATGTATAATACAGCGGGGCAGGGAGGTTTGTGTAGAGGCTGAAGGGTTTAACTGCCAGCTGAAAAGATAACTGGGTTTGATCCCCAACGTCCTGAGGGTATCACTGAACCCGATTACCCCCTACTCCTGCTCCTTAATGACGGAGCTTCTGGCACACAAAAAAAATAGTACTTAGCGACCGTTGTGTAATGTTTTATCCTAGCTGTCTTCGTTGTAGGCCTATACGGGGAATGGGTTAACCCAACAGTTGTTGACGCTTGGCACGTGAGAAATGTACTCATTGTAAGTCGCTGTGGACTGAAGCGTCTGCTAAATGCCCTGAACGTCAGTCAGTGTCGGGCCATGCATGTGGAGGGACGGTCCGCCCCCGTGGAGCAGCAGCCTCTCCGGCGTGAGTGACGAGGCTCACCCAGGTGCCGCTGCAGGAAGGCCAGCGAGGCGCGGTTGCTGAGGTCCATGGCCACCGCCGGGTCGATCTCCCCCTTCAGCTTCATCATCTTCCCGATCCAGTTCCCCGTCAGGAAGGTGAAGTCCGGGAAGCTCTGGTGCACGGCCCCCCTGGGGGGGGGGGGGCGTCAGACCGGCAGGGAGCACGTCAGGCCCTGACACTTTTTAATTTAGTACATTTGCATGCTTAAGTAAGTTAAAGGGTTTGAAACCTTTGTTGGAAACTAACCAACGACGATGGAGAAAGGTTTGAAATTTAGAAACGTCAACAAAAAGAAAAGCCCCTGTTTGTAGGACCAGCTGCCTAGCGATCCACGGCCAGAAGCTAAACACTACTGATCACTAATCACTTGGTTTGCTGCGATGTGTTCATTGGGGGATTGACACTAGGGGTCAGCTGTTGATTGTGCTGAACCCACGTGTGTGGAAGTAAACATCAGAGGGTGGGGGCCCCCGGGGGCCTCCCTCCTCTCCCTCCGCCCACCTGATGGTGATCATCTTCCTCTGGAACCCGGCCGAGTCCAGCTTCTTGATCTGGCTGATGTTTCCCGCCCAGTGGAACTTCTCAGAGTTGATGAAGAAGATGGGCTGCTTGACCTTGGGGAAGATCTCCTCGTCCAGGGGGGTCATCCACACGTCCAGGGCGATGCCACATCTGGACAGACGGAGGAAATATGCCTTTTGCACATATCTACGAGATTTGTTGGCGGTCGATTTTGTGAAAGGGACCCTGTTTTACAACCAGTTATGATCTACGATTACTAGCCCCCTGAGATCTGAGCTTACAGGTCTCAGCGGACCAGACGGTACAGTCCACGCAGTTGGTTGGTAGTTAGTTTATATCTGTCCACCAAAGATCTGGCTGGAAACTCCCACTTGTGATGTCACAAATGGCAAATAATCAACATCACGCCTGGTGCTTAAAACAGACTTCCGGCTTATACAAAAAGAGGCTTCATAAAAAACCCCATTGGTTTCATATCGGTTATTATTAACGGATATGAAACAGATATTCGTTGTCTCTGCCTCCTCTCTAAAGCCAGCGTGAGAACAGGGAGTAAGAACCCCACCGCTCGTTCTCCAGAGAGCCCCAGGTTCTCCAGAGAGCCCCAGGTTCTCCAGAGAGCCTCGTTCTCCAGAGCTAGGATAAGACGCTACAATGTTAAGTACTATTATTAAGAGCCAGGTTCTACAGAGAGCCAGGTTCTCCAGAGCCCCAGATTCTCTAGAGCCAGGTTCTCTAGAGCCAGGTTCTCCAGAGCCCCAGGTTCTCTAGAGCCCCAGGTTCTCTAGAGCCCCAGGTTCTACAGAGCCAGGTTCTCTAGAGCCAGGTTCTCTAGAGCCCCAGGTTCTCTAGAGCCCCAGGTTCTCTAGAGCCAGGTTCTACAGAGCCAGGTTCTACAGAGCCAGATTCTCTAGAGCCAGGTTCTCCAGAGCCAGGTTCTCTAGAGCCAGGTTCTCCGGGTGGACCTACTTGAAGCGGACCTCCTGGCAGAGCGACTGGATCACCGTGGCGCCGCCGAAGGAGTGTCCGACGGCGGCGATCTGACACAGGTTCATGGAGTTCTGCGGAGGAGGAGGACAGGGTGAGGGCGCTGAGGGGGCGGAGCCTCCACCACCAGGGGGCAGAGCCTCCACCACCGGGGGCGGAGCCTCCACCACCGGGGGGCAGCTTAGCCACCGTTGGCCATGTCAACATTACGTTTACATTCAGGGCATTTATCATATGACACTTTCATCCAAAGCCACTTAGAATAAATACATTGGTCAGAAGAAAGAGAAACAACGATATATCTCTGTGGGTACAGTCAGGATGTTCATAGAACCAAGAGCCAAGCACTAACCATCACTAGGTTAACCCATTCCCCGTACACACTAACCATCACTAGGTTAACCCATTCCCCGTATACACTAACCATCACTAGGTTAACCCATTCCCCATATACACTAACCATCACTAGGTTAACCCGTTCCCCGTATACACTAACCATCACTAGGTTAACCCGTTCCCCGTATACACTAACCATCACTAGGTTAACCCATTCCCCGTATACACTAACCATCACTAGGTTAACCCATTCCCCCGTATACACTAACCATCACTAGGTTAACCCATTCCCCGTATACACTAACCATCACTAGGTTAACCCATTCCCCGTATACACTAACCATCACTAGGTTAACCCATTCCCCGTATACACTAACCATCACTAGGTTAACCCGTTCCCCGTATACACTAACCATCACTAGGTTAACCCATTCCCCCGTATACACTAACCATCACTAGGTTAACCCATTCCCCCGTATACAACTAACCATCACTAGGTTAACCCATTCCCCGTATACAACTAAGACAGCTAGGATAAGATGCTACACAATGCTAAGTACTATTATTAAGTGCGAGGACATACAGCGTACACTAAGTGTGTACGAGGGTTGTGGGGTGAGTGATGCAGAGTCGAGGTGAACTCTGAACAGGTGAGTCTTGAGTCTTTTGCGGGAGGTGGCGGGCGACTCACATCTATCCCCTGGTGACGTCACAAGTGGGAGTGTCCACCCAGGTGTGTGGATCAATCCGTTGTACACCTGGGTGGAACTACCCCTTGTGAAATCACCCGTGGAGGATGTTGAAATGGCTTCTAATGACTCATCAGCCCCACCTGGTCATAAGACAGAGCCGTTGATGATGTCAGAGCTTAGAGGAATGCTGCATTCTGGGTACTATGAGATCACCCATCTGCTGGTAATATAGACGATATGAGCTGATATCTTGTGTGGAGTTCATTAATACGGCAATTCACCATGACGTCACACTATGTTCTTCCGGGTGGCAAAAGCCGATGCGTTCTCCGTTGGCACCACTAGTAAACAAACCCTTCCACGATCGAGAAAAACAGAGTAAATGGCTTGAATTAATGATTTTCTTCTTGCGGGGTGCTACGGGACGTCTCATTAATATATATATATAATATATTATATTAATATAGTTTTCGTCATCGTTTCAACTTCAGATCAACAACAATGTTTTGTTGACTGTGTGACATAGTCTTTATTGTTATTTATTTATTATTATTTATTATTATTATTTGTGTTTACAGCCGGCTGGATGGCTTCAGGTCAGTGGTAGCCGCTCGTTCTGCCACCCGGAAGTGTCGTTACGGCTATTGTTTACTAACATTCTGAAATGCCGTATGTGGTTCATTCATTACCACTATTAGCAGGATTGCACTAAAGAGTTTAGTAAAGTGTAAAGTGTAGTAAGTAGTGGCTGACGGTAAAGGCTAAAAGACTTCTCTGAGCTTTAACCCCAGCGGTTCCACGACCGTATTAGGAGCCTACCAATCAGAACGTTTGGTACTTTAGTCTTAATACAGCCGATATCGCGTGACACGTGCAGAATAATAAAAAAGGTCAATGACCTTCGCAACAGTTCCCTTCGTACTAGTAGAATAAATACTTCCATTTAACCAACCGACTCCACTTCTCCAACCCGGTTCCTGATTTGTTTAAAGTCGCTGGATCATAACGAACTGAAGTGGGACTCAAAGAGGAACCGAGAGCGACCGGGTCTCCACCGCCCGCTGCGACCGAGGCGAGATCACCGTGGCGACCGAGGCGAGATCACCGTGGCGACCGAGGCGAGCCCCCACCTCCAGAGTGGTCCAGTCGAACTGGCTCTTCAGGACGTTGTCCACCGCCACCCCCGCGTTGATCTCAAACAGCCTGTCCAGCGCGCGGATGCACTCGTCAGCCCTCTGCTGCACCTGGGAGAGAAACACGACGGGGTTCACCGGGTACACCTGGGCCAGTTCTGGGAATATGATCAATAACTGACACATCTGGATTACCCTGGGGTACACCTGGGCCAGTTCTGGGAATATGATCAATAACTGACACATCTGGATTACCCTGGGGTACACCTGGGCCAGTTCTGGGAATATGATCAATAACTGACACATCTGGATTACCCTGGGGTACACCTGGGCCAGTTCTGGGAATATGATCAATAACTAACAACGACGATCTACTGCCAACTTTGTGTTCGTATTTCTTTTCTCAT
>NC_140289.1:489546-512046 GCF_964030765.1 Micromesistius poutassou
AAAAGCAGGATCGTTTGTTCCCCAAACACAGAAACCTCATCCAGATCCTCGGCTCGCAACGGGGTGATGATCCAAGACCCAACGCTACGCTAACCCACAGGCCCCGCCCCCCCCCCCCCCCCCCCCCCCCCCCGGCCTGTTCCATTCTGACCGCAGGGGTGAGCCTGGCTTCAGACAGGGCTTTATTCGCCCCTCTGTACGGTGCCCTGCCGCCTACACTAATAATAAAGAGGGGAAAGTGATGAGCTGGTATGTGCTATTGTTACAGCGGCCTTTTCTTCTGCCACACAACGTATCAACCGCCGGCCGCTCAGAGCCTTTGTGCCGGCGGGACGTCCTTCGTTAGCCGCTGGACCGCTGCTGGTGGACGGAAGACGGTGTCCACTGATTCCTGTCATTCGATGGCACGTGTGTTTCTGTTGTGTGTGTAGTTCTGTTGTGTGTGTGTGGTTCTGTTGTGTGTGTGTGTGTGTTTCTGTTGTGTGTGTGTGTGTGTGTTTCTGTTGTGTGTGTGTTTCTGTTGTGTGTGTGTGTGTGGTTCTGTTGTGTGTGTAGTTCTGTGTGTGTGTGTGTTTCTGTTTGTGTGTGTGGTTCTGTTGTGTGTGTAGTTCTGTGTGTGTGTGGTTCTGTTGTGTGTGTGGTTCTGTTGTGTGTGTAGTTCTGTGTGTGTGTGTGTGTGGTTCTGTTGTGTGTGTGTGGTTCTGTTGTGTGTGTGTGTGGTTCTGTTGTGTGTGTGTGTGTGTGTGTGTGTTTCTGTTGTGTGTGTGTGTGGTTCTGTTGTGTGTGTAGTTCTGTGTGTGTGTGTGTGTGTTTCTGTTTGTGTGTGTGGTTCTGTTGTGTGTGTAGTTCTGTGTGTGTGTGGTTCTCTGTGTGTGTGTGGTTCTGTTGTGTGTGTGTGTGTGTTTCTGTTGTGTGTGTGTGTGTGTTTCTGTTGTGTGTGTGTGTGGTTCTGTGTGTGTGTGTGTGTGTGTGTGTGGTTCTGTGTGTGTGTGGTTCTGTGTGTGTGTGTGTGTGTGTGTGTGTTACTGGAATTAAATGCTCTTCTTTCTATAGTTTGTTAAGTTACCGGTCAGTGTTACGTTTTTTGGGGTCCAGATACGAAAAATAAGTAATTATAAAAGACATATCATGAATTAATCTGAATGGAGTAAGATGGCAAGCTGTTTTATACACAAATGCACACTTTAGGGGCCTGAAATCTGACAGAAGATTACTTTATATTAAAACAAAAAAAAATGACTTGAGATTTATGGAAATTGATAGAAATATATAAATGAAAATAGAGATACCTGTGCTCGACCGAGGCCACGATGAATCCGTTTGAAGCCAGTTCAGCACACACAGCGGAATACAAAGTCCTGGCAGACACACGACATGAGTACAGTGAGGAGGATCAAACAGTAACTTTATATTGTGGATAACCAGGTTATAGTTTAAGCAGATGTGTGGTCGAGAGGAAGTGTGGATTATAGTGCTACAGTGGTGGGGGTTATTGTATATTTGGGTCATTTTGGTTTATATGTTGGTCATTTTGGATAATAAGTGGATAATAGGGTAGTTTATATAGCGGCTATAGTGAATAATATGTGTCATAGTGTTAGTTGTTCACTTGTGTTGTAGGTGGTGGTGTTGTGGGTGGTGGTGTTGTGGTGGTGGTGTTGTAGGTGGTGGTGGTGTGGGTGATGTTGTAGGTGGTGGTGGTGTGGGTGGTGGTGTTGTAGGTGGTGGTGTTGTGGGTGGTGGTGTTGTTGTGGTGGTGGTGTTGTAGGTGGTGGTGTGGGTGGTGGTGGTGTAGTAGGTGGTGGTGTGGGTGGTGGTGTTGTAGGTGGTGGTGGTGTTGTGGTGGTGGTGTAGTAGGTGGTGGTGTGGTGGTGGTGTGGGTGGTGTTGTAGGTGGTGGTGTGGGTGGTGGTGGTGTTGTGGTGGTGGTGTAGTAGGTGGTGGTGTGGTGGTGGTGTGGGTGGTGTTGTAGGTGGTGGTGTGGGTGGTGGTGGTGTAGTAGGTGGTGGTGTGGGTGGTGGTGTTGTAGGTGGTGGTGGTGTTGTGGTGGTGGTGTAGTAGGTGGTGGTGTGGTGGTGGTGTGGGTGGTGTTGTAGGTGGTGGTGTGGGTGGTGGTGATGTTGTGGTGGTGGTGTAGTAGGTGGTGGTGTGGGTGGTGTTGTAGGTGGTGGTGTGGGTGGTGGTGGTGTTGTGGGTGGTGGTGTGGGTGGTGGTGTAGTAGGTGGTGGTGTGGGTGGTGGTGGTGTTGTGGGTGGTGGTGTGGGTGGTGGTGTTGCAGTAGCCAGTAGGTGTAGGAGAGTCCTGCGTGGGCTCACCTGAAGGCTCCCAGCCCGTGGCTGAAGACGACCACGGGACACTTCTCGTTGCTCTTGAAGGGCGCGTCCAGGTAGGCGGGGATCTTAAAGGATCCTGAGGAGACGGAACAACGGACCACAGTGAGAGCGGAGCGGAGCCCCCTGCAGCCGCGCCCGCTGACGTCAGACTACAGTGTGGAGCGTTTCACGTCATCTGTAGACCAGGGGCTGGAAGTACAGCTGTTCCGATATACCGCAGACACAGTATCCGTATCGGCAAGAACGCAAATCTTTGTGCCGATCCGATCCCATCACGTGACTAGCTCATTGACTACACAGGCAGAGGACATCACAAACACGTGCAGCGTGATGCTGCGTTCGTTAATGTATAAATGTAAATGATCTAGTTCTGACAACAAAAAAAAAAAACAGTTGACAGTGAGTGAACCGACTGTACATTACTGTAAGAGAAGACTTCAATAAGAACAAAGTGCTGTCAGTAGTCACAACACTAGATTCTGTATCGGTTTATACTCGGTATCTGGAAGGAAAACAAGGTCTGGCAACCTCTCTGAGGCATCTCTAAGAACATCTCTAAGAACATCTAACATCTCTAAGAACATCTCTAAGAACATCTCTAAGAACATCTCTGATAACATCTCTAAGAACATCTCTGATAACATCTCTAAGAACATCTCTAAGAACATCTCTAAGAACATCTCTGATAACATCTCTAAGAACATCTCTGATAACATCTCTAAGAACATCTCTAAGAACATCTCTGATAACATCTCTAAGAACATCTCTGATAACATCTCTAAGAACATCTAACATCTCTAAGAACATCTCTGATAACATCTGTGAGGCCGACCGAAGAGGTAGTTGAAGATCTTCTCGCTGATGGCGCGGTTGATCTTCATGAAGTCGGCCAGCCCGTTGAAGTACTCCCTGCAGGGGATCCAGTCCGGACGCCCGCCTGCCTCCAGCTTCTGGCACGGGTAGTAGAGCCGGAAGAAGGTGCCCTGGGGGGAGGGACGGGGGAGAGGGTGAGGGAGAGGGACGGGGGAGAGGGTGAGGGAGAGGGACGGGGGAGAGGGTGAGGGGGGAGTGACGGGGTAGAGGGTGAGAGAGAGGGACGGGGGAGAGGGAGGGGGGACAGGGTGGGTGAGGGTGAGGGGGTGAGGGACGGGGGAGAGCGTGAGGGGAAGAGGGTGAGAGGGTGAGGGAGAGGGACGGGGGAGAGGGTGAGAGAGAGGGACGGGGGAGAGGGTGAGGGAGAGGGACGGGGGAGAGGGTGAGAGAGAGGGACGGGGGAGAGGGGGAGGGGGGGAGGATGAGGGTGAGGGGAAGAGGGTGAGGGAGAGATCCCTGTCTGCTGCCTGCTAGGCTGATTTGACCGTATGATATACGAGTTTATAGGAGGGAGAATTTTGAAGGTGATTGTATTATAGCTATATTTTGATATTCCCATAACTTTATTTTTAAAGTAAAAACTAAATTTTTCAAGTTGTAGATCATGCAGAGCTAATAAAATGTAAGTTTTAGACACTTTCACCTAGAGCGACTTACAATGCATTCAGCTGAGGGTCAAACTGAACACTAGACAATCTGTCATGTAACCAACTTCAGTATGAATTGTATAGCTCCAGTCTGTATTTAATATATGTATCTAATGTATTTCTGTATTCATTAAAATATATTCCAGTATGTATCCCCTGTACTTCCATATGTATTTCATATATTCCGGTATGTATGTCATGTATTTCCGTATATGTATTTCATATATTCCGGTATGTATGTCATGTATTTCCGTATATGTATTTCATATATTCCGGTATGTATGTCATGTATTTCATGTATTTAACGGGGTTCCAGCTGGTTTTAGAGGGCGTTCCAGACCCTACCTTGGTAGTTTGGTCCACCATGAGGTCGGTACACCCCACCGGGTACGGACCCTTAGCTGGGGGGATCCCCAGGTTGTTGCTGCAGTGGTTCCCCATGGCACACAGACCTAGTGTGCTGGCCCCCTTATCTGTCAAGGAAACAGTGAATGTACCGAGAGAGTCGTACTGATTAATTATGTTTAGGCAGAACACAACCATGGGGACATATTGACTAGGAACTGGGTACTTGGAAGAAGATTGTACTTATATTAAATGTTTATACCGTCCTGGTCTTTTTTCTTTTCTTTTTTTTTTTAGCAGATCCCCATACCAGACACAATTATATAGAGATTTTTCTTTATCCTTTGTTTGAGTAAATATCTTGTTCACTTCGAAGTTATTTCAAAAGTTTTAAGATGTTTTTTGTTAAGAGGAATTTCTGACAAGTTAGTTTATATTTTTTACTTCAGATGGAAATGATTAATTATTATATAATTTCTCCATTTGTCCGCCTCTCTCTCTCATAGGTGAGCGTTTACATAATTTCCATTTGAAACGTGGTAATCTCACGAACAGAATTGTGTCAGTGTTTATAATGGACAGATCGATCAACCCGTTGTATCAAATAACCGTGACAGTTACTGGGTTAGAGGTCATATTGACTCAAGATCAGTGATTAAAATGGAAACACACCACAACTATATTTTAAGACGGATCAAACGCCACCATTCAACCAGCCCATACCTGTCCTCGACCACGCGTAGATCCTCTTGCCTAACAGCTGTACCAGTCCTCCATTAGAGAACATATAGGGCGACACCGCTCACTAGAAAACACTAATCTCTGATTTGATCTTTTGACTAAAAGAGCAGAAACTAGAGCCGGGCCCGGGTTGAGGTTAGCGGAGCTGCGGGACGCGGTGTCTCTGTGTGCACAGCCCAGGTGTAGTGAGCGATCTGGGGCAGAAGGGTGAGGCTGAGTCACTCGGGAGTGGCGAGTCCACCAATGTTTGACAGCCCGCTCGCACGCTAGCCGGGGCTAGGCTAGTGGTAAACAATGATAGCCCGGGCTAGGCTAGTGGTAAACAATGATAGCCCGGGCTAGGCTAGGCTAGTGGTAAACAATGATAGCCCGGGCTAGGCTAGGCTAGTGGTAAACAATGATAGCCGGGGCTAGGCTAGTGGTAAACAATGATAGCCCGGGCTAGGCTAGGCTAGTGGTAAACAATGATAGCCCGGGCTAGGCTAGGCTAGTGGTAAACAATGATAGCCGGGGCTAGGCTAGTGGTAAACAATGATAGCCCGGGCTAGGCTAGTGGTAAACAATGATATCCGGGGCTAGGCTAGTGGTAAACAATGATAGCCCGGGCTAGGCTAGTGGTAAACAATGATAGCCCGGGCTAGGCTAGTGGTAAACAAGCAGATCTGTTGAACGCTAATGCTAACCCAGGCTAGGCTATCTGGGAGTGAGGATGGGGCTAGTGTTGAAGTCTATGGACACATAACCAGAGCTGCTGATAGGGAGTTATTTAACTTTATGCCATATAAATGTTTGTTTGTACCATGTAATAAAGAACTATGTCCACGTCGTTTTGTTTATTTTGTTATTTTATTTTAGACCTTTTAATATTAGATCTCCAGCCGATAACTTTACAATAGGAATTAAGTCATCATCTCCAGTTAAGTCAAACACCAATCCCAGAAATTGTCCCAACACTTTATATTGTCCACGTAGGACTAAATAATATTTTTTATTAAGAGTTATATTGTAAACGATTCCCCCTTTCTTCTTGTACTGGGAACAAACCAGTAACGACTTTGGACCGTTTATCATACAGTGCTGAAGCACTGGGGCAGTGCGGCAGTGGGTGCAGTGAGCGGGTCCTCCGGGGCTGCAGGGGGCGCTGTGACGGGGAACCACACCCGGTAGAGCCGAGTGGAGAACTGTGTTGCCAGATTGGGGCAGATTCCCCGCTCAATCTGGCAACGCTGGCTGCAGCGTTGCAGCCAGTGCGGAAATCTGGCCCAATCTGGCAACACTGGTGGAGAGAACAACACACTGAGCATGTACTGCCAGAGCTAATGCTAGCAGAGCCAGCTAGTCAATTCAACATAATTCTTAACCTCTGGGTGTCAAAATGAAACTGGTGAGTAACGCGGCCTCGTCCCGGTGGTTGTGAACTAGTATCCGACCGTGAGGTCCGGTGAGCGGCTCGAGTTGGTCTGAACAAGCCTCTGTTTCCCACCACAGCTAACCCCCATCTAGCATCATTCATTCATGAGTCTGATCAAACTCTGCAATACTACTGACTCAACTCGTAGCTGTGTGTGTGTGTGTGTGTGTGTGTGTGTGTGTGTGTGTGTGTGTGTGTGTGTGTGTGTGTGTGTGTGTGTGTGTGTGTGTGTGTGTGTGTGTGTGTGTGTGTGTATACACGCGCGCGTGTGTACATACCGGTGAATACGTGACAGATACGTTGGTTGGTTGTCCATTTTTGAGCGAAATGAACAATGTCTGTGTACCCCTGTCTACTGTACCCCAGTACTGTTTATCAGGACACCCGACGCTGCCCTGCAATGTGCTCAAGTTTAAATCCACCACCATCATGCTGGACTGTGGCCTGGACACCACGTCCGTCTTGAACTTCTTGCCGTTGCCCCTGGTGCACAGGTGAGTCTGGTTCGAGCAGCGACAGGTGCACCCGTTGGGGAATGTTTGCCCCTCTTGTGTAAAGTCTCTCATGGTGTCGTGTGTCTCTCTCTCTCTCTCTCTCTCTCTCTCTCTCTCTCTCTCTCTTTTCTTTGGTTCGTTAGTCCCAGACTCTCCAAGCTGCCAGGCTGGGTGTCGAAGGACGGAGCGATCAACTTGGAGAAGGTATAGGAGGGTCTGTTTGTGTCTGATTGGGTTTGTGGGGACACTGTGGTCACTAACTCGTATAAGCATGCTTTACACAGGCTAGGAACGGCACCCATAATGTACAGACATGATATACAAATTGGTTAATAATATGTGTTATGTTTATTTGTTTTAGTCATGATAAATGAATGTGGATGAATTGTATTTAAAAACTGTGGCTTGCTTGGCCAGGATGAGATAGTAGATTTTATGTAGTAATAGTTGTACCAAATCCATTATACCATGTACAGTACCGCACAGCACTACATCTGTGTTGTGTTGTGTTGTTGTGCGTCCAGGAGCTGAAGGAGTGTGGTGGCAGGGTGTTTGTGGACTCCCAGCCGGAGCTCTGTCTTCCAGAGGTAAACAAACAGCAGGCCTTTGACTGAACTGTAACAGACGACACCACAGGGCCATACACGCTCTGCAGTTGTGTTGCTGAATACAACTGAGTATATAACCTGAACCAAAATATATGCATTTTAAAATGACAGAAGGTTATAGTATAAAAGGCTAAACCAACCTACAACCTACTCTTAGTTAATACACTGCTATTACTACTATAACTACTGCTGCTACTACTACTACTACTACAACTACGACTAGTGCTACTTTTATTAATACTAGTACTATTACTAATACCACTACTAAAACTACTAGTACTATTAATTCTACTACTACTATTAATACTATGACTTCTACTACTTTTATAAATACTACTACTAAAAATACTAGTACTATTAATACTACTACTACTTAGAATACTACTGGTACCACCACTACTACTACTACTAGTCATGATCTTGATAATCAAGGTCAAACATGTTATTCCATGTTATTCTACGTTGTGATGTTAACACACGGCCCTCTCCAGAGGGAGCTGATGGACCTGTCCACCATCGACGTCATCCTGATCTCCAACTACCACTGCATGATGGCGCTGCCCTACATCACGGAGCACAGCGGCTTCACCGGCACTGTGTACGCCACGGAGCCCACGCTGCAGATCGGCCGGTAGGGAGGGATTCACATGAACTCTTTCTTTTTTGTGTAAGATGCTGATTGATGATTGATGGGGATCAGTTGAACTTCAAACACGCTTTTATTTAATTGAAGTTCAGTGTTAAGGCTTCCGGTTGGTTGTTTCCTCCTCCAGGTTGCTGATGGAGGAGCTGGTCAACCACATGGAGCGGGTGCCCAAAGCCCAGTCCGCCACCTGCTGGAAGAACAAGGAGATACAAAGGTTCACATGCTGTTTGTTCTCCTCTCAAAACACAGAGTACCTTTTTTAATATGCAATGATGTGTGAAGCAGGAAAGTGTAGCTGAAAGGTTCTGGGTTCGATCGCTGTGTCCGCATTCTCCTGCATGACACGTAGCCCAATTCAGATGCTGCTTTGGAAAAAGATGACTGAATATCTATAGATTATGAAGACGTTTCTGTAGTAGGATGTAATGGTGTTAACGGGCGGGGGTGGGGTTTGTGTGTATGTTGGGTCCAGGCTGCTGCCCGGGCCGCTGAAGGATGTGGCGGAGGTGTGGGCGTGGAAGAGATGCTACACCATACAGGAGGTCAACTCGGCTCTCAGCAAAGTGCAGCTGGTCGGATACTCCCAGAAAGTGGTAAAATACCTTCTGTTGGGGACACACACGACTCTCACCATGATGTACCTGTGGACCCATCGCTGTCGCTTCCTTCTGCTCCTGTGGGAACGCGAGTGCAGATGTGAACACCTAACATCTGGTTTGTGTTGTTGTTGTTGTTGTGGTTGTTGTTCAGGAGTTGTTTGGCGCTGTGCAGGTGTCCCCTCTGAGCTCCGGCTACTCATTGGGCAGCTCGAACTGGATCATCCAATCACATTACGAGAAGGTCTCCTATATGTCCGGCTCCTCCCTCCTCACCACACATCCACAGGTAAGACGCACGTGGAACCCACTTAAAGGTCCAACTGTTTCACCACCAGGTGTCGATTAGTCTTTACAGGATTTCAAAATCCCCATCCCATTGCGTCATCACACGTGGGAGTGTCCATTCATCTGTGATGGGTAGATCAACCTCCCAGTTGGTACAGTCCACTGGTTAGGCTGGTACGTTGATGGACCTATCACACGTTGTTGGTAAAATAGGGTTCCTTTAATAATACTGGAGAGGAACCAAGAAGTAAAGTCTGCTGTTGATGGAGTCGTAAGAACGGTCTAAAGTCAAACCTGACCTCCTCCTCCTCCTCCTCCTCTTCCTCCTCCTCCTCCTCCTCCTCCTCCGTCTCTCCAGCCGATGGACCAGAGCTCCCTGAAGAACAGCGACATCCTGATCCTGACCGGTCTCACACAGATGCCCACCGCCAACCCAGACGGCATGCTGGGAGAATTCTGCAGCAACCTGGGTAGGTTCTTCTGACGAGACCCGTCTGGGGGTGTCGGCCTGAAGGACGCGTTTTCAGTCAGAACCAAACGATGACATCGGTGATCTGCACGAACAAAGAATCACTGACTCGCCTTTTGAGAATGAACAAAACACGTTGATCGTCGTTCGTACGCCGTAGCCCCTCAAAGGCACTGCTGTCGTTGATGAGTGTAGTCTAGCTGTGGTTACGGCGATTGGCTCCCGGCTGAAAGGTACCGGGTTCCGTCCCCGATGCCCACAGCCTGCCTGTACCCGCAACAATAACCCTCCCTTCAGCGCTCCGATCAGAGAGAGAGTGTCCTCGGTGGTCCTGACGTTGTTGGCATGCCGCCCGTAGCCATGACGATCCGCGCGGGGGGCAACGTGCTGGTGCCGTGCTACTCGTCGGGCGTGATCTACGACCTGCTGGAGTGCCTGTACCAGTTCATCGACAGCGCCAACCTGGGCAGCACGCCCTTCTACTTCATCTCCCCCGTCGCCAACAGCTCCCTGGAGTTCTCCCAGATCTTCGCCGAGTGGTGAGGGGGGCTTTGAATTTGAAATAGTTATTTTTCTTATTTTGAATTTTTCACAATAAAGATTGTCTGTGCTTATATTTGTGTCAACCAGGATCAACATGAGCTAACTTGTACTTGTACGCTTGTTTACTTATTGTTTTGATTCAAAGCCTCATTTCTTTAATCAGTGATTGTTACTTTCTGATCAGTGTTTGACTCCTCGTGCCTGGCCAACCTGTTGATTGCGTGTGTTTTCTGTGTGGCCTTGTCCAGGCTCTGTCACAACAAACAGTCCAAGGTTTACCTCCCGGAGCCGCCCTTCCCCCACGCAGAGGTGGGTGCTGCTGCTGCCGCCGCTGCGTATCCATTAAGGAACGTTCTGCTGTGTAAACAGGAGGACTAGTCTCTGGTTTCACACCTGGTTTTCCCAGAATTCCACATTTTCAAACAGTAATATTGGTTCACACCTGGTTTCAAACAAGTTAACAGCATGAATTGTAACCCGGTTTCACACCTGTTCTCCTACGTTCTCCTGTGTGAACAGCAGGACTAGTCTCTGTCTGGCTTCACACCTGTTCTCCTACGTTCTCCTACGTTCTCCTACGTTCTCCTACGTTCTCCTACGTTAACAGCGGGACTAGCGTCCGGCCTGGCGCCCGGTCCGCCCCACACGTGTACGCGGGACGGTCGAGCGTGTAGCCTGACCCCGGTGTGTGTGTCTGTCCTGCAGCTGATCCAGACCAACAAGCTGAAGCACTACCCCAGCATCCACGGGGACTTCAGCAGCGAGTTCCGGCAGCCCTGCGTGGTCTTCACCGGCCACCCGTCGCTGCGCTTCGGGGACGTGGTCCACTTCATGGAGCTGTGGGGCCGCTCCAGCCTCAACACCATCATCTTCACCGGTACGCCCCCCCCCCCGCTGCTAGCCGCTGCTAGGCTAGGCTAGGCTAGGCTAGGCTAGGCTAGGTTAGGCTAGGCTAGGCTATGTGGTTTTGTAGGTTTGGTGCAGCAGAAGGGAAAAATGGC
Source organism: Micromesistius poutassou (assembly GCF_964030765.1). Classification (NCBI taxonomy): domain Eukaryota; kingdom Metazoa; phylum Chordata; class Actinopteri; order Gadiformes; family Gadidae; genus Micromesistius; species Micromesistius poutassou. The sequence continues at coordinate 500,541 of NC_140289.1, forward strand.
CACAAGAACCTGAGCTGACCTCACCTACTTGATTTACCCTTTGACCCCGTCTTTATTAGACTGTTGACCTTTTATTTAACCTATACACACACATCTGTTTGATGTGTTTATTTAAATGGAGCTTGTAACAAAATAAAATGGTATAGTATTTTGGTTTGAATTTAAATAATTATTCATTATTTTTCTAAATACTACTAATTCTATCATCATCGAGTATCATCTCGAGGGGGAGGAGGAGGAGGAGGTCAGGTCTCGGGGTGAGGTCCTCAGGCTTTGTTCTCCTGCGCCCCCAGAGCCAGACTTCTCCTACCTGGACGCCCTGGCGCCCTACCAGCCGCTGGCCATGAAGTGTGTGTACTGCCCCATCGACACGCGCCTCAACTTCCACCAGGTGTCCAAGCTGCTCAAGGAGATCCAGGTGAGCCCGCCCTCCGCTTCAAACCGACCAATGGGGAGAGACGCTCATGTGCAGGACCAACAGGGGTCAGGCTCCTGGAGGAATCCACCCCCCCCCCCCCCCCCGACCCCACCCACACTAAAGAAAACCATTATGAATCCATAGTCCTGTGTTACGACCCCAGTTAGTCTCCAGGGGGGACGGGGCAGTAATGTGACATTACTGCACTGGAGTCCACCATGGCTGGTACCACTACCACTTCTTTGTTTTACTATCTTATTCACTTTATCTCGTGTTGTGGCTGTTGAGGAGTTGTACAACAAGATGGAAAAAATGTGATTCTGATTCCAATTCCTGATTCTATCAAATCGAGTTATATATGCGGTTCTATTTATTTATTTATTTATTACGCGGCTCTTCTCAGCACTGTGGAACGCTCCGTTCACCTGCACGGGCCTTCCCGACTTCCGGTGGTGAATTATTTTCCGATAATGACCAAGTGTTATAATGACCGTTAACGACCGCTGTCAAGGGAAGTGGATTTTTTCACGTCTCTCGTATCACTCCGCAAGTGATAGTCCGGTAACTTATCAACCCCAGCGTACTCGGTTGCTAAGCGACGTCAACGTCTTTGATCAACACTACCAATGGTACAAAGACACAGCGTGTGAAGTTTTTTTTTTTCGTTTTGGCAAGTAGCCGTGTAACAAGCGGGATAATGTACAGAACGTCGCCGGTCATTATCCATAATACTTGTTTCCTGATAATGACCGGCGTTCTATACATTATCCCTTCCATAACCCCCCCCCCAGCCCCTCCACGTGGTGTGTCCGGAGCCGTACACCCAGCCCCCCCCCGCCCAGTCCCACCGCTCGGACCTGATGCTGGAGCTGCAGGCCCCGCCGCTCCCCTACCGCCGCTGCTCCGTCCTCAGCCTGCCCTTCAGGCGCCGCTACGAACGCATCCACCTGCTGCCCGAGGTCAGACCCCACCTCACCGTTACACCACCCACCTCACGTTACACCACCTGCACCGTTACACCACCCACCTCACGTTACACCACCTGCACCGTTACACCACCCGCACCGTTACACCACCCGCACCGTTACACCACCCGCACCGTTACACCACCTGCACCGTTACACCACCCGCACCGTTACACCACCTGCACCGTTACACCACTTGCACCGTTACACCACCCGCACCGTTACACCACCCGCACCGTTACACCACCTGCACCGTTACACCACCTGCACCGTTACACCACTTGCACCGTTACACCACCCTCATCATAACACCACCTGCACTGTTACACCACCCTCACTGTTACACCACCCTCACGTTACACCACCCGCACAGTAACACCACCCTCACCGTTACACCACCCTCACCATTACACCACCTGCACCGTTACACCACCCTCACCATTACACCACCCGCACCGTTACACCACCCTCACAGTAACACCACCCTCACGTTACACCACCGCAACGTTACACCACCCGCAACGTTACACCACCCTCACGTTACACCACCCTCACAGTGACCCCACCCTCACAGTGACCCCACCCTCACAGTAACCCCACCCTCACAGTAACCCCACCCTCACAGTGACCCCACCCTCACCATAACTCAATCTGTAATCTGTGGTCTGCAGCTGGCGAAGTCCCTGGTGCCTTCGGAGGTCAAACCGGGCGTCTCCGTGGCAACCGTCTCCGGGATGCTGCAGTCCAAGGACAACAAGCACACGCTGCAGGTGAGCCCCGCCCCGAGGCCTGTGGGTGTCAGCGGACACGTCGCTAGTGCCCGGTGACGGAGGAGTTATGGTCACCTTTTATTCCTGTTTATCCTCACTACGTCTTCCTCCTACAGTGGGCTGTCATCACGCTCACAGCCAATCAAAACAACCAGACGTTAAGCAGACCGGATTTAAGCCAATCAAACGGCTCCCTAGAGAACCCACCGGACTTTTGTTATCCAATAGCATGTCGTCCTTTTAGCACGCCAGTCTGTCCGCACGAGGTTGACGTTCCGACTGAAGCTGTGCCCCCTCCTGTGCCCCCTCCTGTGCCCCCTCCTGTGCCCCCTCCTGTGCCCCCTCCTGTGCCCCCTCCTGTGCCCCGTTTGCCAGTCGCTGCCCAAACCGCCGCCAGCCGCCCCCACCAAGAAGAGGAAGCGGGTGGTGGAGGAGCCCCCCGAGGTGCAGGCCCCCAAGCCCCTGCTGAGCGGGGTGGTGCCCCTGGACGGCTTCCTGGCCACGCTGCACAAGGTACCCCCCCAACGACCGACGACCCAGACGACCCAGGAGAGCCTTCTGCGTGCTGAGAGGAGTATCCACTCATGGTCGAAAACGATGAGAACATCAGCCTTTCTCAGTGTGACTCGGTGTCATTAAATGAGTGGTCGTTTTATTTATATTATTATATATATATAATATATAATATATTATTATATATTATTTTATTTATACAGTGCTTTCCAGACCTTTGGCCACTCAAAGCGTTGTACAACATGGCCTCATATTCACCCATTCATACACGCATTCACACTCACACGGTGGTGTGGTGAGCCATGCACGGCGACAGCCAGCTCACTGGGAGTCTCGCTCGGGGGGGGGGGGGGGGGGGGGCACCTCGACGCGGGGGCACGGAGCGGCCGGGGGTGGGCTCTGTGCTGCTCTCCAGAGGAAGCGTATTAATGTTGTGGCAGCCCGCCTCGGGGAGTGAACCCGCCTTGGTTCAAACAGCATGCAAATCGGTTGGGTGTTACGCCACAACGGCACGTTTAATCAAACAATAAAGTCTTTCTTATAAAAGAACTAAAAGATGATCGCGTGGCGCAGCCACAACGGCTGGACTCTCCGTCCTCCCCAGCCACGAGAGAGCCCTGAATGGCTGTGGACGCCTGCCTTTAGAGCAGGCTTCCTCCCGGCTCTTCACCTTCCTCCAGGTGCTCTGCATCACGTTGATGGGGACCGGCCGGGTTGCCACAATATAAATGTACATATGAAAAAACGCTGGTCGCTACCCTCGAACCAGAGACCCAGAGACCCAGCTCCAGACCCTACATCTGACCCTCTGACCCTCTGACCTTTAACCCTCTGACCCTCTGACCTTTAACCCTCTGACCCTCTGACCCCTGACCTTTAACCTCTGACCCTCTGACCTTTAACCCCTGACCCTCTGACCTTTAACCCTCTGACCCCTGACCTTTAACCTCTGACCCTCTGACCTTTAACCCTCTGACCCTCTGACCTTTAACCCTCTGACCCCTGACCTTTAACCTCTGACCTTTAACCTCTGACCCTCTGACCTTTAACCCTCTGACCCTCTGACCTTTAACCCCCTGACCCTCTGACCTTTAACCCCTGACCCTCTGACCTTTAACCCTCTGACCCTCTGACCCCTCCCCCGCAGCACGGCATCAGCGAGGTGAAGGTGGAGGAGACGGCGGACGGCCACATCCTCCACCTGCAGGCGGAGGACGCGCTGATCCAGATGGAGGCGGACGCCACGCACATCGTGTGCGACAACAACGAGCCCATGCGCACCACGCTGCGCGACCTGGTGCTGCGCTTCCTGCAGAAGCTCTGACCCCCCTGACCCCTGAACTCTGACCCCCTGACCCCTGAACTCTGACCCCCTGACCCCTCTGGTAGCACTGCCCCCTCTGACGTCCTTCTTGAAGGGCCCCCCGTTTTGAGACGTCCTTCACCTGGCGGCCATTTTGTTTGTTTGGGTCGGGAAAACATGACGATTTCGTGGGAATGCATTCTTCATTCTTCATGCTTCATTCTTCATTCTTCATTCTTCATGCTTCATTCTTCATTCTTCATGCTTCATGCTTCATTCTTCCTGCTTCCTGCTTCCTGGGTGTAGAACCTAGAACGCAGACCTAGAGTTTTCCTGGTTCCTCTGGAGGTCGTAGGAGGATTCCCCCCCGGCCACCTCACCAACATGTGCCGCTCGGTGAAGAAGGTCTTGTTTCCGAGCCGTTTCAGCTCCCGCCCTCTAGTGACATCACAAGCGTGACTATCCAACCCGGAGGCTCGACGGACAGGTGGACCAGCCTACCGGTGGCGCTCCCGCCCATGATGTCACGAAAGGGGTTTTCTAAATGGCCTTTGATGGCTAATCAACGTCACTGGTCACTGGTGATGGAACAAGGGCTCATTTAAAGATAAAAAGACTGAACCGCAGAAACGTGGGCCCCCTGTGGGGACAGCGCCCCCCTCTGGTGGAACGTGTGCCACTGCGGTTGCTCTTTGCCCCCTGATTGGCTGATGGCAGGTGATGGAACGGTGGAGATGTGGCGCCGGTCGTGGTCGGTCTCCCTGAGCCGTGAGAACGTGAGCTGTTTGTCTGCGGCCCGGGACTGTTCTGGGTGAGGAGGGTGACCTGAAGGCTGATTGGCTCTTCTGTGTCACCAGCGCACCCCTCATCGTCTGGCCGTCCCATGTCAGTATTTACAGTATTGTTACTGTAAAATCTACTTTAGTTTTATTTTATAAAATAATATTTTGTATTAAAAACTCATTTGAGGTTTGAGAAACGGATGTAGGGTCTTTCAGTTACAGTTCCTGGTTGTCCTTTCTTCCCATTCGTCTACTTATAAGTAGTATTAATATTAATATTAGTATTAATATTTACTCTTTTCAGAGTCATGGCCTAGTAAAGATACATGTATTTTAATATTAGTTAACCAAAATAGGAAGAATGAGTACTGATGTAATAGTCATTTACACCCTTTATGAATTTACTCATTTTGAAGAGTAGAAACGGCACATTTGACCGTAGAATGTTTCTCAGATTTAAACTTTAGTGGCTGTTTAACGGTCACCTACACTGTCAATTTTAAAATACATGTACCAATTAGATTATGGTTCAAGTTCAAGTGTTTGGTGTTTAAGAGTATTGGTAAATTTAACATTAGGCTGACCCCCCCCCCCGCCTCCATTTTGAAAACAATCACAGAAGTAAAATTGACTTCAAGACAAAATCACAATACAAAGTCATGGCAAAATTTTTTTTTATTTATTGATAAACAGTTTAATGTGCCACTAAAATACACGTAATATCTCAATATAAATTATCTTACAGTGCACACCACAAGCGTCACTTAAATAAAAGTGTGAAGCAGCTGAGCTACAGCGCTAACTCAGACCGGACCACAGACCAGGACAGACAGATACACCACAGAGTTCTCTTGTCCATTTCCCAGACCGCCATTTTGAACTACAAGTAAAAAAAAAACGGTGGGGGTGGAAGACTATTGTTGTGTTATGAGAGTGTACACGTGATAAGTGTGCGTTTGGACCACCTGACTGGTCAGTGAGATGAAAGGGTTACTAGGAGACAAACAAACATGGCTGCCATAAACAGTAATCATTACTGCACCCTGCTGTCAATCAAGTGGTTTGCATAAACCTGTAATACACAAATAGTAAAGCCCGCCTTTAACTACATGTGACCAATGGCAAAGCTTGCTGTGTGTCTATTGGCTATTATTTCCTAATCTGCTTCTTCAAAGATACTACTGCTTATAGAAGCAAACTATCATCGAAATATCCAAGCAGATTTAGAAAAATAGTCTTTTACGTGGGGAGTAATATAATAAAAATAAACCCAATATATAAGAATAAGACCCTGTTTTAACATGACAGTATCGCTCCCTGTTCGGTTTAGTATAGTAGAAATAAGACGGGGTGGTGACATCACTTCCTGGCTGCTGTCACACCGGGTTTGAACCCTAACAGGATGTGGTGCTATAAACACAGCAGGGACAGGAGCCTTCTAGGGCAGGGGGGAGACGGGCTGGGGGGAGGGCCGAGGGCCAAGGGGGGGGGGAGGGTGAGGGCCGAGGGGGGAGGGAGGGTGAGGGTCCTTACAGGAATAGTATTCTAATGCTCTGTTTGTGACTTGTAGGTCATTCGTCCAAAAGGTTCCAACAGGCGTGCTGTTAAGTTGCCGCCCCACAAACGCACACCAGGTGTAACTAACACACACACACACACACACACACACACACACACACACACACACACACACACACACACACACACACACACACACACACACACACACACACACACACTAAAGAGGGCTGGGATCGCTGTCAGTGGTGTTACTCGTTGGAGTTGACGTTGTGCACGAGGCTAATTACCTTTGGATGATCCCAACGTCAGAACCTCAGCGTTCAGCACGCCAACCCCTGGTTGGACGCCCTCGTCCTCCCCCCTCCCCCTCCCAAACACCTGTTAACCAATCAGACGGTGAGGGGGGCTCCCTTAAACCCACCGGCGCGTACCTTCCTCCACCACGTCAGGAAATAACTAAATTAAGAAAAAAGAGAGCAGAGCTGACTGGCTCTGGTCAGCGGTCGGTCGGTCGGTCACATGATGGGCTGTGGTTGATCGGGGTGTCAGTGCGTGTTCCTCTGGGGGGGGGCGGTCGGCGGCGTTGGGGGCGGAGCTACTTGGACTCCTTCTCGGCCTCCACCAGCGCGGAGCGGATTCCCATCTTGTTGAGCTCGTCCACCAGGTCGCCGCTCTGGTGCATCTGCAGCAGGATGTCGCAGCCGCCCACGAACTCGCTGTTCAGGTACACCTGGGGGATGGTGGGCCAGTTGGAGAACTCCTTGATGCCTGTGGTGGTGGTGGTGGGGAGGAGGAAAAGCGTCAAGTGTGTTTCAAATCGTGAGGTCGCCGGTTCGAGTGACTCTGTGACCAATGTTATGAACAAATGTTAATTCTACGACTTGAAGTGTTAAAGAAGTAAAGATAATTCCACTTTGAAGAAGATAAAGCGTTGGATCTTATTTAAAATGTGTCTTGTGTGCTTATCCGTTAGGAATAAGGTAGTTTACTAGTTTTCCATGTTTCCAGTGTTCAGGAGCATTAGGATATTTGGTCATTTACGGTCTGAACCAACTCGCCCACTTTGGAGCCATTGCCAGATCTCCCAGGCTCGAAAACAAGCCCTGCTAACTAAACAGAGTGACGTCGTCCGTTTCTTAACTTCCTTGTCTGAACTGAGGGTCTGTCTGCAGGCCACACACACAATAGAGGCTTCACGACTCTGTAACGCACAGTGACGTTGACAAAAACTACTGTTTCCTCCTCACTTTAACAGATTTTAACGTTTGACGTAAAGGCCGCCCCACCCCACCCCTGTGGCGGAGCTGGTGAGGACTGATAAAAGTGGAGCCCCCCCCCTCCCCCCACAATGAGTGGCAGACCCCTTCAGACTAGAAACCCCCATAAAGCACGGTGTTGAAATGACGCAATGGGATAAACGGGCACCATCTGATGAAATGTTGCCAAAGAGGATTTTAACAATAACTTTTGGTTTAAATTTAACGAAAAAAACGAAGTCGTGCCGAACCCACACAGCGCAGTTCATCAGGACCAGTCCGGGTCATCAGGACCAGTAACCGGACCACTGACCCGGCCCATCGGGACCAGTCCAGTACCACGGACCACGGGCCTTGTCGGAGGTCCCTGGTTGAACCCACACAGCCCCGGGTCCATCAGGACCAGTGACCACTGACCTTGTCGGAGGTCCTGGTCGTCCAGCACGTTGTACGCCGCGTAGTCGTCCACCCCGTGCATGCGGAGGATCTGCACCACCGCGTTACTGAAGCCGCACATGGGCTGGGCCGGGGTCCCCTTGATGAACACCACCACCTTGTCCTTCTTCACCATCTCCCCCAGGGTCTGCTGCATGTCCGTGGCGGCGCACAGCAGCCGCGCGGCGGTGAACGACGCCGGCCCGGCGGGGAGCCGCATCGACGGGTGCCCCGCCGCGCCGAGCCGCAGACAGCGAACGCTGGATCGGATCAGGTTGTTCATGTTGTCCGCTTGACGGTGCGGTGGTGTAACGACACAGGGGGTGTTTGTTTTGATTAGTTGTCGATCACACACGGCAGGAGACGAGGGTTAAGTAAAGTCAATGTCCTTCTGCTTACCAACGTAACCTAGCGTCAGCCGTCACAAGGGCCGCAGCCGACGCTGATTGGCCGGCAGCTCACTGTGATGTCCCCCATTGGTGGAGCGTCGTGTCCGTCAAACCTTACGCAATGCAATGTAATTCGGATAAAAATAGATTTAAAGTTGTTTTGTTATTATTAAATACGTTCTTCGTTGTTTTCAAACTAAACACGAACGTGATTTTACGCAACATTAAAGGATTGTATTACTGCGCGATCAAAAATATATAAAACCCATAACCTTTCCGGGTCGAAACCGGATTTAATCCGCTTCCGGGTCGACCCGTGGGAGTCGGAAGTGGACGATTGTTGATTTTCGAAGCATGGCGGCGAAAACCGATACGCAGAAAGACCCAACGGGGAAGCCCTCCAAGCACGGGGGCGGCAAGGAGTCCAAGAAGCTCATCATCGCCAAGACCCCCGCGGAGGAGCAGCGGCTGAAGCTCGAGCGGCTGATGCGCAACCCGGACAAGCCCGCGCCCATCCCGGAGCGGCCGCGGGACTGGAACCCGCGCGCCCCGCCGGAGTTCGTCCGGGACGTGATGGGCTCCAGCGCCGGGGCCGGCAGCGGCGAGTTCCACGTCTACCGCCACCTGCGCCGCAGGGAGTACCAGCGGCAGGACTTCCTGGACAAGATGTCGGACAAGGTGAAGCAGGACATCGACTACCTGGACAAGGTGGAGGAGAACAAGAGGGCGGCGGACGACCGCACCGCCAAGCGCCGCAGGAAGAGGGACAAGCTGAAGAGGAAGAAGCTGAGCGCCAAGAAGGCGAAGGAGGACTCCGCCAAGGAGGAGGCCGGAGAGAAGAGCTCCAGCGGCAGCAGTGACGACGACGACGACGGCGAGAAGGAGGCGGAGGACGATGCGGAGGCTCCCAGTTTCGTGATGGGCAGGAAGTAACAACCAGTACCCCACCAGTACCGCTCTGCGTGTATGACTGTTGGGCCGGTACCCCACCAGTACCGCCCTGTGTGTATGACTGTTGGGCCAGTACCCCACCAGTACCGCCCTGTGTGTATGACTGTTGGGCCAGTACCCCACCAGTACCGCCCTGTGTGTATGACTGTTGGGCCAGTACCCCACCAGTACCGCCCTGTGTGTATGACTGTTGGGCCAGTACCCCACCAGTACCGCTCTGCGTGTGACTGTGCTGATGCTGGGGGGGGGGGGGGGGTGGAGGTCTTCATTTGGATGTGAAGGTGATCTGATCCCAGGGTTCTTTGGTGGAATGGATTTGGTGGATTGGACTTGAGAAGCAGAATCGCACATCATTGAAATCGTCGTCACGTAATGTCGTCTAACCCGGACTGCTGTACAATGGAACCTATATGGACGTCTTCTAAAACCCCATGGACATATTGACTCTAATTGTAATTCATCATTCGTCATTTAGCTGTTCTGATATGTTTTTTTTTTTTTGTCTTAAATATTCATGACCTGTACATTTATTGAAAGATGTTGGTTTTTGTCGGTCTTGTTTCTCTCTTCACCAGAAAAGCTGTTTCCTTGTATAGTAATCGTAAGAACAATTAATGGACCATCTTTCAGACGGTAATCTCCTTTCATCCCCGGGTCGTGTGTGATCAGCTTCAGAAGGCGTTCCCGACTTGTGTGTTAGAATTGAAGGTAAAGTCCGCCCCCCTACTATACCTGTTGTATTTTTATTATGATCTCCTAAGTGTTTTAATAAAAAAAGAAAGAAAATGTGCTTAAGTTTCCTGACCTATTTCTTTATCTAGACTTCTCTTTACTAATCATTGTGGTAATAATAAGATAACAAACTGACCTGTCCTGTCCTAGAGTGGACCGGGTCATTTCCCAGGATGCATTGCGACTTTGTAAACGCGGCCCCTTGCGAGCTCTGCAAGTGTGGCCCCCTCAAAGTCGCAGAGAGTAACTCAAGGAATGAAAAGGCGTGGCTCCTGCAGGGGCTGGAGGCCCACGTGCGATGTTCCTTGGACACGTTGATGACCCCCCAGGTCTGACCCTGTTACCCTGTGACCCTGTTAGGAGAGAGGAGGCAGTGGGGGTGTAGTGTGTTAGGAGAGAGGAGGCAGTGGGGGTGTAGTGTGTTAGGAGAGAGGAGGCAGTGGGGGTGTAGTGTGTTAGGAGAGAGGAGGCAGTGGGGGTGTGTTAGGAGAGAGGAGGCAGTGGGGGTGTAGTGTGTTAGGAGAGAGGAGGCAGTGGGGGTGTAGTGTGTTAGGAGAGAGGAGGCAGTGGGGGTGTAGTGTGTTAGGAGAGAGGAGGCAGTGGGGGTGTGTTAGGAGAGAGGAGGCAGTGGGGGTGTAGTGTGTTAGGAGAGAGGAGGCAGTGGGGGTGTAGTGTGTTAGGACAGAGGAGGCAGTGGGGGTGTGTTAGGAGAGAGGAGGCAGTGGGGGTGTAGTGTGTTAGGGGGGTGGAGTGTGTTAGGGAGAGCTGATCCTGTCCGATGCCTTTTCCACTGAGACGTTCCCAGTGTGTAGGTGATGGTTGAGTGGTTTGTACTGGTGCAGGACCACGGTGGAGGTGGACCGTGTGGTAAGTGTTCCAACGGCCCAGCAGCAGTCATCGCTCTAATGTCACCTGCAGGATGATGTGCAGCCAGCCTCTTTGGATGACCACATCAGATTTGTGGAGAAGCCTTTAAGTCTTGACTCTTGATTTGAATGCTTTTGATTCCACTGGACTTAATGTTTGTTTGTTTTTAGTTTTTTTTTGAGCAAGGTATCCAACTTGTTTTTATCATGTTGAAATTAAATGATTTGATTTAAAATAGTTCAGTCTGTTTCATGTTTTCACTGTGACAATGCTGTCTGCACTAACGTCTACAAAAGAAAAGAGCCTAAAGTGTAGTCGGAGCTCAAGGTTCATTGCTTTAGGGTTCATGTTACAAAGAAACACCCAGCAACTCAGAGATATGGTCTTTATCGGTTCATCATTTCAGAATAAAAAAAACAGAGCTTGTAGTAAATCTTGAAACTTTATTAGATGGCCTCATTTGTGTTCATGTTAGGGCTCAGATAAATCAAAATCATGTTTTCACCACCTTTTGCATTTTCTTGAGTGAGCAAAAAAAAAAAATCTGCATGAAAAAGTATTTTTTCTTCCTACTGGATTCAGCTGTAAACCATGAGACGGGATA
>NC_140289.1:517261-541972 GCF_964030765.1 Micromesistius poutassou
AGAACAAGCCATGCTTCTAGACTCAGTGTAATCAATTAGAACAAACCCTTGTCCTTTCTTCTGGACACGGAGGTGCTTGACTCAGTGTCACCCCCTCCCTGATTCTCCCCCTCCCCTCCCTGACTCCCCCCCCCCTCCTCCCTCCCTGACCCTGACTCCCCCCCTCCTCCCTCCCTGACTCCCTCCCTCCTGACTCCCCCCCTCCCTCCCTCCCTGACTCCCCCCCTCCCTCCCTCCCTGACTCCCTTCCCCCCCTCCCTCCCTGACTCCCCCCCCCCTCCCTCCCTCCCTCCCGGCTCTTCTCCTGTTGGCTCTTTGTTTTCTCTCAGCTGTTCCCAGACGCTGGAGAAGACGTCCCGACGTGGTCTCCCTGTGTCCCCGTCGTTATGATTCATTATGATCTTATTATGGATTTGCTCCGCTGCTCCGCTGTTAAAAATAACAAACGTCTAAACGTCTGGACTGAAACTCATTTCAGTCCGTGAACGTACACACCCCGCCCTCCTCTGTCGCTCTATATCTCCGTATATGTTGTACATTCATTACCACACTGATCCACGTTGGTTCGCGTGGCGCCGTTCACCCAGATGCTCATCCGCGCCTCACGGGCCAATCAACGCGCTGACGTACGTAACGACGTAACGGTTTCAGTAGGTGAAGACGTCACACGATAACGAAACCACGAGGCGCCGGCGGCCGTGGCGCGACCAGCGGCGCGGCGGCGCTCACAACCCGGAGCCCGGGTTCACCGTCAGGAGACGGGATCAGTCGGAGGGGAATTAAAACAGGAAGACTTGATGTGATGCTGGCAGGAGATGAAGAAAGAGGAGCAGAGGTCCAACTCACACTCCACCAGGTGCCCTTCACCGGCCTCCAGACGACGGACGCAGTGTGTGTGTGTGTGTGTGTGTGTGTGTGTGTGTGTGTGTGTGTGTGTGTGTGTGTGTGTGTGTGTGTGTGTGTGTGTGTGTGTGTGTGTGTGTGTGTGTGTGTGTGTGTGTGTGTGTGTGTGTGTGTGCGCGTGTGTGTTTAACCTGTGCAGGCTGACTACTGAATGTGCAACAGGTGTGCAGCCTCACCCAGCCCCCCCCCCCCCCCCCCCCCCCCACAGAGCCCAATCAGACTCGACTCACTGACAGAGAAATTGAACCCAACAGGAGCGAGCGAGAGCTTCACCCAGACCCGCCCGTCCTCCTCCACCCCCGTCCTGCTCTGCAGCCGAGTCGCGAGCAATGTCCGCTGAGTGAGCGGCTCTCGCGCCAGAGTGCACAGCCGGCGCGCGCTATCAGGAGGGTTAATGATCCACAGGTCAGCTGAGCCCCAGACCATATAAAAAGGCTCGGCTCGCTTTCAAATTGTCCCCACCGCAGAAATCGTAAGTATGGCTCTTTTTTTCCTACGTCTCCTAGTGTCAGCCCTGTGAGGTCCAGCGTGCCGCGTTGTGTCTGATGAGGGGTCCAGGGGTTTGGAGAGGGATCGTATCCGAGGGGAAACGTCTGCTAATAAATCCACAAACCATGTTTGTGGTCATTTTGTCATTTTCGTGAAACAAAACTTAAATCTAAGTTCTGACTCCTGCTAATAAATTAAATCAAACAATAAACCACGTTGGTGGTTTTTGGCTTTTTTAGACGTTTTACGTCACAGTCGGCTCCTAGCTGCCCCTGTTTTTCAACGTTAATTTATCTAGTTATATAGTTAAATAGTTAATAAATAATAATAATAAATATATATATATAATTTTTTTTTTACAATTATTTTTCTAACAATATTTTTTAATTATTTTATGAAAAAAAATAATTTGACTGGGGCAGCTAGGAGCCGACAAAGAAAATAAGAAAAAGCTGAATGAAATAAGCCCCGGGGCCCCACCACAGCCCCGGGGCCCCACCACAGCCCCGGGGCTGCAGCTGGAGGCTACTAGCTAGCTTTGGCCGCTACTCCTCTGACCAGAGTAGAATCGCACCCTTCTGGTTTCCAGTCCGGGTTTAGAGTGGGGGGGGTCACCCCTACCCAGATCCCCCTAATCCCAACCCTCCCCCCTCCCTCCCTCCCTCCCTCCCTCCCCAGGTGATGGAGATGCCCGGAAGCTTTGCGATCCTGGCCGTGCTGCTGGCCGTGGCGTTCGCCGCGCCCCACGACGGCGACCACATGGGCCACACGCCCGAGCACTTCCACCACCTGCACCACGGCCCCGACGAGGCCCACAGCCACGCGGGCGACGCCAGCGTGCTCAGGCTGTCCCCGCCCAACGCCGACTTCGCCTTCGCCCTCTACAAGCGCCTCAGCGCCAAGGCGGCCGCCGCCAAGAACATCTTCTACTCGCCGCTCGGCATCTCCACCGCCCTGTCCATGCTGGCGGCCGGCGCCGCCGGGGACACCCACAGCCAGCTCTTCGGCGCGCTGGGCTACCGCGGCCAGCAGCTGACCCAGGCGCAGGTGGACGAGTCCTACGAGCACCTGATCCACATGCTGGGGCACAACCAGAAGATCCAGCAGCTGGAGCTGGGCAACGCGCTGGCCGTGCGCAACGAGTTCAAGCCGGCGGCGAAGTTCGTGGCGGACATCCAGCACTACTACGCGGGCGAGACCTTCGAGGTGGACTACTCCAGCGCGGCCGACGCCGTGGTCAAGATCAACGAGTACATCGCCGCCAAGACCGCCGACAAGATCAAGGACCAGGTGAAGGAGCTGGACCCCGACACGGCCATGGTGCTCATCAACTACGTCTTCTTCAGAGGTAGGGGTCGTTGCAGTCGCCGTCGACGACTGAACCGATTCAAAACAAACTTATTATTTATGTAGCGCCTTTCGTGCAAAATTGCAACACAAGGTGCATAACAATACAAGTGTACAAATAAATAAATCCAATTGATTAAGAGAATGCTGAGCTAATTAGGTATGTTTTAAGGTTTATCTTAAAAGGTGTTCACAGATTGTGACGTCCTCAGCTAGAGAAACAGTGGCGTGTCTTCCACCACTGCACTCTAAACTGACTGCTGCTCTGTAACCTGGCAACCCCTGCATCCCTGCATCCCCATCAATGAATCCCGTCCTGTATCCTCCGTCTCCCTTCCTGATTCCAACGTCTCCTCCCCTCCTCCTCCTCCTCCTCCTCCTCCTCCTCCCCCTCCCCCTCCTCCTCCTCCTCCTCCTCCTCCTCCTCTTCCCCCTCCTCCTCCTCCTCAGGAACGTGGGAGAAGACCTTTGACCCAGCCCACACCACCAAGAGGGACTTCCAGGTGGACGCCACCACCAAGGTGGAGGTGGACATGATGAAGAGGACGGGCCGCTACGAGTTCTACCAGGACCAGGACAACCACACCACCGTCATCATGCTGCCCTACCGCGGCAACACCTCCATGATGATCGTTCTGCCCGACGAGGGCAAGATGCAGGAGGTGGAGAACTACATCTCCAGCGACTACATCAAGCACTGGCACGACTCCCTGTTCAGAAGGTACCCCTACCTACCTATCTACCCCTATCCAACGGAGCCCGACCTCCAGTCACATGCGCAGGTCGGCTAGTGGTAGCGGACTCTTAAAGGGCCAGGGACCCCATTTTATGGTTTTATACAAAATCAATCGGTGATCGACTCTCAAAGGGCCAGTCACCTCTTTTTTCTTGCACAGTGATTACACATAATCAATCAATCGATTGATTATCTCGATAGATAGTCAATCGATTGATTGATTATCCCACAACCCACACCTGATGAAAGAGGGACGGGTGTCTCTTTCATCAGGTGGGCGATGTGGGATCGATCGTAGGGTCAGAGAATGGGGTCACTGGCCCTTTAAGGTTTGGTTAACCACTTCACTGCCCTGCCCTGACCCTCCTCTCTGACCCTCCTCTCTGACCCCCCTCCTCTCTGACCCTCCTCCTCTCTGACCCTCCTCCTCTCTGACCCTCCTCTCTGACCCTCCTCTCTGACCCTCCTCTCTGACCCTCCTCTCTGACCCCCCTCCTCTCTGACCCTCATCTCTGACCCCCCTCCTCTCTGACCCTCCTTCTCTCTGACCCTCCTCTCTGACCCTCCTTCTCTCTGACCCCCCTCCTCTCTGACCCTCCTCCTCTCTGACCCTCCTCTCTGACCCCCCTCCTCTCTGACCCTCCTCTCTGACCCCCCTCCTCTCTGACCCTCCTCTCTGACCCCCCTCCCCTCTGACCCTCCTCTCTGACCCTCCTCTCTGACCCCCCCTCTGACCCCCCCTCTGACCCCCCTCCTCTCTGACCCCCCCTCTCTGTCTCCTCTCTCCTGCAGCTCGGTGGATCTGTTCCTGCCCAAGTTCTCCATCTCCGCGGAGACCTCCCTGGGGGAGGTGCTGAAGGAGATGGGCGTCACCAACGCCTTCGCCGACGACGCAGACTTCTCCGGCATGTTCGAGGGCACCAAGGTCAAGGTCTCCAAGGTGAGGCGGACCCCCGGTTTGGGTTCAGGCGAGCCGACTAAGGGCCGACTGAACAGAGGCGGGACCGTATCCGGGTGTTTAGAAGTAAAAGTCCCCGTTGCTTGCAGCCCATGGCGGGACCTTTACTTTCTAAATAATTATTCTAATTATATATATATTATTCTATATATTATATATTACTATACATTATATGGGACGTGTCATAAATCCTCGTCTTTCTTTTGGAAAAATGAGATCAATTATTTCAGCGTGTGTCGGGGAAGTGCTCGACCGTGTGTCACTCCCTGACTCACTCCTCTCTCACTCCCTCCTCCACTCATTCACTCTCTACAAGGGGGGGTGTGACTGCGTAGCACCAGCCCTCGGGGAAAAAAAAAAAAGCGTTGCTTCGATCTCGAGGCTTTAGTGAACGCAAAAAAAAATAAAAATATCAAATCAAATCTAAACGTTATCGTCCGGCGAGCGGTCGACGGTCAGCGACGGAGAACAGCCACCACGAGGAGGAGGAGGTGACCGGGTGGTGACGACGCTCCTCTCCTCTCCTCTCCCCTCCCCTCCCCTCCCCCCTGCAGGTGTCCCACAAGGCGGTGCTGAGCGTGGACGAGAAGGGCACGGAGGCGGTGTCCTCCACCACCATCGAGATCATGCCCATGAGCCTCCCCGACAACATGGAGCTCAACAGGCCCTTCCTGGTGCTCATCGTGGAGAACTCCACCAAGAGCATCCTGTTCATGGGCCGCATCAGCGACCCCACCGCCGCCTGAGCAGCCGCGCCGCGCCGCGCCGCGGGGGGGGGGCTAGCTGTTAGCTGACGGCTAGCGCTCGCTGTTAGCTTAGCGCCCATTTACCGTTGCCGTGAACCTACAGACCGACACTTTTTGGTTTTGTTGAGGACTTTGTATGTTAGCAGGCCTCTCTGTGTGTGTGAGTGTGTGTGTGTGTGTGTGTGTGTGTGTGTGTGTGTGTGTGTGTGAGTGTGTGGAAGTGTGTGTATGGATGTCTGTGTGTGTGTGCGTGTGTGTGTGTGTGTATGTGTGTGTGTGTGTGTTTGTCCCTGAAGTTTTAAAAAGTCGACATCATTTTGGGATGGTGTTGTGCCTACCTCCTATCTTCATGCTCACGGGACCCGGGCCTCGCTGGAGGAGCCCGTGGAGGAGGTGTGGGGGGGGGGGGGGGGCGGAGCACGCCTCCGGCTCACTGCGTATCCCTCCACGGGCCGCTCAGAGGCAGGCCCGTGCTCCACATCCGTTTTCTTTTACAATCGCTGTAAAATAAAGTTTGGGGAAAAGCGAAGCCTTGTGTTTGGAGTTCATGTCTTCTACAACGTGTGGTGTTTTGTTTTGAAGGACAGACTGATAGATCCAACAGTGATGCAGGTTTAACGATTAGATCCATACAGAATATGGAAAAGGCTTTATCGGGATTAGAGACTTTATTGATGTATTAATCTTTATATGTGCTTAAAACAACAAAGCTAAAGGCAGTTTTGCCACAGCTGACATAAACATTTTATTTTTGGTTAAAAAATGTCAGAAAAAAAACCCCAAGCCCATTCCGACAGACGTCCTCAGTTGGGTCGGCCGGTTCGTCACCAATCAGCTCTCAGGTTCAACCTGGTGGCCATCAGCCTCAGATGAGTCATCGACCTTTGACCTGTCAATAAACCAGTTGTCTCCTGGATCGACTCCTCTGTTTACACACGTATCAGAGTCCAGTCGATGGAACCAGAGTCCGACAGCCTCAAACAGACCAGAGACCAGACGTCTGCCTTACAGATGTTCAGGCTCAGCACGTTGACTGGTAGTTGTGGCGGTTACAGAATGAGTATCGGTAAAGTGCTTCAAATATTGTAGCATTCCATAAGATATGAGGGCGATCACTTCAACAAACAACAAACATACGTGTTTCTCTCTCTCTGTCTCTCTCTCCATCTCCTGTTCTGCATCTCTCTCTCTTGCTCTGTTTCCATGCTCTCTCTCTCTAATCACACACTCTCTCTCTCTCTAGAAGCCTGAGCATTGCTTATTGTCTCCTCTGTAAAGACACCAGACACCATACGTTCACAGAGTTGTGCGCAGCTGTCTATGTTTTCTATGTCTGTATAATGTTGATAAATGTCATTCGATTACTACACAAAAAGTTTATATTTTCTCCCCCATCCTTCTCCACTCCATATACACCCAACCATACATAAACCAGTTCCATCACGTTTCACACTTCCAACGATAACCCTGGCTGTCCACCCCGCCCCCACACACAGGGCGCCATCTTCTGTTTTTTTTTTTTAATATATATTATTCCGCCTCCCTTCCCAACCTCTATTTCTTCACCAACCCCAAGAGGCGCATCCCCGTGCTCTTCCACTGCCGCCACCAGATGGCGCCAGTTGCCACTTTATCCCAAACCCAAACCTAACCCATTTTAAAGGGGCAGTTCGGGATTTTGGACATCGGATCTCATTTCCAAGCGAGGCAGTGTGTTATTTATCACTGGAGACCGTTTTCAACATAGACATCTTATAAGTAGACGCAGCGTCGACCGCTACTGCCTACTGGCGCTGACGAGACGCGGGGCCGCCATCTTGGAGTGGTCAAGGGGACAGCAACAGGCGATGGTAGGGCAGTCATAGGGATGGGACTTCAGGTGCGATGAGGGCCAAATACAAGGATGGCTGATGACTGGTAATGGTTTACCTCACAAGTGAGGTAAGGGGGAAGAAAGAGAGAGTATTCTACTACTGTTAAACCAACTATGAATAATAAAACACGCCAAAACATGTGTCCTTTATCATAGCTACACGTATGACAAAAAACCGCGTGAAAATCAGTGGTATTCATTGAGGTAAGATTAATTAATTGCGCTGACAGTTCATTGCTCCTGCCAAATGAATTACACTGAGTGGAGCGGATCACCACTCCGAGACGGCGGCCCCGCGTCTCGTCAGCGCCAGTAGGCAGTAGCGGTCGACGCTGCGTCTACTTACAAGATGTCTATGATAAGAACTACCATTGAGGGTGAATGGGAAAAGTTAAGGAAGTTATGTTAGTTAAGTTACTTAAGCTTAACCATTTTCGGGAGTGGTCACGTGGTTACAACTTTATTTTACATGCAGTGCCGTTAGTCGCCACACGAGTGGAGAGTTCACCTGTTTACGAGCGTTGTTCATCGCGACTAACATTTCAAATGGATGTATTTTTCTTATTTGTATGTTGTATGTCAGATTATCATAGGAATTGTATATATTGTTTGTTTAATAGATTGTATAACACACTATGGTGTAAGAGCAGAAAAGACAGTATCTGCTGCAGGCGGACCAGACCAAGGCTACATAGGTTACATATATATATATATATATATACAAAGATAAGTTAACATGAATATTGTTTCAAAATAGCAAAGATGTTTCCGCCCGGTTTCGAACCGGGGACCTAAGAAGAGCACAACAGGTAGCGGCAGCACCCATTTATCTATCTTTGTATATATCTATATATCTAGCTATCTAACTGTATGCATGTCTGTCTGTGTAATATGAACATATCTATGTAGTATGTAAGGGATAATGTACAGCGAGACGGTCATTATTGAGAAATAAACCCTTGGGTGATTTAAGACCCCCCCGCTTCGCGTCGAAACGCGTAAACAAATCAATAACAGGTAGCGGCAGCACCCATTTATCTATCTATGTATCTATCTATATATCTATCTAGCTAACTGTCTGTAAGGGATAATGTACAGCGAGACGGTCATTATTGAGAAATAAACCCTTGGGTGATTTAAGACCCCCCCGCTTCGCGTCGAAACGCGTAAACAAATCAATAACAGGTAGCGGCAGCACCCATTTATCTATCTATGTATCTATCTATATATCTATCTATCTAACTGTCTGTAAGGGATAATGTACAGCGAGACGGTCATTATTGAGAAATAAACCCTTGGGTGATTCAAGACCCCCTCCCCCCCCGCTTCGCGTCGAAACGCGTAAACAAATCAATAATAACACAAAATACAAGCAATCAGAATCGAGTATTCAACATAGCCGTGTAATAAAAAATGATGTTCCTAGTCATTATGAATGTCATTCTGTCATTTTCATTATTACTGTGTAATATGCATGGTGTTTTGCTGTGTACAGAAGATAATGAAGAAGACCATCAACTTTTTCCCTGGAAGGATGAAGGTCTCTTTCAGGAAGGGTCCATCTGGCCATCTACGGCAGGACCCCTCTGATGAGGCCATGAGGATAAAAAATAATCCTGCGCTTCAGGACAGGTCTCCTGCTCGGCAACATGACCTTGTGAAGGTTGATGCTCTCACTGTGGTCGTTCAGCGGGGAGGGGATGTGTCTGACCAACAGGAGCTGATGGGGGCGTATGTACTACAGTTTGGTAAATACAAGGGGAAATCATTCCGCTGGCTCCTGGAGAATGATGTTGGCTACATCATCTACCTCATCAATAAGGTAGATGAGGAGGAGAGAGATGGACGCTTCAACCCCCAGGGACACAGCAAGGACAGCCTTCTCTCATTCCTCGACTATGCCAGGAGCTTCCAGGAAATTGAAGACCTTCACAGGTACCTACTCTCCAGGCAGCCTGCAGCACCAGTGACCTCAGAGGCCGACAACCATGTTGGATTTGGAGCCAGGACCAAGGACACCTGGAGGCAGATCTGGGAGAGCAGGGCAGACGGATATGCTGCCTTCATCTTAGGAATGAAGTGCGTCCCAAATAGCAGGATGTACAACCTGCAGCAGTACCTGCTCAAGCAGCAGAGGGCTGAGTCCCGTCCACCGCCTGCAGAAGCATCCACTACATCAGCTGCCTCCACACCTACATCTACAACAGGTGAGCTCACAAAAATACGCAAACTTGTGTTGTATGTACATGTATGAACATTTAATGTACTTAACACATTATCAATGTTATTGTTTAATCTCCTAGCGATGGAGGAGGATGAGGAGCTGGAGAGAGGGATGTTAAATATTTCTCCCTCTAAATTTATCACTGAACTACGTAGGTGGATCTAATTTATAGTAATAAACAGAGGAAGTTGTAAAAAGTAAAAAAGTTTCTTTACACCCTTACTGTGCATGATAAAAGTCTAATGTTACCTCCTGTGCTTTCAGGGCCAGCAGCAGTCCCCATAGCCACAGCTGCGTCTCCAGCAGCAGGTTTTTCTCCATCAGTGTGGAAGGAGGATTCCGTTTTCACCAGAATTCACCTGCCATTACTAGTTTGTTATTTTGGCCGTGTTCTGGCCTGTTTTGATGCATGTGTTCTCTTATTCTATAAAAGGTCTGACATGTCAGCGATGAGGGTGAGTGTTTACAAGTTCTCTTTTTGCATGCTTGTTGCAGTGGTGGTTCAAGGGTTTGGCATGGAAATGAACATGTGAGCAAGAAAGCAAGAATAACACTTGATTTGTCTTAACAGTGAGGAGTAAACCAACAGCTGCTGCTACACGGTCATGGTCCAGTATCACTGCTTCTCCTCTGCAAGGTTAATATACATGCACATACACCCCATCTTTATTCACTGTGAAGACGATTTCCAGTTTTGTGACATTTCCTTTTTGTTTTTGTTCTTTTCTGTTTCACTAGCTACCTCCGTTCCAGTGAAGACCCCTCTGCCAATACCTCCTCAGCTGCTCGCTTTGGCTCCATCCTTCACACCATTGCCTGTTGTTTCAAATGAACAAAGTATGACATTTAATTCCATTTTAATTGTCCACATCCTATAATACAATATGTATCCCATGTTGATGGCTCCATTTCTGTCCAAACCTTTTCCTCAGTGTTTGCATTGCTGTCATATGATGAAGACCTGTCCTATTGACATTATCTGTTAATCGTGTAATGACTCCCTCACTCTTCCGTTTTGTGTTATGCAGCTCTGCCACGCCCTACCTCTCATCCGGTACAGCCTGCAGTCTCTGCTCAGCCTGCAGCCTCTCACCCGTCACCTCCTGTTCGTCCTGCAGCCACTGCCCCCAGCTACGACCATGACGTCAGCTCCTGGAATTGCTCTCAACATCAAAGAGTATGGATGAAGATGGAGATGGAGGCCATGGGGCTGTGGCCAGGGTCCCGACCGGTCCGACATCTGGGGAACATGATCTCCTTGTGGCGACATCCACCGCAGCCCGAGCTCATAAACACCACCTCTGAGCTGCCGTCACCCAACTACTTTCAGCTCCATCCATTTTTCATTTGGAAGCCAGAGCATGACCTGATGGAGAGGGTGAGGAACAATTACATCCTGCCTTGCTTCTACGGCTGTCCCAACCCCCAGGTTGCCTCCTCTGGTGTGGGGAGGCCTCGGGTGATAGTTGGCATAAGCGGCCAGTACTACATATTGGCCTCCCGTCTGGGCTGCAAGGTATGCAGACGGCACTGGTTTGCAGACAAGCCGCAGTGGGTGGACATGCTGCCGAAGCGATTTCAGAACATCTTGCCAGCCTTCATCACCCATAAGAAGGCAATCTGCAAGACAGTAATGGATGAGCTGAGACGCAGCGGCAAGTCACCGAATGACATGGCCAACCAGATTAGGGAGATGCTGCATCTGAAATATGAAAGAGCCCACCTGGCCTACCTGCTCAGCGTGCAGAACACTAGGGATGCTGAAGCAGGGGTGTATGGACAGAGCACCATCACTGGGTTTCTGAGACGCGAAGACTCACCTGCTCCATTTAGGGAGTATGAAGATGCAGATGGCTGGTATGGAGTGTCTGTGACTTCACACTACCTGACAGAGTGCCTCCTCCAAGAGTACCAGCGGCAAGAGCGAGCTCTCACACTTCTGCTACAGGGTACCTTTGGACAGGTCTTCAGGTCCGACCACACTCGCAGAGTGGCAAGTAAGGTCACGTTTTCATCTGGCACTATGTCATCCTATGCCGTGATGAATGAGAACTGGATGATCCTGTCCTGGGTGATGCTGCAGTCAGAGAGTGACCAGCGCCTGGAGCCAATGTACGAGGGGCTGGCTCACCGCTACAGTTCTGCTGGAATAGAGAAGGCCAAGTACCAGTGGGTGGACAGGTATGAATCACAATAAATCATAAGTAGTTTAAGTGCTTATTTTACATACATCTGATTCATAATTATTCAGATATGTAATGGAAATATAATGCTGACACCATTCACTTAAATTTTTAATTATCATTAATAATTCCACATTTCTATTTTCTGTTCATGTCCAAACAGAGACTGCTGTGCTGCTTTCAGAGTCCCAGACTCAAAGCCTCAGGAGCACCTCTTGTGGGATTCCTGGAGGACCACAGATGCTGTTGTGGCAGAGGTGACCTCCGGGAACTTGGCCAACACCTGTGCCTCACGGAGCAAGTTCAACAACGACATAGTTGTCAAGCTGGACTTGTTCCACTGCATGCGGCGGTTCACCAGAGAGTGTGTCTCGGAGCATCATCCACTCTTCAGCTCCTTCTGCAAGTTTCTCTCTGCAGCCTTCACTGTAGTAGACCAGAGTGACCTGGAGAAGCTGAAGCAAGCTTACACCTTCTGTAGGATTGCTCCTGCCATTCCAACCAAGCAGCACATCAGGGAGCACTGCAGGACAAAGGTACCACATCCGAGGGAACTGGTGCAGAGAGTCGAACAGGTCTTCCACCATTTCTACCTGGCTAAGGACCCCAACGACGTGCTCCTCTTCAAGCCGTCCATGCTGAAGGTCTGGAGGATCCAGCGTGTGCACATCCTGAGAGGCTGCCTGAGTGACCCGGAAGTGGAGGATGGGATCCTCTATAGGTACGGCGGGACCCTGCAGCTGAATCACACCAAGGGCGAGGGGGCGGCTGTGCCTATCTGGATCCCTGTGAGGGGGACCTCCCAGCAGGAGGGCTTTCATTTCCACCAGGCTCGGTGGGTGACCGGTAACCAGGTCTCCACTGAGCTGTTCCAGGCCCAGGGTTTGACAGGAGTCGTGCGCTGGAACTTCCAGAGGCTGGTGGACTTGAAACAGCCTGACGTCGTTCTACCTGCTGTGTTTGACCCTGTGCTGATCATGGATCTCAACGTGGCATCAGTGAAAGTGACGGGGCAAGCCAAATATCCAGTGCTGCACGTATCCAACAGGGACACAGGGGAGAGGTTTGGCCTCCAGTATCTAGAGCCAGTCTGTCGTCCAGTTCCCCTCAACTGGGACAAACACAAGTCCCAAAAGACAGTTCCTCCGGTGACTCCTGTAGCTCCAGAGACACAACAGCAGTCCTGCCAGCAGTCCCATGTCCAAGCTGTGGTGTTCCACTTCCCCGCTGCCCCTGTTGTTTCTTCTGAGGCCTTGGAGGGAGAAACCTCTGAGGTAAGTACTCGTATTCACTCACTCACACACTTCAGCTTTTTGATTATTGTCACTTTAAGCTAATACAGCCTCTGTTTCAGAAGACGGGAATGGGTGAGCTGGCATTCCTTTGTGCTGAAACCCATCCAGCCCCACCAGCAAAGGCCCCAGCCTCACGGGATTCCTCCCCACAAGCTGCCCTGATGGATACAGGTAATTCAGATTATATCACACACATGCTTAATAGTGTAGCCATTCTCTCTCTCTCTCACACACAGTCTAACTCACTCACTCACTCTTTCTCTCTTACACACACACACACACACACACACACACACACACACACACACACACACACACACACACACACACACACACACACACACACACACACACGGTTTACACTAATGATTTATCATTAAGGCTTTGTCATTAAAATAATTCTGTGCCTCTCTTACAGATCTAAAGAGCACTCCACCACTGCCCCCAAGAGCTTCTCCGCGAGCTGCCCGCACTGGCCCCATCAAAACTGGAGGTCTGGTCTTCGTTTTGGACCACAGCCGATGGACAGAGCCCATGACAGCTGCAATCGATGGACTCCTGGCCAAGCATCATGGCAGGAAAGACATCTTAAAGTGGGTGGATGATGACTATGCTGCCCTGGTGCAGACATCATGCAGGGATCCCAACAGCCTCCTGCACCCCACCACCAGACAGCATATCTCTAGGTATGTTAAACACTTAGCTAAGCTAAAGAACGCTAGCACATCTTTAAACACGAGCCCGGAGAAGCTCCTGGAGACCCAGCAGCTGTGGCAGAGTCTGACTGCAGAAGAGGTCAGTGTCCCAGTCACAACTCTGCCACCTGCTGTGGTAAACCCCCCAGCAGTCAACCCTGCCACCACTGTACCATTTAACCAGGGTGACATAGAAAGGGTGGTGAGGGAGATCCTGGAGAAGAAGGAGACAGCCTCACAGCAGCAGGAGAAGAAGAAAAGGACGAGGACCTGTCTCGCATGTGGCCAGCCCAAGTCCCGCTACCTTGGCGATGGATCCTCCATCCATTTCTTCCACCAAGCTGGAGAGGTGAGGTACTTCTTCTGCTCTAAAAAAGTCTTCCAGACTTATGCAGGAGAAGGCCTCACCAATCCAAGGATGACATTTGAGGACTTTGCTGCCACTCCCTTCTACCAACGGGAGCTGGAGGCCTCGAAGCAGAGGGGGGCAGAGCAAAAGAGGGTGACAGAGGAGAGGAAAAAATTAAAATCTGAGCAGCACTCCTTTGGCCGCCTTTGCCGGTTCTGCCACCAGCCCCTGAAGCAAGGCCCCACCAGCCCTCACATACACACCACCTTCCCTGGGGTTTCAGGGAAATATATTTATTGCCCAGCAAGGATGTTGTCCCTGTACCGGACGCAGGGTATGACGGCAGAGATGACCTGGAGAGAGTTCCAGCAGTCTCCCTATTATGGGGCTGAAAAGCAGAGATGGACAGAGGAGAAGGGAGGGAGGGGCTAGGCTTGTTTTCCTGTATATTTGTATATATTTGTATATATTTCTATTTCTGTGTATTTGTGTATCTGTGTGTTCTTGTGTTCTGTTCTGTTCTTGATTTTTATTAATCAAATCAAACTCAAACTAAAGCAAAGACTCCTTGTTTTTATTGATATTGTCCTTATACAGAATATGCATACCTTATATTATAATTGCAAAGGCAGTAAATGTTAATCAAAAAAGCAATGCATTTATATCCACCAGTTAAGCTAAGCTTTTTACACTAAACAGACCTAAAAAAAATACACAGGTGTGTTGCACAAAGGCATGCACTCATTGATCATAGTTTTTTACTTTTGTAGGAGAAATAATTAATATTGATATAATGGTGGTCTACATTTAAGGACCTAATATAGGACATAATATAAATATAAAATAATATAATATAATATTCAATTGTTAGGAATACAATCCATGCAATTCAACATTAGTTGAATTCAACATTAGTTGGATTGCAACGGATTCGAACCGAGTTATCAAAGAAAGTTCTGAAATAAGTTAAACATTTCTATTGGCTGGCCAAAAAAATGGTTCCATTGACGTGATTGGCTGGAAGTTCGTTATAGCTATATTCGGCTGGCCCCTTCGTGTGAGGCGAACGTGATAACCACTACACTACGGAAACTGATGACATGTATCTTGTGCACATGCATTATCAGAATCTGGCAACCTACCAGCATCAACTGATCAACTGTCCAGCTTGTAAGTTCATCACATTTGATGGAACCAGCTTCAGTGTTTTTCGGTGAGGTCCTGTGTAAATGGAAGTGGTTATATCCAACCTACATGTTATTGTTATGTTGTTTTTAATCCAGGAAAGGCCACCGAGACAGGATCGCTTTTAACTCACTTTATTTGGCAAAGGTTTTGGTCTATTGTCTATCGTCTATTGTCTATGAAACAAAAGGAGAGGAATGTGTATATAACACTCACGGAGCGTCTCTAAGATTTACATCTATGATACGCCGCCCAAGAGATTCTGCCTTCTGATAGCGGAGTCCGAGTTAAATAGGCAGGTAGGGGTGGGCGTGTTCTGTGGCTTTAAAAGCCCGCCCCCTGACCCCTGACCATGGCAAATGTTGCAGCCCTACCGCATGTGCTCGGTGCTGCCCTCTTGTGACTATGTGAGAATATTACCTATTAACTATTAAATGTGCTCGGTGCTGCTCCCTGTGGCTATGTGACAATATTACCTCTTAACTATTAAATGTGCTTGGTGCTGCTCCCTGTGGCTATGGGAGGATATTATGGCTGAAATATGTCACAGAGCACAACATAGTGGGTCATATGTCCAATGCTTTTTGGGAACACTTTATTCATAAAATGTGTCAGACATCAGACAGTTTTTTGTATCCACAAGTTTCCACCACCCTGTGATGCTTTGTGCGAATTGTGGGCTTTACCGGTTACTACGAGATCAATGTAAACAATCGCCGTCTGTCATTCATTCATTACGATTTCAACCAATTATTTAGTTTTGTCCAGTTGTAAGTACATCCTCAAACGGCACACGTTGTTTCCGAGCTTTTTAAAGCCATAATTGTATTCAGCGACAATATACAGTGATGTGCTCAGCCTGCCAGCTGATCAGCTAAAAACACAGCTGAGGCGTGTGGGCGGCCGGAAGTGTGGCCCACATTTCCCCGGTGACCACCCCAGGAAACTTGTGGATACATTTTATTCATTAGTAAGCTACATGGGTATGCCGTCTTTCAGAACCTTTCATTACCTGCACTAAAGTGAAAAAAAAGAGTGCATCCTCATTGTACCCAGCACTTCTGAAAATGCACTTTCGAATGAGTCTCTGTCCCCAGCACATTTCAAACCAAACTGATGCCCATGAGCTTTTATACTTTTTTCAGAATCACACTTTTAGTTTCAAATCGTCATATTCTACCGTTGCTCGCCCAACCTATCAACCCAGCCTATCCCAGCCTAGCTCTTTGCGGCCCAGAGATAGGCTCGCCAGAGCCTAGCTCTAGCTCTGAGCCAGAGATCTAGCTCTGCTCATACGCACGACAAATCCACGTGAACGCGCCCGCCCGTTTTTGGGAAAACTGTCGCCCCGTCAATCAAATCTAGTCGCAGGTTTTTGCTGCGACAAATTTCACCCGATACGCATCTCTACGTTCACTTTGCATTGAAATGTGTTGCCTCGCGACACGTTTCAATGTGCGGTGTGAACACACAGTGAGGCGTCCATAGGCTTTATGGTTTATATGTTTGAAAGCCGTGACAGTCCTTTACCAGTTGGTCTGAAATACTCGACTTGATTCGGAGGACTCTCCTGCCTCAGCTATTTTTCATATCAAAGCAGTGAAGGCGGGGGGAGGGGAAAGAAAGAGGATAGCAGATTAACCAGCAGGGCGCGCACAGTGCACAGACTTGTGCAGAGATGAATTACAGTGAGCCGTTTGACGGGAGAACAAAAATAAATAGGCAGTCGACTGATCGCGGCACTAGTCTCAATGTGCTACGACCTACAACTCCAAGGACAGAGCTGGTGGTCTGATCACGTGCTAAGTGCATGATGCCTGTAGTGCTAAGGCGAACTCACCGACGAGAAACTGTCAATTCCAATGCCAAGGGGTCCAAACTTTTCACTCTGTCTTTCTCTTTCTCATGCTCTCTCCCTCCCTCTCTTTTTCTCACACTCTTTGTCACACTGTCTCTCTCGCTCTCTCCCTCCCTCACTTTCTTGTGCTCTGTCTCTCTCACTCTGTCTTTCTCTTTTTCTCACGCTCTGGTTGAACCCCCTCTCTATTTCTCTGTTTATTTGATATACCATTTTATACATTCTGTTGTCATTCTAGTTTGATCATCTTTTTTGATCAATGTAAGTTTAAG
The DNA here is from genome assembly GCF_964030765.1 of Micromesistius poutassou. Taxonomy (NCBI): domain Eukaryota; kingdom Metazoa; phylum Chordata; class Actinopteri; order Gadiformes; family Gadidae; genus Micromesistius; species Micromesistius poutassou. The sequence continues at coordinate 534,375 of NC_140289.1, forward strand.
TCATCAGTGTCCCAGGAGACCATCAGGTTAACCATCAGTGGTCAGTGTTCCAGTAGAAAACAAAAAGCTATTGGAGTTCTTTGAGAGTTCTTTGACTTTATAAATAAAGTATTTTCATCCCCCTTCCCAACAGTGTGTGCTTAGATCATTCATTTCCAGTGTGAGAGACCCACTGTAAAATATATATTGTTAATAAATGTTATAAGAAATATTTGTAAATAATGAATAATTACTGTTCCAACTTTATTATAAGGGTCCCCCATACTAATAGTTATATATTACTAATATATTAATTAAGCTTAACCAACTTTATTATAAGGGTCCCCCATACTGATAGTTATATATTACTAATATATTAATTAAGCTTAACCAACTTTATTGTAAGGGTCCTATGGGGAGTGGTTCATATTGGGATAAGCAGAAGCACAGTTTAATAACAATTAGTTAAATAATAATATGTCATTAACTTTTATATTAACATATAGTTTGTAAATAAACATTTAACATTTAAATGACGTAAGAAATAACTTAATTTGTGCCAAAAAGACATTTAATTAACTATTAACAAATATTAATATTAGTTAAAAGATTATTTTCTATTTGTTAAAACATTAACATACAGATTGTATGCAAACAACTAATATTTAATTAATGATGAAAAAACTATTAACTTGTGCCAAATAGATATTTTAGTAACAATTAACAAATATTAACAAAGGGTTAGGTAATGACTAGTCTGCTATTTATTATTGCACCTTATTATAAAGTGTTACCAAATGTTGTCGTTTTAGGACAATATTGCTTAATAGCGTGTTTGATATTCTGTTATACAACCAGTGGGTAGAAAAATATCGGTGCAAATTTCGAAAATAAAGATCCATGCGATTCCGTGCTACGTTACTACTTTCTCACACATTGAGGATTGTACATAGAGCGCACCGACGGGCATCATTTGGCGTGCGTGGTCACATGTTCAGGAGGACAGGAGGAGCGTCGTTCGCACGCTGACCACGGTGCAGCTTCTCCCAGAGACGCTGAGGAAACCCAATCTAAATTATTAAACGGACTTCATTCGCCAGTAAGCATTTGCCATCTAATTGCGTCTGATTATACGGTTAAGCCTCGTTCGGTCAAGCGTCCTCCATCCTCTTTCCGCCAGTGTAGCTGCATGTGGATGTTGTTCATCACTATTTATTTCATCATCATGTCAACATGCCAATGTATGTGTTGTCGCAGCCGTGCTAAGACCGCTATAGCCTGCCTCCGAAAGGCACGAAATCTGGCGGTTTGTTTCTTTTACACATTTTTCCTGGCACCGAATTTAGATCAGTATTGATCAATATATTGAACAATCCACGTCCAAAAAATAAATAAATGGCTGTATAGCCTCATATGTTCCCGATGAGGCGTAAACAATTCGTTTAGTATTAGTAATAGTTGCATATTTGATGTATATCTCTTGATGGGAGTCCTAACGAGAAACCACAGACCGAAGATTGGGATTCGGATAAAAAAATAAATAATACGTAGGCCTATAACGTTATGTTTTGATATTTTGATTACAAATTACTAAATGAAGATGAATATTATTTCTGTTCATGTGGGGATATCCTTAGCACATAAAAAAGGAATAAACACATAAATAAATAGATATAAAAGCATATAAAAGCTAATGCGTCAACCATACTCTATCAAGTAATTCTACCTCTTCCTATCTTTCATTCTGTATTTCTTTAGATGGCTGAATCAGAGCTTAATTATGTCCATGCGGTCATCTTGACCTGAGCGTGACCGTGGTCCTTAGTGACCAATCAGAGCGCAGAGTGGATCATTACAGTTGACCGTCTGAAGCTCCACGGTAGTAAAACAAAAAGCTCCTCTGCTGTGTTCCTCTGAATATTGCCTCAGTCGACCGTCTTCTCTGCCACCAACGCTTCTTAAAGGTGAGTTTCAAATAGAATGTACTTTGAAGTAATGTACTTTACTGTAATATGAGAAGGTAGTTTAGCCTAAGATGAAACTCTATTTAACGCTTAACGTCTTCGTTAGGATTTTAAGTTAAGAGTTTATTAATCTCCAAAGCGAAGTGAAGGAAGTAAGATTACAAATAAGATGAATATACATAAGAGAACACTCACAATATACATCTGTACAAAATAAACAGAATATAATAAACTCAAAGTAAAAATAAAAAAATATTTGTACAATACACGATCAACAGAAAACTAAATTGCTCTTACAATTCCCTCAAATGACCCATCCTTTCTTCACCTCCCATGATTGGCTGACGGTGCTCCAGGGGGGGGCGGAGCCATGGGATGTGGCGGCAGCAGGATGGACGTGCTGGAGCCCCACTACCTGGACAGCTGGACCAAGGACACAGAGTCCACCTGGCTGGCCAGCACCGACACAGACATCCCCCTGTCCTCCATCCAGAGCCTGGCCTCGGAGAGCTCCTCCGACACGGGGTTCACCTCCGAGAAGACCAGCACCCCTGGTGAGGGAACCACGGGCCGCTAACGAGGAGCTAACTGCTAACGAGGAGCTAACGGCTAACCAGGAGCTAACAGCTAACCGTTAATAACACCCCCTTGGAAATCCATAATGAACTGAGAGGTTCCACACTAGTACGCACGACTGGGAATTTGTTTATCAATGTCAGGCTATACCTTCAAATATCTACAGCTTTTAAATCGAAAATATCCTGCGACCCCCAAATGCATCTCAAGCGGCCCCAAACAGGGCCCCGGCCCCCAGGTTGGGAAACGCTACTCCAACGCGGTCAATACGACAAGCTGTCCTCCGCAAATCCACCTCTGTGTTGTTTGTTTTTCGCAGTGCCGGACATCTTTGAAGACGGCCTACCTCACCCTGCCCAGGCCTACGTGAAGGTGTGCTCCTCTCTCTCGGAGGCCAGTCTGGACGAGGAGACGGGAGCGAACACCCCCCCGCCCCCCGAGCATGCCTCTCCGGACCGCCAGGGGCCCGTGATGCCCCCGGCCGGGACCACCGTGCAGCGCAGGAGCGTGCTTCACACGGAGGAGATAGTAAGATGTCTCCCTCCTGAAGAGCTGATGCTATTTAGTGGTTCACCTTTCGCCGTTGTCAGAAGTGAGCTACGTTATTCGTTTGTATATAAAACCATGAATGAGCAGGTAGGGGTCAAGGCATCTTGCTTTTGGAGGCCTACAGGTAGACTGCAGACTTTAGACTTGGGGTTTGAACCCAGAACCTTTCGGCAGGGGTATCAAGCCCTTAGGGCCTAGCCACTAGACGATCCTGTTAATTTTTCAGGCTAAGCTATGGCTTTGGCTCATCAATGTTTAACAACTACGATATTTCATAGATAAATATGACTATGAATATGAATTTCACAATTGAATTAAAATGCAGTCCAAACCTATGATAATACGTACCGTAACCATATCATCATTGAAAAGAAAGCTTTATTTAACTAACCAACTTACAAATTAACATCATCTGTCCCGAATTATGGGTGTACGGCGAGGTATCTGTATACTGTATCTAAGACAGGCGTTTTTCTGTATTCAGACGGGCGTATCCCGGTGCATCCCTTCAAGTGTTCAATCGTATTTAACTCATGCGTTCCGTTCCTAACCTCATGACTGTCATCTCCCCTCAAATCGTACCAACCCCCATCCCAGACCAAGTGGCAGAACAACAAGATGTCCACCAAGCAGGTGACCATCACGGTGACCCAGAGCGTCCGGCAGGTGGACCAGCGAGGCAAGGTCCAGGAGAAGTCCCTCACCACCTACGAGGTGCTGCAGCCGCTGGACCGAGGGCAGAGGACAGCAGCCCAGCCCGACGCCCCGCGCCGGCACGCCACCGCGGAGGAGAAGCCGTGGGCGTCGACGGTGCGATGAGTCGGGAAGAACGCTTTTGACGTTTTTTTTTAAACCGTTGCCGAGGTGTTAACGGAGGAACTTGGGTCTGAGTACCGTGGATTTGCCGTTGTGTGTTTACAGTGTGTGTTTACTGACAGGACCACCGGTGTGCTGAAGAGAAGCAGAGGGAGCTTAAGTCGCTGTCGTGGTTAGGACATAGCTTTGCCGTTTTAACCGCGTTGTTATCGAAATACAGCACTTGAGTATTTAAAGTGTACGTTTACTAAAAGGCACGAACCAATGAGAGAGAGGAGGTGTGTATGTTGTGTTTTAAACATGCGTAGGGTAGAGTGTTGCTCATGTTAAGAAGAAAGGTTTTCTACACTATTAGTATTAGTATTACTGTTTGCCTTTTGCTGCTCTGTTCCTACAGAGAGGTTTTGGACTATTTATATAAGTGGGAATATATGACAGAAGGAAAGAGCAGAAAATGTGAATGACATTGACGCTTTGACATTAGCCTTGAGAATGACAATCGAAGTACAGATAATACGCTGAAATCAGCATTATAAATTAATTAGTATTTTATTCACATTTGATTAATACATTGTTTTAATACAGTTACCAGCAGCATATGTTTCAACGTCTCAGGAAGGTGATGTAACGAACACTACTACTGCACTCTGTCTGTGAAGAAGATGAATTCTAAAATGTTTGTGCACCGTTTGTTTTGTGTATTTCTATTTTTCCATGTGGAAGTACAATTGTCTGTTTAAATAATGTCATCTTCTGTCCCTTTCATGTTTAGGGATATTTTTCCTCTCACAATGAACAAATAACAATCATATAGATTCAAGAGTCAAAGATTCAAAGATATAAATGGTCCTGAAATCACTACACAGAATTGGAAGGATGGATAGATGTAAACACACATTTGATCTCTTCTCTTGGAAGTTGACAGTGTCATTCATGCTCCTGCCTTAATGATCTAATCCTACTATTCTCAGTAATAAGGAAAGTGTTACATTATAATAGTAGATCTCCGTGGCATCACTTCTTCATCGCCAACTGTACGAGGGATTTGACGTGCAGCTATTCAGAGGATATGGCTTCAAGAGTCAGGGTCGGTCTGTACATTTGGCAAAGCAGAGGTCTTTTACGCGACTGCGTGGTTTCGCTTCTGAGGATCAGCTCTGCGTGGGTGGAAGCGTGTGGATCTGTCGCCGCTCATCGTACTCCATCCTTCCGGCTCGGAAGGCCGGCTCCTCCTGCTGCATCCACGCCTCCACGCAGAACTCTGGGAAGAAGAAGCCGATCTCCCGACGTGCAGACTCCATGGAATCTGGTAGGATGGAGAAATAAGGGGAGGTAATTTAGAAAGCACGTTTCAAAACTACCAGGGTATTACTGTGCGGCAAAGGAAATGTACAGCAACAGACAGATATGATGAATACATACATGAGTCGATAAATCTGGACCGGACACACACACACACACACACACACACACACACACACACACACACACACACACACACACACACACACACACACACACACACACACACACACACACACACACACACACACACACACACACACACCTCCCTGCTCATTGATGACCATGTATAAATCCCTGTTAGATGTTTGGATGAAAGCATCTGCTAAACGACTACATACTATAAGAATGGTTGTGAATGGTTCTGTACCTGAGCCATGGGTGGTGTTCCTGGTGTCAGTGAGTCCATACTGGGCCCTTAAGCTGTCTGGGGAGGTGTATCTGGCCCTGAACACTTTGGTGGGCCCCATCAGCTCTCTCCAGTGACTCACGGCGTCCTCCCTGGCCAGAACGTACGCCCGCATCGGCCCACTGGGGCCGAGGGGTGGAGGGTGGAGGGTGGAGGGTTGGAGGAGAGTTAACAGGGAAGGGAAGGCCTTTCTAACACTTTTCATGAATTCATCCCTCTCCTCTCTCTCCGTTTCCCCAACTGTGGCGTGTCACATGAAGGTCATTATGCAGAGCGGGTTGAAAGAGAGAGTATGGTATTGTTTGCATCTTGACCAACGTTCCAAAGTTAGCACCGTCATTTGTCGGTTACTGTGGCAACTGCTGCTAGGTCTCTGCTTTGAGCTTTGTGAGAGATGGCGCTGGGGTTAGTACAGGCTGATTGTATCTGTGGTTCTCTTTACACAACACCAGGGACGGCATATTTTAAAAGATACATGGGATCTTATCTAAAACACCTGGTTAAAACTGAGGATTTATTTTAAGCAACTGCATTTGTGTAATGCAGGCCAGAAATATGTGTCTTAGACGTTGTTTTATTGGCTGAGTGATACCCGGAATATAAAGTATAGGCAGTCCTTTTATTTATTTGGATCAAATTTCATTCTCATCTGTACCTTGACATGAATTCAACAAGTCTTTGATAGAAGAATCTTCCTAGGAGGCAGAACAAAAAGCAGAATGGTGGAACATCTTTTAAGGCTTAGTGGAGAAGAGAAATAATCAAGGACAACCACTGTGATTGTTGTCTTGCACAGGCACAACCAAACTCACTCAGAGAAAGAAGATGAATAGGGAAAACACGAGAAAACACGAACCGTGGGTGTGCGTGACAGTGATGCCCATGTAGGTAGGATATGTATACACACACACAGGATGTTATTAGTTAAATATCAGTATGAGCCTTCTACCATTACCGCTCACCTGCATGTTCAATGTAAAACTTCTCAGAGTCCTGTTTCCTCCACGCGAGGTCTTTGCATTTGACAATAACAAAGCTGTTGTCCAGGATCTTCTGATGAAGCGCCTGAAAAACCGTGCAGTCAAATTGATCGGTAAACACACTGAAAGTTCCCTCACTCTGATACACATCCCAGAGTATAAGAGCATAGGGCCTACAGCCTAAGCCACAATGGAATGAAAATGCTTATGAATGTATGAGTTTGAATCTACAATGTAGCATTTGTGTATCAATTCTAAGAGCTTGTTTTTTTTATGCCAACTCCAAAACAAAACTACTGAAACAGCCTTACTGTGATCTAGTCTCCTGGAGTATAATCAATTGAATATATGAGCATAAAGACATTTCTACACGTGACTGAAACGACAATATGAATGCAAATTGAATGTTAATTTGTGCATCGATCGTGTAGCGTGCACACAAATCAACGCCTACCTCCAACACCAGGGGGTGCGCTACGCCGTCCGGTTTGATGACCGCCAGGGTGAGTTGGAGGGCTTTGGCCAGGCGTGCGGTTAACAACATGGCTATGGAAAGGAAATCAAACAGTAAAGTGAATAAGTTCACCTCGTTGAATCTTCTATGGATTCAACTGAATTTAAATCATAGCCAACTGTCCATGCATATGAATTCAACGTTTAGTAAGGTGGCTGGGACGAATACGGAGTTTGCATGAAGGAGGATTATCTCAGAAAACGACCATGATTATGAATACATTTTCTTTACCACTGGAACTGTTTGTTTAGAATAAATATTCATTGTTATAAATCATAAATAGGCCTATGTAATATTAATAAAAGTTGGCGTTGCGACAAACAGCTGTATCGAAATAAATATGTCAGATTACCTTACACCTACGAAGATGGAGACGTTTTAATATGAAAATATACTAATGGATAAGGCATTTAGGAAAATAAAATATAATGCAGGAAAAGAGATCCGCTTTTGCTATCATTTCGCTTCACAATATTGCTGTTATTATTTGGTCCGTTCGCTTAAGTGGT
>NC_140289.1:542172-578538 GCF_964030765.1 Micromesistius poutassou
TGTGTGTGTGTGTGTGTGTGTAATCTGCCTGCGTGTTGTTTCAGTGTGCACTCTGCTTATCATGACTTCAAGATACGCTCGGGGTAACATTTCTGAGGTTTATTTATTCATACTTCCGTCCAAACACGAATCCGTCCATTCCAGTAAGGTTGTTCTGACGTGATGTGCGTGTGTGTGTTTGTTGTGTATATGTGTGTGTGTGTGTGTGTGTGTGTTCTGTATGGGTGTGTGTGTGTGTTCTGTATGGGGGTGTGTGTGTGTGTGTGTGTGTGTGTATGTGTGTTCTGTATGCGTGTGTGTGTGTGGTGTGTTGTGTGTGTGTATGTGTTCTGTGTGTGTGTGTGTGTGTGTGGGAGAGGGTGTACGCTTCAAGAGCAGACCATCAATGTTGTGCGGTACTTCATCTCTGTTGGCGCTTTGTTCACAGTCCTTTGTTTCAAATGCATTCATATGGTTTTTTTTCGCCTCACCATAACATCTCATTTTGTCATCCCCCCCCCCCCCCCCCCCCCCCCCCAAAAAAAAAAATGCCACACTAAAACCTTAACATGTCACTCCATCTCGTTCCATTGGACGACCGAGGATTTGTGACCTCACAAATCTCTCTTGTCACCCGAAACCCTAACCCCGAACCGAAATCGAACCCAAAACGAACGACCCAATCACACCGGAGCAGCGTAGCGCCTGCCCTGCATCTGTCCCAGTAGCTCGCCGTCTCTCTCTCTCTCTCCCAGTGCGTGTCCCAGTCACAGCTCTCCCATTGTTGCTCTACGGCAGCTCTCCTTTCCCGCCGCGCGGTCGGTGTAAAGCCGGCTCTGTGTGTGTGTGTGTGTGTGTGTGTGTGTGTGTGCGTGTGTGTGCGCGTGTGTGTGTCCCTCCGCCCAGCAGCAGCAGCAGCAGCAGAGGACCAGTTGTTGATCCTTGTGAGGACATGCTTCCTTATATGCCCATATGAATACGCCAGTTATGGAATGTAGGAAGTGTGTGGGTCTCAAGGGGACAGGATCACCGCGGCAACGCCGGAGGAGGACAGAGAAAGTAGTACCCTGCCCTGTTCTGTCTCTGTCCAGTGTTAGGCGGCTCTCTGTGATTATGTGTGTGTGTATAGTGGACCTGCGTTACTTTGACCCCTGGCATAATTTATTCCAGTGAGTGATTTTTTTTTTTTCTGGATTGATTGATGATGATTGTTAAATGTTTTGATTAATTGTATTTTCTTTTCTTTTTTTTTACATGTTTTCAAATGGACCTTGTCTCAGTTCCCATCTGAAAGTGTGTGTGTGCGAGCCTTTGTGCTTATGTGTTCCTGTGTTTGTGTGTGTGTGTGTGTGTGTGCTTGCCAGTGTGTGGATGTGAGTGCCTGTGTGTGTGTGTGTGTGTGTGTGTGTGTGTGTGTGGATGCGTGTTTTGACTGCGTTTGGTGTGCCTATGTGTGTGTGTTTGCCTGTTTGTGTGTTTGAGTGTGTGTGTGTGTGCGTGCCTGTGTGTGTATGCCTGTGTGTGTGTGTGTGTGCGTGCCTGTGTGTGCGTGCCTGTGTGTGTGTGTGTGTGTGTGCGCGACCACACCACTGAGACAACAGGTGAAGGGCTCTTGGATTCTCCCTCCCTTTTACCATGCACTAGCAACAGTTAGCATGTGCACCCATTCCCTCCTCGGAAAGAATTCCTCCCCCCCTCCGTCTCCCCCCCCCCCCCCTCCCTCCCTGCTCCCCAACTGCTGACAGTTGGGAGAGATTGACGGGCTACAGCTGTCACCCATTATAGCACCCGTGCACTTTTAAAAAAAGTGAAGGGTGGGGGGGGGGGGGGGTTGTTCTGTCATTGGGGCTAAGGTTAGCCCAGCTAGAGGAGGACTCACTATTTGGCGGGTTGAGAAGCAAACACTTTGGAGCTTCGCAGTGATAGTACCGCCAACAGTACCGGCGAATACTAAAAGCAAAAGATGGGATTTTGTTTTTCCCCCGAAAAGCAAGTCTAGTATTTTGCGGTTGAACGCGTGCGTTGAGTTTGGTTTTGAACTTTAAACTGACCCGTCTTTCCTTTCCCTCTCTCTCTCTCTCTTGTCTCAGGTAAGGCTCAAGAACGCGATGACGTCACGGCCGTTCGGCGGTGATGATGACGTCACTCCCGCCCTCGCGATCGATCCTCTTCAATTTTTCTCTTTACTTTTTCTGTTTCCTGTCATTCCCGTCACCTGTCCTTCTCACATTCCCTCTCCTATTCCAGCGCCTCTCGCTCTCTCTTTCTGATTTCCAAAATCCTCTCTTTCCTCCTGCCTCGTAGTCCTTCTCTCTGTGTGTCTCTCTCTCTCTCTCTCTCTCTCTCTCTCTCTCTCTCTCTCTCTCTCTCTCTCTCTCCTTCTCTCTCTCTCTCTCTCTCTCTCTCTCTCTCTCTCTCTCTCTCTCTCTCTCTCTCTCTCCTTCTCTCTGTCTCTCTGTTTTGTGGCTCTCCCTCTGGCAGCTGAAGCTACACGCCTTGCTGTGGCTGGTCAAACGGAACCAAGTCAGGTGTTTCTGTGAGGTTTGGTCCCTTTCAACCAGCTACTGCGTCGTGCATTCAGTCAGCAGACATCAACGAGACTCAAAGACAGAAGTTGCATGTTCCTGTTATGGCCGCTAGGTGGCGGTATTTCCCCATTGCATTGGCCTAATGATGTTGGCGTTGGCAGCGCCTCCTTATCGTCTGTTTTATTTTAGATTATTTGATATAACCAGTGTTGTCTTTAATGGCTTTGTGTTAAGATGCTGTTTGTTGAAAATAAAAAAAACAAAATATGATTGGAAATATTGATACAGTTTCTATTTTTTTCTGTGTTTGAACATTTTGGATTCTCGCAAATTCTCCCTGCATTAATTGCAATATCACCCGCAATAATATATAATCTTCATCTAAAATCATATGAATGCTTGTACCACTCTTAGTTAAATACAATGAGGAAATTTGTCACTTTTCGCTTAATTAAGAGCACATATTAGCATCTCGTTTCCATGGCGAGTTAACCACCTGTAGAAATCTGGTGGTGTTGCAAAACATTCTCCGTAATTACACATTTTTCAAGTTAAAATAAAAATAAAACGAATTCTGGATATGATAGGCCTATACATTTGTATATATATATTTTTTTTTAATATAAATTATACAATATATATTGGCTATATTAGTTAATACCACATAATCTTTTGAATTGAAATATGTAGGTATTTAAATATGCATATAAAAAGCTTTACCGCTAAAATATATACCAGTAACATTCTTTTTCAAAAGAACACTTTCATAAACTTAGCAAGCGAAATAAGATCTAGTAGGCTAACTGACAGTTTTCTAATGTAGGTCTACTTACTTCCAGTCAGTTTCTTGACTTATAGACAGAAGTTATGTTGGCGGATATAATCTTTCAGAAGAATATGATTTAAAAACATTCAAAATTCAAAGACTGCCATCATTTAAAATCATGTCAATGAAATGAAACACGCCTGTGATGTGTACATCGCTGGTCGACGCCCTCAGCGGTTCAGTACCGCCGGTGTCCACCGGGGGGCGCTGATGCCCGTTCAGTCATTACTAGTCGACGGCCTCAGCGTTTCAGTAACCGCCGGTGTCCACCGGGGGGCGCTGTGAGATCCAGCCACTGGTCCTGACCGTGAGGGAAGCTCCGGAGCGGCGTCGTAAACATGGCAGACAGCGGGGTGACAGGTGAGTCTCCTGGAGAAACAACAGTTTACTACAGGAAAACATGCCGCAGTTAAATAACTAACGCTTCACGGCGAGTGCTGGGGCACGGTCCGTGACACGATAAGTGCAGTGTTTCCACAGCTCGTCCCCGGACGAACAAGTTGATGGTTAATTTGCAGCGCTAGCGTTAGCCGGTGGCACTAGCATTACCGGCGGTGGCCGCTGGTTACATGTTGCTATTGAAAGTTATTGCATCATCCGTCTATGTACGCATCAATGTGGGAAAAATGTATTGTCATATTCGATCCGATTAGCACTGTGCCACTTGTTGCTTCTACTCAGCCGACTCTCTTTTAAGGACGTGGTTTGACATGAGACTCAGGGACCAAAACTTGAGTCCTCCATCCAGGAGCCATCTGGACTGGTGAGGCTCTTGGGTCAGCGTCACGGTGTAGGCTGCTGGGCACCCAGGGGACCGTGTAGGGGTGTAGGGGTGTAGGGGACGCTGTAGGCTGCTGGGCACTCACCCAGGGGACCGTGTAGGGGTGTAGGGGACGGCGTGTAGGTGATGTGCTTCACACCACATGACGCAACTCCGATGTGAAAAAAGAACTCGTCCCTCGCTTTCGTTACAGATGGAGCTGAGAAAAAGGAGGACATCACGAGAGTAAAGGTGAGTCTTCACGACGGACATTTCAAAACACACTCGGGAGGTTTGCACTGCACTTGCTGTGAAAGACAGATGGCTTTATGGTACATGGCAACAGTGTGTATATATATATATATATAGTAGCGTGTTTAGAAGAAGATCAGTCGGTGACGGCGCCGCACGCCGTCCTCCTTGTCTGTGGCAGAATGAGGGGAAGGAGCTGTCGAAGGAGGAGAAGCAGAGGCTGAGGAAGGAGAAGAAATCGCAGAAGAAGAACAAGGAGAAGAAGGATGAGCAGGAGGCCGTGGAGAGCGGGCGGGAGAAGAAGCACCGCGGCCCCTCCCCGCTTTCACAGCCGGCCGCGCACAAAGGTACACGGACGGACGGACGCCGCAGCCCCGCCTCTGGAAATGATGCCTATGAGAATGCACCACGGTTCATAGTGTTGTTGTTGTTGTTGTGACCATGGTTGTTTGTTTGACTGTTTAGACAGTGGTCACCTGTTGATCATCATGTACATACAGAATCATTTTATATTGAGTTAAAGTATGCTCACATCACTGGGTCTAAGCTATTTTGCACAAACTTAGAATTTATCCAGTGCTTGGTTCTTCACTTGAAAATGTGAGGATTTATGAGAAATTCTCTTATCTCCCTCCCTCTCTCCCTCCAAGGACAATGTCTTGACCTGCTCTCTGCCATCTCTCTGTCTGTGTCTCTCGCTGTCTCCCTCTCTCTCTACTCTGTGTGTCTGTCTGTCTCTCCTGTGTCTCTCCTGTCTCTCTCTCTCTCTCTCTCTCTCTCTCTCTCTCTCTCTCTCTCTTCCCCCCCCCCCCCCCCCCCCCCCCCCCCCCGCCGCCCCATCTCATCTCCTCCAGCAGAGTCGGCGGCCTCCTCTCCCCCCGTCCCGGCGCCCGTCTCGGAGCCCCCCGCCCCGGCCGCCGCCGGCGCCCCCCCGGCAGACAAGCCGGCCAAGAGCAAAGCGGAGCTGAAGGCGGAGCGGAGGGCCCGGCAGGAGGCCGAAAGGGCCTCGAAACCCGGCAAGAAGGGCGACCCGGGGCCGCAGTCCACCGCCGGCAAACCCAAGGCCCCGCCCAGCGAGCTGCAGCCAGGTACCGGAGAGCCCGGAGCAGGATGGGCATAGTGGTTCGGGGGGGTTTGTATCCCAGCCTAAAGGTTCTGGGTTCGATCCCCAATGTACGTAGACTACCTGTAGGCATCCTTAATAGCAAAACGCCCCCTGCTTGTTTAAGGACACACTAAATTACATTTATGGAATTTAGCAGGCGCTTTTGTCCAAAGGGACATGCAGCCATTCATACACACATTCATTCACACACCGACTGGGTGGTCAACAGCCAGCTCATCGGGGGCAGTTAGGGTGTGGTGTCTTCCTCAGGGACACCGTGACACTCAGCGAGGAGGAGCCGGGGATCAAACCAGCATATCTCTGCTCACTATCAGGACGAGCCAAACCCTTACAAATGTCAGTTTTAAGTTTTAAGTAAATAGTACTACATAGAATTACAATTTTCTCCCCTGGGATGTCCCAGGCAACATTCAGGGTTTTGTGTTGTAATGGCCTCCCTCCTCTTGTTAAATCACCAACTGTTAGGAGATTTAAGTTCTCAGCTCAAATGTCTACTTCTTCATTTGTGAGAGGTTTGTTCTCAACGTGTTTGTGACTGTACGTCGTGCTCCTCCAGTGGTGAAGAGGCTTCCTGAACACGTCCAGGTCGACAACCCCGAGGTCCTAAAGAAGCTGGCCAAGAAGTTGGAAAGGCAACAGGTCGGTGCTCGTTTCTGTCTGCTCTCAGACTGCCCTCCAAAACACAGCGATACACATTGCTGTGTTGCTGTCGTTGGCTGTTATCCAAAGCGCATCGTGTCCCAAAGTGACTCACGAGTGAGGCTTAGGACGATCGATCCAGGCACACGATCCAAATTTAAATAGCTACAAAAACAATGGCCGCTCATTCAAGCCAGTGTTTTATTTCCCGACTGTCATGACGAGAGCTTGCGTTCCTTACCTGCATGAGACTGACGCTAACACTCCTCCTAGACCCCTGGTCGCGGTGCTGCTCTGAAGGTATCGTTGTCACGTCCCCGGGGCCCGACCCCTGTGTCTTTATTTTTCGTTTTTTTTGGGGTGTTTTAATCGGTCTGTGTTATTTGGAAATGGTTAAACGCTCACTGTGTTTGTACACCGCCACTATGATGGAGAGACACACGCATAAATGGATGGCTGGTCTTTGTCGTGTTGTGTTTGTGACTAGATTAGGAGTTGTTCCAGAGGTTAGTAATTTGCTGTGCAGTTTTTTTATTTGCTTTTCGTGTGTCTTGCTGTGACGCGTTCGATCCGATCAACTGACCTTTTGATCAACTTTTTTTTTCTTTTTTTTTTTTGCAAAACACCAAATCGAGAAATTATCACATTTATTTTTCGCTCAATAATCAAAACCGTTTTATGTTGTAAATTCTTAAAACTGAAAAAAATTCACATTTTCGAAAGCAAAGCCCATTTAACCGAAGCGGAGCAGTGCTGAACTCTTTCTCCTGTTGCCCTGACGACCTCCAGATCCCCCTGCGGTCCGACTACGGCTACAAGGTCAGCCTGTTCTCCCACCTCCACCAGTACAGCCGCAAGGCCCCCCTCACACAGCAGCTCAGGTAGGCCCCCAGCACCTCCGCCACACACACGCTCACACGCAGCAAACGTGCATTGTGGGGACCTTCTTGTTCTAAAGGACATACAAGCGTTCACTGGTCACACACGTCATTATTAAGCCGGTCTAAAGGATGCATACAGGTAGACTGCAGACTTTGGTGTTTGAAACCTTTCAGCCTAGTCAAATACGTGTGTGTGTGCGTGTGCGTGTGTGTGTGTGTGTGTGTGTGTGTGTTTCAGCATCCCCTCCACGGTGATCCACCCTGTCATCGTGCGGCTGGGTCTGCAGTACTCCCAGGGCCTCGTGGCGGGCTCCAATGCCCGCTCTGTGGCCCTGCTGCACGCCTTCAAGCAGGTACCCCCCCCCCCCCCCAATGTCTCACTCGGGCCCATCAGGAACCCCTCCCCCCCCCCCCCCCATGTCTCACACAGGCCCATTCCGTCCCTGTTCTGCTGAGGGTCACTATAACTTCCAGTGCTCAACCCTTCTTATTGCACTGGGTTGCATGTCAAGGTTTTCCTTAACCTAACTCTTAAATCATTTCTGAAAATGAATGCAGTACTGAAGTACTGTAGGTCACTTGGGGGTGGCTGGGCAGATGTTGAAGGGATCCGGTCACATCTGTTCGCAGCTTCGGATGTGAGCTTGGAATCTATATGTGTGTTGCAGTAGCTTATGTTTTAGAATGTGTGTGAAAGGGCATCATAATTAATATGGCCAATGTCCGTAGTTACCTGGTTTGTTGATGAAACCTGCAATCACTTTGTGAGTCAGTTTCTGTCAGTCTTCTGCATCCATCTTCTTTGTCCTTCCAGGTCATTAGGGACTACGTCACCCCTCCCAACGAGGAGCTGTCTAGAGATCTGGTGAACAAGCTGAAACCTTATATTAGGTATTTGAGAAAACAAGTTTACACCCGGCTCGCCAGAATATCAGCATACCGTACGGTGTTTCATGTTGGGTGTTGGGGTAGACTGTAGGTTATTTATCTTTCTGTCGTCCACATGATGAATTCATAATTCGTATAATTAATAACGTTCTCCTTTCAGTTTTTTAAACCAGTGTCGCCCCCTGTCAGCGAGCATGGGCAACGCAATCAAATACATCAAGAAAGAGATCTCCAATATTTCCAGTCAGTGCAAAGAAGAAGAGGTTATTATCCCCATTATTTCTATATTCCACAATCAACACAACACCCGTCACCAAAAATACATACGACCACACAACCAACACCATAACTAATCCCTTTCTTCTCGTTCCATGCTCAGGCCAAGACCAAACTACAGGCCTGCATCGACTGCTACATCAACGAGAAGATCGTGCTGGCGGCCAGAGCCATCTCCAAGTACGCCATCGAGAAGATCAGCAACGGCGATGTCATCCTCGTCTACGGCTGGTGAGGATCCGCCACGTTCTGGCTCTCCTCTCCTCTGCCTCTCCCCTGCCTCTCCCTAGCTCTCCCGTGCCTCTGCTCTGGCTCTCTCCCTGGCTCTCCTTGCCTCTCCCCTGCCTCTCCCCTGCCTCTCTCTGGCTCTCCTTGCCTCTCCCTGGCTCTGGGATCTGCAGGGATCTGCAGGGATCTGCAGGGATCTGCAGGGATCTGCAGGGATCTGCCCTGAGCCAGGGTGTAGCCAAGCCTCTTTTATGCGCAAGGCTGCAGTGACTCAAATGCCATGGATGACCGCCATGAAAATCAGTCAGCAGGCTATAGCAGCCAGGGGTTCCCGAACTATACTGGTCAGGCCCCTCTTTGGGGAAACGGAAGTCATTTGTTTATCTACCGTTGGTTATGTGGCCATTCTGCCTGACTGCAGCACATTCAATTCTCCCTTCTATAGTGTATTTACCAGTACATACAGTAGACTGAGAAAGGGGTCACATTTTCTATTGGCAAACAAAGTCAACTATAGCTTTTCAGTTATTTAGAAGATTACAAAAGCGAATGAAGAGAATCGAGACACATTAGATAAGATATATGAGTACTATTTTTTTTTTTAAATCCTAGATGGGAAAGGTGAGATTCATAGGATACATTGACAACTGACGAGCAGCTAAGGGTCACAAGGACATGATGCTCACGGAGGCCTACAGGTAGACTACAGGTGGACCTTGGTTCATGAGTTCCTTAACGCCTCACCTCTGAACTGACCATCCTACCTCTACTCCACGTGACTCGACCTAACCTCTTCTCCTCTCTGGTCCCGCCCCCCCCCCCCCCCAGCTCCTCATTGGTCAACCACATCCTGTGCGAGGCCTACGAGAAGTGCCGGCAGTTCCGTGTGATCGTGGTGGACAGCCGACCGCGGCTGGAGGGGCGCGAGGCGCTGCGGCGGCTGGTGAAGAGGGGCATCAGCTGCACCTACGTGCTCATCTCAGCCCTCTCCTACGTGCTGCCGGAGGTGCGTTCAATCAAACTTTATTCGTATGACGCTTTTCGCCCCAACGTGCTGGAGTACGAAATGCCTCACAAGGGGAAATGGAACAATACAGTTTCAGATGATTAAACAAAAAGAAACTCAAACTTTAAAAAGCTATAAGAAAAAAAGGAATGCTTAAAAATGCCCTTAAAAGAAATCAAACGATGGTGACAGCTGTCTGTGATGAGGACCGTAGAAACTTAATGCTGCTTCCCTTTAGGTCTTTGGTCCTTAGGAACTGGTTTCCTGTTTCTGTAACAAGGTTCCCGGCAGATTTATAACGGCCATACGACTCTGATACTAAAGATGACCTCTCGGTTGTGAAAGCTGTATACTTCCTCAGTCTCAAAGCTCCGTGCAGTCAGACACTCCCTGAAATACATGTCTGGTGTTTCTTTTCTGCTGACAGGTTTCCAAAGTGTTCCTGGGGGCTCACGCCCTATTGGCCAACGGCTACGTGATGTCACGCGTCGGGACGTCCCAGATCGCCCTGGTGGCCAAGGCCTTCAACGTGCCCGTGCTGGTCTGCTGCGAGACCTATAAGTTCTGCGAGAGGGTGCAGACGGATTCCTTTGTGTCCAACGAGCTAGGTACGACCTGCCGCCACTCGCTCCCACTCCCCGACCGCCGTGACTCAGTCCGGGTGAATGTTTTTGATTCACAGACGGAAGGTTCTGGGTTCGAGCCCTCGTTGGGCTGCCTCCTGAACGCTCGACCTGTGCATTAACTAGGGATGGGTCAGAATATTCGATTATTCGATTGTTCGTTCCTGAGGGTCAAAGTCGATTTTTAACATTTGGACCGTTAACATTTTTTCCCATTCAAATAAACAAGAATTAACAGACGGAACTAATGTTGGTTCTGTAGCACTATTAGTTTTTTTAAAATTATTATTAATCATGTACAGAAAAACAATATACACAATATACAAGCATAAATATTAATATATATGCATACAACACAAACACTGATCACTGTTAGTTTAGTAGTTAGTTTTTTTGCATTTAAGATATTAAGTGATTTCTTGCCGATGATCCATGGCTGCCTTTGTGAATGTCGGCACACATCGAATAATCGATTATTTGTTCATACCACCCACAGATTATTCGACCATGAAAAATTTGAGTTATTCACATCCCTAGCATTAACGAAGCAGGTCTCAAATAGGAATTACGACGTTGCTTTGGGTAAACACGTCTGCTAAATGACTGAATAGTTGTACTATACGCATGTTTTGATTCTCAGCCGAAAGGTTCTGGGTTCGATCCCTTGTTAGGCTTCGTCCTGAAGGCTCTTAATTGTGCATTAACGACGTGTCTTAAATAGGAATAACGATGTCGCTTTGGGTAAACACGTCTGCTAAATGACTGAATATAGTTGTACTCTACGGATGTGTACTTTGAGGCCGTGTTAGCGAGAACTTTTATCGCCTCGACGAAAGTCGCACACCGTTTACAATTCGCAAACTGACAGGGTTTTGAGGCAACTCGAGCGTGAATGCCGACCTTCGTTCCGACAAACAACGTGCAAACACAACGTAAAACCTCAAACGGGATCATGTGACCTCCAGGTGACCCAGACGACCTCATGGTGACCCGGAAGGGGAAGACCCAGCTGGAGGGCTGGCAGCAGGTGTCCCAGCTCGGGCTGCTGAACCTGGTGTACGACGTGACGCCGCCTGACTTTGTGGACCTGGTGATCACGGACCTGGGCATGATCCCCTGCACCTCGGTGCCCGTAGTGCTGCGGGAAAACTTGTTCCATATACAGACTACATCCAAAGTGCAAAAAGCGTCTAGAGATAGCACAAAGCAGGTAAACACATTGCTCTTGGAGGGTGACAAATATTTGGTCAAGGCAAATACTCAAAGTGAAGAACCAAGCAATGGGAAAAAGGTTTATGCAAAAGAGATGTATATATTTATATAGAGGCTTTTGGTTTAAGCTTACAGTTTTGAGTGGAGATTATTGTTTGAGCTATACTACCGTCATGGGGCATATGCTAAAGTACATTTACTTCTAGTGGAGTCCCACTGGGCTAAGGATTGCCGGTTTCCAGTTTTCAGTTCCAGTCTTCTACCAGACAATGTATGGAAGAAGTGTTAGGAAGCGCATAATTCGCTGATGTCTATTAAGTGTGTTTGGAGCTGACTTTTACCAAATATATATAGGGACATTTGTAAATATCTGACTTAACATTAGTATTTACATTGTGTAAAATGGAACAATATGAACTGCGTTTTCTTTAAGGTAGTGTTTTAAAATGACGTTTCTCAATGAATCAAGGTCTGATGGCACAAATCTTTATGAGGAAGAACCACGTGTCATGAACTCCAACAAAAAGTCACATTAATGCCCAATATGAAACATGTGCCTACTGACAAAATGTCAGCATATTCAAAGTTTGTCTCGCAATAGAAGCTATGAACATGATTATCTGTACATAAAAACGTATTATTGCTCAAAATACGTAAGTAAAATTCTGAGTCAGTAAACATTGAGCCCTTTTAACTCGCTCCAAGGTCAGTTCAATCATTTTAAAACACAGCAGAATACCCTGTTACATCAGATAAAGTTACCAGAAAGGTTAAAAGGTTGTTAAAAACATACAATCATTTATAAATTAACAATGTCTTCTTTGATGCAGTTTCCCTTGATTGAGACATAGATGCTTTGAAAAATAACACAATAAAATAAATCCTAAAATCAAAACTGTTGGAATAGTGGTAACGTGTCATAGGAAGTAAATTAAAATGGCGTCAGTTTAAAACCTGTGGATTCTCAAAACACAAGAGTCCAAGGCAGGGGCCAGGGTTTAAAAAGGTCAGTTTGTCTTGACTTTGCGTCTCTGGACGACCCAGAGCAGGATGGACAGCATCACCATACCAACCCCGACCGAAGCAAACACTTCAATGAACGGGAACTCCCCCTGTCACCAAAATAAAAGCGTAGGATTCATGAATTAAAGTGAGAAGAGAACGGAGGAGAGGTACCAGCAGGGGTAAAACGATGGGACCGTTTTCTGCCCCAACCAGTTCAACAGATAAAAGCACTTATGTTGAGGGGATGGGCACTACTATTACTACTCATTAGACATTTAGCAGAAGCAGCATTAATCCAAATCATCCAAAATAATGTCCCTAATTAGCAAGTAGCGTACAATAACTGCGTTCAACACTGAAGATGCAAACTAAAAAGTGAGAGAATCTGCAAGAACACAATTCTTTGGTGCTTAAGTTTAAAATGCAAATGCTACAACATAGAAACATTGCATTTGTATTTTCTATGCCTGGAGGTAACGTTAGACCCCCGCGCACCTCTCGACGACATTTGTATCCATGGTAACCGTCGATGCAGCGGCACATGAAGAACCCGGGTCCGTTGGGGGCACAGCAGGAGTTCTCCGGGCAGAAAAGCGCTGCAGGGACGTACGTGGGGGAAGGGGTTCAGGGCGACGTGACGTTAGACAAAGGACCGCTCTATACAGTATGGGGGACGTGTGCAAATATCAGACTTAACTTTAGTGTTTACATTGTGTAATGTATAACAAAAAATATGAACTGTGTTGTCTTCAAGGTGGTGTTTTAAAATGACATTTAATAAATCAAAGTCTAATGGCAAAAATCTTTATGAGGAACAACGAGGTTTCATTGCAAACTCCTACAAAAAGTCACATTTATGCCCAATATCTAACGTATGGAATATGCCTACTTGTGTTATACAAAAAATACAGCACAATCAAAGTTGTCAGTCTCGCAATAGAAGCTATGAACATGATTATCTGTACATAAAAAAAATCATTATTGCTCAAAAGACGTACAGCAACCATACATTAACCAAAGGACAGCTGTTCATGCTACACTTTGTGCTGTGGATCGGCGCTGGACTCACTCATGTGTCTGGTCTCATTGCACATGCTCTTCTGGCCCCTGCAGACAACACTTCCCTCGGAGAGCGCGATCGACTCCCATGATGCATTGCCTCCAGGGCACGGCAGGTTGGAAGGCAGTAATCTGAACAAGGGCCGTCAATAAAGCAATAAAAAAGCACCTGATCCAACCGGATTCGACTGGTCACAACGGTGTCGTATAGCGTCAATAAAGTCTGAGTTTCGGAACGTACTACTTACATTTCATTTAACGCAGAACAGCCTTGAAAAACAAAGTCAGTGATGTTCACAATGGGGTTGCCGGTGAGGTCACTGTGAGGCAAAGGAACACAAAATAGTTACGATAGTTAAACGTTTATCTAAACAAGAAATGTGATAAAGTTAAATATTTATACTTTATTTGTGATCAGAAGGGCCCATGCATTTCAAGTTAGTTGCATGTGTTATGTGAGTGAATGGAGGCTGGGCAAACATGACTGTCTGGGACAGACATCACTGTGGCTGTTGAAAGATTGACTGTCTATTAATCAGCCAAACCGGTGACCTCTTGATCTCAGGATTGTGATTGACCTTCGGAGGAGACTGATATTCTAATCATCAAACGTCGTGATAAGGCTCCAGCCTTTGTGGTGTATTGACTTGGGCCAGAGAGCATTCACATACATGACAACCGCCGTCGAAGCATCCTGGAGGTCATCGATCTGGTTTAAAGAACAGTTTGACAGGTCCAACCTGTGGATCCAAAATAAACACAATTTAAACCTACAGGAGTTGTAAGAGACGCATCAAGCTGGCCTCAGCTATATGAACTAGCAATCATCAGCCTAGGATACTTTATAAGAAGGGTTGAAATGGTGTAAGTGTAAGGTTGGGTCTCCCCCATTAAGGCTCACCCTATGACATGCGCCGTGGTGCTGGAGTTGAGATTCTGGAGGCAGCATCGGCCCTCCACACGGCCGTCGGAGGAGGAGCAGAACCGGCCCACCGCGGTGTCGTTTAACACAGTCCCGTTGCAAGTGTGACACACCTGTAATGGAAACACAGTAGTACACAGCAGTAAGTCGTGGAATTACACCAACACATCCCATCGGGACGAACTCAGACCTCATACAAAAAAAAGACAGCTGGACAGAATGGCATTTGAGTTGCGGGTGATGTAGCTCAGGTAATCTAGCGTCTTATAATTACCTGCAGTTCGGCAAGATGGCAACTTGTGAGTAATATAAAATTAACGATAAAGACCACCACTGCTGGTCTTGGCTGGAGGCGACCAGCTTTCATTTTGATTGACTTGTCATAAGACCATAATATCGACACAGAGATGCATGTCACAGCAGCCGCTATAAATTAAAACCCTCTACACATCAAGTCTATTGAAGGCTAGTGTTTAGTTAAAATCCCTGGGTGGTGTTTGAAGAAGACAGCATCTCCCCGGCGGACGTTAATCCAAATGTGGGGGTTGTTGTCTTATGAGAACTGAAACTGTAGAGGTAAACAAACATCATGGGTTTTGAGCGCAGTCCGCTTCTTCGAGCACCTCCTTCTTGCGCGGCGTTGCGCATAGGGGAACGATACAGCGGTAAAAGTGGTACCTTATATTTTCTCCAACGTCATTTCGTAAAGGAAGTTTTTCACTCAAAATGCGGCCACCTTTATCATTAACGAATTACGAATGGGATATCTTTTCAATAATTTCAGTCTCGTATCTGTTTTAAAGACTTTCATTTATTCTTTATTTATTCGTTTTTTTTTAATGTAAAGTTTAGTTAAGATTTTCACACAGGCTAAAATAACGACAATAACGACAATAATTGTATTCGTGAACTCGAACTCGTGGTTTAGACTCTCTCTCTCTCTCTCTCTCTCTCTCTCTCTCTCTCTCTCTCTCTCTCTCTCTCTCTCTCTCTCTCCCCTTTAACTCTCTAGCTCTCTAGCTCTCTAACTCTTCCTCTCACTCTCTCTCCATCTTTCTCTCTAGCTCTCCCTTTCCTTTCCCTCTCTCTCTTTCTCTGTCACTTTGGAGAGAACCATTACAGAGGAAAGCTACAAATAACGGCCTTGTTCAGGAAAAAACAGCAACATTCAAACAGACGTGCAAACATAAATACTCTCTTTAAATGTGTATAAAACAACGACCTCGTACATACATCTCACAGATATTAAAACAGCGCCTCACACACGTTGTGTAACTGCAAACCGCCACCCCTCTAGTGAACAGCAATGGTTTGCCCCGATGGATTGTTGCATTGCTGCTTGATGGGCCATCAGATACATATTGAACACGTTAAAGACAGAGGACACCTTTGTCGACCAGCTAGCTGGGCTCATATCGCCTCTTTTCTCCCGTTATTATCCCTTATGTGCATTATTTTTTCTTAAATCTCGCCATAATACCGGACAAACCCCCAGGTTTGCCCTGTTTGTCCCCCTGCTGGTTCTGCGTTACTGTGGGCTCCTCGACGCGGGGCTCTGCGGGAACAAACTGCACAATTTCTTCCCGAAAGTTGACCAGGATACGCAATTTAACGGACGTGTCTACGTGTAAAAAACAGGGATTAACGGAGGGGGACATTGGTGACTTATCCCCCAGATGAGAAGCGGACGAGGTAACAATAAAGGTATAATTATTATCACTGGCTCAACATGGCTGCTTCCCTGGCGGCGGGGATAAAAGTTTAGCCCAGATGTGGGAGAAGTTTGATACGAATGGTTTCCTCTGGCACTCGACTTACTGGCTAAACGAAACTTGTCACCAGTCTCTTCCGACCTGGTGCGATTTTACCCACCAAACGAGAGCGCTGGCCCCTAACACCGCTCCGTGGACTGAGAGCTGGCCCCTAAGAGCCGGCCCCTGACACCGCTCTTTGGACCGAGAGCTGGCCCCTGACACCGCTCCGTGGACCGAGAGCTGGCCCATAAGAACTGCCCCATAAGAGCTACCCCCTGACACCACACCGCTCCGTGGACTCAGAGCTGTCCCCTGACACCACACCGCTCCGTGGACTCAGAGCTGTCCCCTGACACCACACCGCTCCGTGGACTCAGAGCTGGCCCCTAGAACCGCGCTGTGGACTGACTGCAGTGGCCCCTGTGCCGGTGGAGAGTAGCCCGGAGCCAACGGGGCTGTGAAGGACTCACTGCGTCGATCCTGGTCGTCTAAGATGCATTTCTCCATACCTGAGACAGAAGTTCGTTCGGGGGAAAATGGATCAACCTTTGTGGTGAGATACATTTTGTTAAATATTTTTGATATCTTCAATTCACGCATCCTAAATGCCCACATGTGCTGCTACTGTCTTCGATAGTTATACAATCTCTCACTTTGTATTCGACCCCACTGACCATATAAACAGCTTGCTAGGGTGAATATGTTTTCAATGGGGACCCGGTGTGTCCCCCTAATATAGTCAACACAACACAACAGTCAGTAGTCCTTAGCCATACTACCTCACAGGGATGTGCATGTGGACATGGCTAACATGTTGCAATGCAATCCAAAATACCTGCAGCAAAGTTACCAGTGGTTTCCCCATAGAAACAAACCAGCCAACATTCTGCGAATAAGCTGATAAGCAAACCAAATACGGCTAGGCGTGAACGTCTCACGTGTGAATGCACTGGTGTTGTTGTGATTTAGTTGTCATTGCACGTGAAGGACTTGACCAACCATCACCACCCATCCCCTGCCCTATATGCTTCAACAAAGCCCCGTTTTCTGGAAATGTTCTCAAAACCTGCGGTTTGAACCCAAGCTAACTATTCCAGGGGTATTCCATCAGGATGCGTTTTTGTCATTGTTTTGATATCAAATATCCATCTCCACAGCAACTGTTAGACAGAAGTATTAGTGAGGCTGTATGTGTGCATGTGTTGCTGTGTCCACCTCCTTGTGGTTAACAATGGGCTTGCATTTGTCAGTAATGCTAGTTTTCCAGTTTTTTGATTTCTGGGAAGCAAAGTTATTTCTTGGTAAAATCTTGACACACTGCTCTGCATGCCGGATTTCACAATCTCTATCATTATGTGCTTTTATAGGGACAAATTAAGGTGTGTCTGTCTGTCTCTGTGTGTCCGTCTGTGTGCGTGTACACATTCGTCACGAATGCCCACGTATACAGGTTAATTTTAGGAGGTCTAAGCATTGACATAGATAATATGCAGTGGAGAAATGACACACCATCCATTTGATTAAACATAACATGTTTTTCTGCCTAATATTAGCTCTCCACCCTGACACACACACACGCACTATGGTTATGACTGTATTGCAGTGTTGTTTGGTAAGGGCTAGTCTTCTATCAGCAGACTATGTGACCTCCGCTATAGCAGGTTGCCAACAGGATATCACTTGGTCAGTTTGCAAAGTCAAGAGGTTTTTTTGCGGTCTGTACCCTTGAACCGTGAGGCTGCAGAATGTGCAGTGTGTGCAGTGAAAAATTGTCACGTTAACAATCATTTCTAGACATGTTTGTGGGAAAACTTTGAAACTAGTGTAGTATAAAGTCACTCTTCATATGTCAGGACTTTGTTTTCTGCTGTTTTTCTTGTATTTCCTTGTTAATGGGCTACACTAGAGTCACTGTTTGTGTTTGCTGCATTGAAATTATCCAGGGTTGTTTACTTTGGGGTGGAGGGGAGACTTACTCTACTTTAAGTCTGGAGACTTACTAAGTTACTTAAAGCTAAGTTAACCAAGTGTTCTTTGTTGAAATATCCTCAACCTAGTTTTCATGAGGGTTTCCTTCTTGCTTACAGTGTGCAAATGTTTCTGTTCAACTTTAATATGCACATCCCAGACCCTTTTCTAGCTAAGAACTTGGGTGTCGTGCACAAAAAAACTTCCACTCAGCACTAGCAGTCAAATATGAAATCCAAAACAAGTTTTGTTTTGACAGGTGATGTGTGCTTTCATGGAGAAGATGTGGGTTACCCGCACATTACACTATTCATGCAAGAAATCTTTCCACCAAATCGAGCACCTCCTTTTAGATAATTTTCTCAGCTGCGCTTCTGTGCAGACTTTGTAGAAGAAGCAGTTTTTAATCAAAGAAGGACATGACGTGTTGGAAGCTTGTGTTCCATGCATGGGCGCAGAACCCTGGGGGTGGAGGGGGAGGAATGAGTCCCCTCCAACTTCTGTAAAACACAAAGTTGTCCCCACAATATAAACAATTTCTAAATAATTGATGTAATTGAAAATATACAATTATTAGAAGCAGACTCCACTTTTGAAATAATTTGCTTTTTAAAGGTTTTTTATGTCCCGCCCTATGTATCCTGCAATTCCTGATTACCTGAATCTCCACGACCAACAACAACTAATTATTGTGCATAGGAATGCACAATCTTGATATCCCTTTTCCATCATTCTTCTTCCGACCAAACTTGTGCAATTAATGGGGCCAAAACTACAGAACCAATCGATTCCATTCATCTGTCACAAAAGGTCTAGGTCCATACATCTGGGCAATGACATTTCATATTTGTAAACTTTATACTTTTTGAGATATTCTACTTTTAAAATACTATTTTTTTTTTACAGTGGAAGTCAATGGGAGGATGGCCGAACCGTCCGCCCATTCTCTGACACTTACTACTTCAGACTAGGCCTGAGCAATAAAACAATAAATTATCATATTGTGATAGACTTTTAATCAATATCAATATAAAACATGTTCAAAATATATCGATAAGAGAATGGACCACCGAATCTAGCAGCTGGGTTTGTTACACGAACACGTTTTCTTTCTTTTTTTTTCGTGTTATATCGTGATAGGTCTTTCAGCTATATCGCCCAGGCCTACTTCGTAATTTGGTCAATTTTTTATCGTTAACCTTCTTTCAAAGGTTTAACAAATCAAGACACTTGTATCTTCAATAAACAGAATTTCGATGACCTTTATACTTTTCTCATAATCACAGTTTAAGTTCCATGTCCGCCTCGTTTTCAGTTGGTCTCATTGATTTACGCTGAGGGAGGAGCGCGGGGACGTGCAGGCAGTGTTGTCAGATTGGGCAGTTTTTGCAGCTCAAATTGACTACTTTTTACGACGTTCAGGCAGCGTTGCCAGATTGGGCAATTTTTTCCCGCCCAATTTGACTACTTTTACTCACATTAGGCTGGAAAAATGAGCATTAGGCGAGTACATTCAATTTCGGCTGGTTTTAAAAAGAACTGGCGGGATTATTATAATTATTTCTACAAACATCAATCAATACCATACCTTTCATATGGCATATCGTTTGTGCAGCTAGTACCACTATTACTTCAGCTACTACTACTACAGCTACTACTACTACGACTACTACTACTACAGCTACTACTACTACTACTACTACTACTACTACTATCTTCCAGCTTTGACAGTATTACAGTTTAGCTTTTGTAACTGCGACTGGGCAGACGACGTGACGCATCATTTTTTGTAATGAGGCATAAATGTGTATTTAAATGCATTTTCTCATTAAACCATCATATAAAACCACAGTGTAACAACAGTATTTTACTTTAAAATAATGATTTTTAATGCCAAATGAGTTTTGTGTTTGTATTTAAAGGGAAACATGCAAAATGTCCTGCGGTGTGACCGTAACATTGATGAATCATCAAATGTAAATATTAGTAAAATAAAGCAGATGTTTGGAGCAGCTTATAAATGCCTTTTCAAAATACGTTTTCAAAATACTAAAAAGTACTAAAATAATATTTCCAGTAAATTTCGTTTTGAATCAGCCAAAATTAGGGAGTTAAAGGAGAAATTGCAAGAAAATGATTTGGTGTTGCACGATGATTTCTCCGAAAAATTATGGATGCAAACTGAGTTTTGCAACGTAAAAGTTTTGCTTTTACGTTGCCGTGAACCGGATGTGGCTCTAGTACCACTTGTTGAAAAGGCTACAGCGCCACCTAGAGTAGCAGAGTCAGCCAGGTCTCCGACCATTATTCCAATCTGATCCAATGTATGTATACTCAAGACAAGTGACCGCTCCCCATCGAGTGCCAACATCGTTATATGGCTTAATCCATGATAAGTCAATCTGGTCCGACCATGTAACCGCAGTCAATGTATTTCAGCACTTTGCTTCTTCAGGTAACGCAATTCCACTCAGTCAGTTTTCGATTTCAGCTTCCAGGTTTTTCAGCAGTGCACTGCAATACATTTGACCTTTCAGATTCTTCAGTTCAATTCATTTTACATTTCTGCATTTTTAGAAATGCTTTGGGCTTTTCATTCAGCTGTCACTTTATTTGTTTCCAACCATTTAATTTTTTTTAAATGGTGTGCATGTTTACATTGTTTACTCCATTTAGACTTTTGAACTCTGTTGAAATCCCTTCACTTGATTTAAGCCATTTAACGATTCTTTACGTCTTAATCTATGTGGCTTTATTAAAACATTTTCAACCTCACTTTGTACTACAGCACTCACCGCATTTTCTGCAGGAAATGCATTTTCTAGTATTGACGATTAACATTTTAAGAAGCATATCTAACTACCTCCCTCATCTTACCTACAGAAAACAGATAATTGTTCAAAGGTTGTGCAATTAAGAGAAGACAAGAGACTGAAGTTGATGGTTTCTATGTTCAGTGTCTGATTTCTGTCCAACCATAACTAAACTCATCCACACTCAACTATCAATCTTTGCATTGGCTATACAACCCTCAGCTGATTTTAACTGAAATATGGTTAGGGTTCTTAGCAGATGCCTATCCAAAGCGACATGCAAAAAGATTGTAACGATCACAGGCAATTCTGTGCGCAGTAATCCCTTACGCGTGGGATAACATTTTCTAGTTGACATTGACTACCGTAGTCTGTCCGAGGCAGAGATGCTAGTGCTGTTCTTAAGCTGACCCCCAGACTGCGTGTCCTAAAATAGACCAACTAAAAAGACAATTCCTCAAAATGATTTCCTCTGCAGTGTAGGCCGTGTCTAAACAGTTTTTTTCGTTCTTAGTTTTCTTTTTTTTGCCTCTCAGACAAGACGAAAAGACTAAACTTGAAAGAAGCTTTATTCTTTCTCGCACCATGAACGCTGCATTGACGATAAAGTCCACTGTTGCCTTGAAAGGCAAAAAAGTCCTGCTATCCTTAACCGCCATAGCATCAACAGTTTCCCTCTGAACAGCCCAGTTCCAAAAGTTTGACGAAACTGGTGAATATATTTCACACTTTATTTGTTTCCTTCTCTCTAATGAACGCAGAGAGGCTGCCGTTAAACTGCAGACATCAAGGCAGTGTTTGAACAGATTGCTTTAGTTTCTGTGGTGGTTTGGGGTCTTGTGGGAAATCAGATGTGATATTACATTATTGCAATCTTCTGTTTTCGTTTTTGTTTTGGCTAATGCTGAATTTTTACTAACAGAACACAAGTCTTTGGTCATCTTTCATCAGAATCTGGATTTATCTATAAAGAAAAGGTTTAACTTGGTGGTCCCTTATGACCATCTTACGCTAGTTACATAAGGTCATTGCAGCATTACTGTTACCTGAGCTCATCTTTACTAGGGGTGTAAATATTAATCGATTTATATCGATTAATCGATTATACAGTCGACTATTCGATGCATCGATTCGTCCGCAAGAGTATAGATTATTAAAAAATATATTTTTTATTTATTTATTTTTACAGTGAATAGGCTAATTGCCATACTAGACCTGCACAGTAAGCACTAAAGTGTGCATAGAATACTGTTTCTGTATTCTCAATAAAAGGTAAATTATTTTTTGTTGATTTATTTGATATATTATGAGATATTATGTTAATAGATGTAATGTAAAAAATATCGAGTATCAAATCAAATCGTGGGGAATTCTGAAGTATCAAAAATAATCAAATCGTTGGTTTAAGAAATCGATATTGTATCAAATCGTCACAAAGGCTCAGATTTACACCCCTAATCTTATCATCTAAATCTATCTGCCGCTCCTCCCTAAAGCTTCCCAAACAGATCGATGGGGTTGGTTTTTGAGGATTGTGTCCTTGTGTTCCCTCTCAGAACTCCACAAAGTCTCTCTCTCTCTCCCTCTGCAGTGAAGTAAACCATGCTTGACTTTTAATTGGTCTCTGCCCTCCCCCGTCCCAGGCCTACAACATCCACGTCAACGGCGTCCTGCACTGTCGGCTTCGCTACAGCCAGCTCCTCGGCCTCCACGAACAGGTGAGCAGACTGCACTTAGAGCACTCAGCCCATGTGTTTATTTGATTAAATGATCCAGCCGTCCCCTGTCTCTGATTTGAACAGGCCGTGTGTGTGTGTGTGTGTGTGTGTGTGTGCGCGTGTGTGTGCGTGTGCGTGTGTATAAATTTAATTGAACTATTTTCGGTTTACATAAAGGTCTACAGTAATTAAATGTATTTATGCTTTGATTTTTTTTCTCTCGTACATTTCATAGTCCAATCACCACGGCCACACGGCATGACATTTGCATCGCCTCCGTCAACTGAATTTAAATGAATCCCATCGAATGCGTTTCGCTGTCGTCAGTGTGTCTCCTCTTTCCCCCTCAAATCATTCCTTTGAGGCCATGTGTTTTATTCGCTCTGAATGTTTTCAGGCCCGGCTGGTTGAAGCCGAGACGACACTGTGTTTTTCAGGGGTTGTAGAGAAGGCTGACACAGAAGGAATGTTGTTGTTTTTTTACCGTTATTTTCCTCTCTCTCGGTCTCCGTGCTCCACTCTATGGAAGCCCATTCCCGCCAGTAAAAAAAAAAAAAAAGATGAAAACTCTTCCTTGATAAAAAAAAAAAAAATCCCCATTGTAAGTCTAAATTATGAGATAAAAAGTCATAATGAGCTAAAAAGTCGAAATTCTCAGATAAAAAGTCGAAATTATGAGATAAACCGTCATGAGATTTAAAAAAAAAGTCATAATTATGAGAAAAAGTCAAAATTATGAGATAAAATGTCATAATAATGAGATAAAAAGTCATAATTATGAGATAGAAAGTAAAGTGTGCATGTGCTCCAGTAGCACTGTTTTCAAAGGTTCCTTCATCGTCACCATCATCGCTGGCATCCCCAACCATGCTTAAATTAACTAAACAAATGAGATCTCTGTTCGTGTAGCTTTGACTACACAAACAGAGATCTAATTTGTTTAGTTGTAACGGTGTACTTATTGAAAGACTAACAAAAGTAACCATAGCTGTAATTCTTAATGGTCCCATGGCATGCTATTTTATGGATGCTTTAATATAGGAGTTATTGGGCCCCTAATACAGTACTTGAAGACGTTCAAGAAATTCTGCCTTGGTGCAGAGTTACAGCCACTACGAGCCAGTCCCACAATGAGCTCTCCACAAACGTGCCGTTTTTAGAGGCGGGTCAAGGTGGAGGGTGGGGGTGTGGCCCTGAGCAGCTTTTGGCCACGGTACCATGCATGCGCTAGTGTTTACAGTGGAACGCTGAACACTCCGGGTGCTCCGGCGGGAGTCCTGGAGCTTTAGATCTAAATAATAACATATTATATTTTCATATCTATATAATATAATATATATTATCATGGTCAAAAGCTGTTTGCGCCTCCGGATGATATTATGAATCTCAAACGACTGCGTCGGGTTCTCAGACGCCTCTGGTTCTTCCACTTCCACGTCAATATTAAGTACAGACTGAACCGCGAAATGGGGATTGTTGCCCACGATTGTTGCCCGGGGTTGTCTGCGTCGGGTTGGTTGAGAAGGAATTGGGAACCGCGACATGGAGGAGAAAAGGATTGTTGCCCAGGATTGTCCGTCAGAGCCCCGCTGAACGCTGCCCGTTACCCGGGGTTGTCTCCCGCTGGAGCCCCAAATGGGAGCTTTATGCAAGCTTGCGTTATTGTGTTGCGTGTTATGCGCCATAACACCAACAGCAGAACGGTTATCCAAATAACAAAGAACACTTGCGTTATAGTGTGTGTATTCACACACACACATGTGGCACTCGTACGGTCCTAGCTCGTTGTCTCATTGGCGGGCCAAATTCTCTGGGCGGGCCAAGCAGAGAAAGGGCCCCATATGACGTCATATGGGGCCAGCTCCCAAATCGAAGCGTTTTAGCGATCCTTTTTTTAAAGGCGGAGCAAGATAGCTACTTCTCAGTTTACACCTAACGCAATTTTTAGCTACTGGGGGACCATAGGGAGGCTAGGGGAACTCAACTTAATGTTCGAAAACCTCATAAAGTGAAATTTTCATGCCATGGGACCTTTAACTTATTCAGGATTGCTTGTCTTTTGCATGGTTCGGGATGCCAGCGATGATGGTGACGCACTTTTTATCTCATAATTATGACTTTTTATCTCATCATTTTGACTTTTTATCTCATCATTTTGACTTATCTCATAATTATGACTTACAATGGGGATTTTTTTTTTTTTTATCAAGGAAGAGTTTTCATCTATTTTTTTTTTCTTACTGGCGGGAATGGACTGGCTTCCATACCGCTCCACCTGCTGGGAGTGTGAATGAGTTTCTGTTCCCACCGCGGGGCGTGCCCGGTGCCAGCCCCACCAAATCCACACGCTACTATCCCTTTGTCGCCTCTAAACTGAAACGTGTTAAACTGCAAACGTGTCCGCCTTAAAAATAAAGGCACGCATAGAAGATACGGACACTTCCTTGTTCCTTGTTTACCAGTTAATATTATGATTCTTAAAATAAACTGTTATTTTCAGTGAGCTGGCAGTGACGGCCAGCTCATAACATCGGCAAAGAATAATTAAATCGATGTTGGGCATGATGCAGTCCACAGGCCACTGAGCCTTAATGCCACATGATAACACACAGCGCAGCAACAAGGAGGTGTCGATTATTACTCTGTCTCTCCTTTAGTTCATTGTTAATAAATAATAAAGGACTGGCCAAACTTCAATATCCCCGTCCTGAAGGCCCCCACGACACCAGTCAGACAGCTGCTGTTGCCTGGCAACTGTGTGTGTGTGTGTGTGTGTGTGTGTGTGTGTGTGTGTGTGTGTGTGTGTGTGTGTGTGTGTGTGTGTGTGTGTGTGTGTGTGTCACACACAGACCATAACCACAACAACAAGTCTCTCTGTTAGCATTTCAACGTCGCCGTCTATTATTTGGTTTAATTCTCGTGCCTGAGTCAGATTTATGTCCCGGGGCGTGCGTGCGTGCGTCGGCTTCCAGAGTTCCTAAACCAAACAGCAGTTTAACTCGACAAGAGACAAAAGACCACCGGGCTGCGTTTCACATTGACCTGCTATGTCGATTAATCCAGAAAACCTTCTGGATGCTGGACCTCAGCAGACCTGTGCATCCGTTGGCCGTGAGAGCCAGCACACGCGCACACACACACACACTGCTCTTGCAGCCAGCGCGGCTTATTTGTATGCTTGTGCTGACTTGTGCACTTTCCCAGCAGCAAAGGGCAGTTTCGTCGCCTCACATCGGACAGCCTCCCCTCTCCGCTGCGTTCACCGTAGAACGGCGCACATAACCATGTAGCCACGCGACCTGCGTTCGTTTCAGATGAGTCCCGGTTCGGCCAACTCTGTAGTTCCTCAGCTTCGATCAGCTTGGCTCAGGGGGTAGAGCGGGTGCACTTGTAACCGGAAGGTCTCTGGTTTGAGAATTGTGTCCTTGAGCAAGAAAACCTAACCCTAACTGTTCCAGACAAGCTGGCTGTCGCCTTGCATGGTTGACTCTGTCGTCAAGTGTGTGAATGTGTGTGTGTGTATGAGCCGTTTATAAGTCGCTTCGGATAAAAGCGTCTGCTAAATGTCCTTAATGTAATTAGGACTAAATGTGATGTTGCCGGTGGCCGGGGGCTGAAATGCGTTCCGACTGGGAATGAATGAGTCAAGGCGGCTGCTGGGCAGACACACCGGTGGAGCAACATGTGTGTGTCTCTCTACGACCGGCGTTACGCGTGGAAACGCCGACGTTGCTATTGCGCCAACCGGGCTCTAAATATCTCCAGTGATTCATCTTGGTAGCGGGGTGTGAATCAACACCCCGAGTGAGAAGGGTCACACGAGACCCACGCCGGCCGGCTGGCTGGCGTTGGCAAGACGACCGCCTAATGGAGACGAGACAAACTCAGTCGCGTTACTCACCTGCATGGTCTGCAGCTGGAGGTCCAAAGCAAAGGGGCTGTCTGGCTATGTATTGTATTGGATGAGTTTCAATGGTTTTGTTTTTGCTGAGAATGAAGGTGTACTCAGGTTTATCAGCCAGATGAATAAAATACCCCTTTAGAGGTTTGGACCTGAAAGCTGAGGAGTATGCAGATTTAGCTCCAAAGCAAAAAGGGGTTGTTTCAATGTTTAATGTGTTTCTCCTCCTCCCCCCCCCCCCCCATCTGTGCCGACAGATCAAGAAGGAGTACGGCACCAACGTGGTGCCTTCCTTTCCCCCCAAGAAGATCTTCACGCTCACGCCCGCAGAGGTGGAGCAGAGACGGGAGCATCTGGAGAAGTACATGCAGGCCGGTGAGCTGCCGACCGCCGCCGCCGACGCTAACCCTTTTTGAAGAAAGAGAAGAAAAACCAGATGACTCACCGCCTGCCTCCTCTCTCGGTCCCTGGGGTTGGCCGGAGCTTTATTCCCCCCCGCCCCCCCCCCCCCTCCCCCCCCTCCTCCCATCCGGGTTGCGTCATCAGAGCGTTGTCATGGCAGACGGCACGCGCTCCTGATGTTTGCTTACGCTTGCGCTGCAGCGAGCGGAGTGGAGCGGAGTGGAGGGTAGTGTAGTGTGACAGGGCTCCCTGATTTACCACCAGGTGTGATGTGGTGGGTCAGCCGCTACGAGGCCTATTTAGAGGTGACATGTTATTATATACCAAGCCGTTTTGAAAAATCTCCCTCTTCTGACGATCATCACAAGTGGGCGTGTCCACATAGATGTATGACGGACAGATGAGCAACGTTTGCTACGGTCCACCGGGTAGGCCGGTGAGACTGATCTATCAGTCAGCACACATCTAGATGGACACGCCCACTTGTGATGTCAGAAGAGCCAGATTTTCAAAACGGCTTGTGACGGCTAATCGCACTCACGCGTGGTGGTATAACGTGTCACCTTTTAAAATCCGTCCTTTGGTGACGATGACATCACGTGTGGTGAGTGTCCACCCAGATTGGAGGATAGACGGACCAGCCATCAAACCAGTTGATGCAGTCCACTAGTTAGACTGGCCGGCTGGTCCTTCGACTGTGGGGCAGATTTTGATGATGTCCTGCGATTGCTAATCAGCACAGCGGCACACCTGCTGGTAAACACTGGGCCCTTCATGAATTGGCTTCACTTAAAAAGCGTGAAATGACCTCTGGACACGTGGGCCTCAGGACTGTCCCTTGGCAGGATAAATAGAGTTATAATTACAAAGGTTCTGATGCCAACGCGGGCTGGGAGCGGACTCCAGACGGTGAAAACAAAGCCTGGGTTTCATTCTCTTTAATTAGTCTCCCGCTGAGCCTAGCCTCTGGTTTGGAGATTTGTATTTATTCCACTGAATGGAAGAAATTATGTAGAAACAGCGATTCAAGGGACATGTTCTGCAGAATGTTGTAGCATGGCTGTAAATCTAGGGTTAGGGTTAGCATGACTGTAAGTCTAT
The DNA here is from genome assembly GCF_964030765.1 of Micromesistius poutassou. Taxonomy (NCBI): domain Eukaryota; kingdom Metazoa; phylum Chordata; class Actinopteri; order Gadiformes; family Gadidae; genus Micromesistius; species Micromesistius poutassou. The sequence continues at coordinate 570,040 of NC_140289.1, forward strand.
GGGCGGGCTTTCCGCCATTCGGGCGATTAGGGTTTACCGAAGGGGTCGAAGGTGAGTTTTGGTTATTGACAAAACAAACAGGATTGAGACCGTGCCAGCGGTTCATTTTAATCCACTCCAGCACAGCCTTTTGCAGCAGAACAAGGAACCGTTGTGGCAGTTTGTGACACCACACACACACACACACACACACACACACACACACACACACACACACACACACACACACACACACACACACACACACACACACACACACAGCCACACACACACAGCCACACACAGCCACAGCCTCTGTGTTATTGACTCACCATTTGTTTAGTTGCATCATGGGTTTAACTGAAAACCGCCACGGACCAGAGCGAAACCCGAGAGCTAGACAGAGAATGAGACATCTCATGGACTGCGTAGACATTTACTTTGAGTTCCTCTTTAATTCACTACAATAAAAGCTTCTAAATTGAGACTCACTCGACGCGTCGCACAGAGAGACACTTGTTCACTGGAGTGGATTCCAAACATTGCCCACTTGTTCAGAAAAGAAACCCAGACTGATGAGCTTTTTTTTAATTTAACTTGTTATCTGAGGTCAAAGCATGTTTACAGCACAGCTACTTTAAAATGTAAGCCTTCCGAGTGACATGACCCTGGTTTGTTTTGTGTTGAGCAGACGTTTTAAGGGCCGAGACTAATCCCTGCCACCAGCAGTACCCTGCCGTAGTACCTAACACTCGGGATGGAAACTAACATCAGAACGCGGAGACAAAAGTTAACAGAGAAGATGCTAATCGGCGCCAAACATCCGCTGAAACGACAACAGTTTCTCCGCTTCCCGATGCGATGCGTGACTGAAACTTCCTCTTTCTGACTCCTTTGCTGTGAGCCGTGGCGGCTGTCGGATAACATCCCGCTATCTGCTTTGTGTTTGTGTTCACCCTGACACGTCCACCCTTGATCGCTGCGTTTGATTCTGTTCTTGTTTTGCAGTGCGTCAGGACCCCCTGCTGGGATCCAGTGAGCTGTTCAACTGCTTCTTGAGGAAAGCCCAGCAGGTTGGTTTTCTGCCCTTTTAGTTGTTCGTTCTTTTGAAGAGCTTATTTTCTTTCGTCTCTTTCGTTTTTCTCTCTCTCTCTCTCTCTCTCTCTCTCTCTCTCTCTCTCTCTCTCTCTCTCTCTCTCTCTCTCTCTCTCTCTCTTTCTCTTTCTCTTTCTTTCTTTCTTTCTTTTTCGGTTTCTTCCAGCAGACCTGCAGGTTTGCTGGTAGAACAGTTGAGCGGCGCGGCGTGAGTCATTTAATGGGCACACGTGTAAAGAACGGTCGAGTCAGACGTTTAAACTGAACGATGATGAAAGTGGGTTCTCTCCCTTCCACTTCTGTCCGCCCTGCGTGGGAGGGAGCCGTCGCAACTTTTTGCGTGGCATGAGTCCCAAACCAACGATGTGGATTGAGAAGATGTCCTGTTTCTAATTGCCAGTGGTCACCAACCAAAAATCTAAATGGATCACATGGATTAATACACTAGTGGTCCACTCCTTGCTAACCCATTTATTAAATGGCTCTATTGTAGATTTTTAATTATTATTTATTTATTTATTTTATTCACGTCTTGTCTGTCATTGCTAAGGTAATTCCTTTTTTTAATAACATGTACTAATATCTGGAGCCCCTCGGGGGCATAGCTGGGCTCAGCTAGTAAACAAAGTGTAGTATCAGGAGTTGGTTTTAAGGTGACGTGCACACATGAGGGGAGACGGATGAGACGGGAGACGGCCTCATCGAGTGTGGTGCAATAACCAGCGCTTGTTGTGGGTACGAGTGGCAGCAGCGTAGCGCCCCGGGACCATAGGACGCTGGACGGTTGGAAGTTGGAAGCTGGGCTGCTGTTGCCATCTGGCAGAGGACGCCCTGGGCTTGGAGGTCTGGCGCGTGTCGCGGGCTGATTCACGCCCGCGGGGTGCGGTGCTAAAACAATCATCAGTCAGGCAGTGAGCCGCATCGCCGTGGGAACGTGGCGGAATACGCTTAGCCCCGTGACCCGCCGCGCTCGTCATTGGGCGGGCGTGTCGCATCTCTCGGCATTTCTGTGTCTACGTCGCTCTCTCTCTCTCTCTCTCTCTCTCTCTGTCTCTGTGTGTCCCTGTCTCTCTCTGTCTTGGTCTCTCTCTCTGTCTCTACCTCAATCTCACTTTTTCTTTCTCATCCCTCTCTCTCTAGCCCCTCTCTCTCTTTATCGCTCCCTTTCGCTATCTTTCCCTTATCGCCCCCATCACCTCCACCACCACCGCCCTCCACCTGATTTTCTTCCTGTGTGTGTGTGTGTGTGTGTGTGTGTGTGTGTGGTGGGGGGTGGGGATGGGAATCTGCTTGAGCAGCAGCAGGTGGTGTAGGATAGAAGACAAGGGGCCACCTGCTATTGTCATCCTTTTCCCTCCCCTCGGATGTCCTCCGCAGCAGGGAGGGTACCGGATGACTTTCAACACGCGCACACCCAAATCGTCTGTTCACTTCCAATTTATTTAGTAATAAAGTTTTATTTTCCATGAGGACCTTTTTCTAAGGGCTCTTGGTGAACCCCTTCGCTCTCTCCTCTCTGTTGTCCTCTCTCTCCTCTCTCCTCCCTCTCCTCTCTATCTTCTCTCCTGTCATCTATGCATTGTGCAGTTCTTGCACGCCACTCATTAATTGTTGAGGCTAGAGCGTGGCAGTGTGTATAAACAGCCTTGATTTATCCGGAACATTCTGTTGGAAATAATAAGCATGTGTGGTGGGGGATGTTGAATCTGAAGCGGGTTGTTTTGAATCTTTGTCATGAGAAACAAAAACTCGTTCCTCTCTTCCTTTTTGTACCGCAGGCTGTTTTGAATCAAGTCAGCTTTGCTCCACACATTTTGAGTGAATTAGAAACTAGTTCATTTATGGGGGATGTTGTCCCTGTAGCGTGTTACCACGATTGATGCGAAAAATGCTGTTTGTGTTTATTCACAAGGCAAACCAAAACGTTCCTCCGTTGTATTTTGGGAATCAATCATTCTCGGCCTGTGTCATCATCTCAGGGTGGATTAGCAGTCAGCTGGCAAGCTGTTGTGTTTTCTAGATGACAATATATCAACTTGTAATAAATTGAGTATGTTGCTCTCTTGTGAAGTGCTTTGGGCCGCCCTTGTGCTTCTCAATGTCCCGTAGCAATCAACCGTGTTTTAAACATATTCGATTTATCTCAATGTTGGCAATACACACAAACGTTCACTCTCGTTGTCCTCCCCCACGCATTCTCTTCACAACAATGTCTTTCATTTTGTTCAAACTAAGTCTGCCTTATTGCCTTAACTATAAAATCAGTGCTCTGCAACGGGGGTATATTGCAAAATGTTGTTCTTGTTATACTTTCCATTGCTCTCTAACTTTATTTATCAAGCACTTTTAACAGCAACAGCAACACAAAGACATTTACCTTTAGGCCTATGCTTATGCTTTTATCCAAGGCGACTTACAATAAGTACATTTGTCAGAAGAGAAACAATATATCGCCGTCGGTACAGTAAGGATGTTCATAGAACCAAGAGCCCGTCACTAACAATTGTTAGGTTAACCCATTCCCCCGTATACAACAAAGATAGCTAGGATAAGATGCCACACAATGATAAGTGCCAGCACCACAAAGCACACATTTCTCACCAACACAGAAGTGAAAGGACAACGAAAACAACGAGACACTAAAAGTGAATCCTGCCTGTATGGACGCACTGTATATGGTGGCCGTTGTGCTTGGAAAGGGCGTCTAAATAAAGGTTCCCTGTGTTGAACGCGCCCCACCAGGAGACCCAGCAGATCCCCACGGAGGAGGTGTCCCTGGAGGTGGGGCTCTCCAACGGGCAGAAGGTGACCGTCAGCATCCTGACCTCGGACCAGACGGAGGACGTGCTGGAGGTGACACGCACGCGAGCACGCACACGCACACACGCACACGCACACACACGTACGTGTGTGTATTGTTTAAGATGTATCTCATTAGTGGAGGCATTGCTTTGCCACCGGGAGTCCGACATCCTAACACTACACCGTCCACCGGAGTACATATTAAAACACACTTTTCCTGCACACGTCTGCAGAACGTCTCTGCTGTTTAAACCAAGCATTCTGCATCCAATAATGTGTACGGATGGAATCCCATCTGCATACATAAACCTGTACCTCAACGGGAAATACACACACAGTCTGCGATACGGTGGTAGTATCTACGTCTCTAGTCTGTTTTTGTACAACCGAGCGCACCAAAAAAAACAAAAAACGGTAACTTTAGCAGCCGCATGCTGCCATATGCTGCCATATCCCAGCCCCGGAAAGGTTGTTAAAGGTGGAAGCCATTAATCAGCCTCCGTTCAGGGGGAAAGCGTAAATAATGAGTCCCTCTCTGTCGCTGATTGCAGCGAGACGGGCCTGATTGAGAGCTGTGTGGGTGGTTGTTTAGGGGCTGGGGGGGTCACTTGTAAACAATGCAGAGCTCATAGGGGGTGGGGGGGGGGCTGTTTCAGATCCACGACCCACTTTGTGAAATGACATTGTTGTGAAATGCCACGGGTCTTTGGGTTTAAATCTGTCATCTGTTGGTGATAAAGAAATGTTTTTGTTATTTTTATTTTTTTTGACTTGGGGAAATCCCTGTAATTAGCACGTATTTTTGGTTAGCATGTTGTTGTTTTTTTGTTGTTTTGTGCTCGCGTTTGTCGCTCACGTTTCACGTCGTCGTCTCCTCTGCAGGCGGTAGCGTCGAAGCTGGACCTCCCCGACGACCTGGTGGGCTACTTCAGCCTCTTCCTCGTGCGCGAGAGCGTGGACGGCGGCCTCACGTGTGAGTTCACCGACCTCGTTCTGACTGACGAGCGAGGGCCGAGAACAATCACACAAACTGGAGCAGGAACAACAACGTTGTGCGCAGCCGGGTCGACGGCAAATCCTGGAGAGAGAGAGAGAGAGAGAGCAGAGCAGCCAAAGGAATCTGAAATAACGAGATTCGTTAACATTTCGTAATCCTTAAATTAAATGAAGGCCTTAAATTGACTGACATTTAGGGATGGGTCAGAATATTTGATTATTCGATTATTCGTTCCCGAGGGTCGAAGCCAACTTTTAACATTTGGACCGTTAAAATTTTTTCCCATTCGAATAAACAAGAATTAACGGACGGAACTAATGTTGGTTCTGTAGCACTATTAGTTTTTTTTATTATTATTAATCATTTACAGAAAAACAATATATTCAATACACAAGCATAAATATTAATATATATGCATACAACACAAACACTGATCACTGTTTGTTTTTTAAGTGATTTCTTGCCGATGATCCATGGCTGCCTTTGTGAATGTCGGCACTGAGTTATTCACATCCCTACTGACATTAATAGGTATTTGGCTGCTTTATGATGATGATGCACCATGGCCTCTCATGGTTTCATAAAGTCTGTGTTGATGGATGAAACAAAGTTGTGTAGTGGGAGGGAAACAAATGAGACGGTTTTAACTGATAATCTTATCGGGGTTTAGTCAAGGACTTGCAATGTGTTGTGCAATCTCGACCACAATCTGCCAAATAGGATAATCAATTGAAGTTCAGGCGAGCAACACGCATTGCTATCGAAATGTCACCGAGATAATTCATGCAGCAGGGATGATGCGGGTGTTTCATTAAATTGCACAGGAGGGGAAAAAAAAAGACAGAGAATCACAGAGCCCCGCCACAGTGAATTCACTATCGTGGATGTTTTTGTCTTTACTGCAGTTTTGATATTTTTTTAATCCTCAAACGTACCCTCAGGGAATGGAGATGTGTGTGTGTGTGTGTGTGTGTGTGTGTGTGTGTGTGTGTGTGTGTGTGTGTGTGTGTGTGTGTGTGTGTGTGTGTGTGTGTGTGTGTGTGTGTGTGTGTGTGTGTGTGTGTGTGCATCTGCATGCGTGTGTGCACGTGCATGTCTGCATCTGTGTGTGTGTGTTTGCACGGGTGCTGTCGTCTGTATCTGTTGGACAATTTCTTGGATTATGTTAAGTAAGTGGAACGTGGAACCGAAGTGCTCCTGCGGGAACAGCATCCCTTTCCTCCCCGGGTCTTCCCGGGCGGGGATCAGATCATGGCTTTACTCATCCTTCCTTTGGAAGTTTTCTACGGCATTGTGAAAGATGCAGCGCAGCAGATATTTAGCATCTGCTGGATGCGGACGGACGGACGGACGGACGGACGTACCAAACGTGTTCCACAGTGAAAAGCCTCGACTTTCCAGCCTCACGGCAGAACCACTGCAGTACCCGTGGAGATTTCTCCCTGGACACTCTGCTTTCCACTCCCACCTGCCAAATCCTTGTTTCCCAGTCTGCCAGGGTCCTGACATTCCTGGCCCAGCAGGGCTGGCAGCTTGATTCAAACGCAGGAAAAACACAAACATCTCCCGAGTTTGTATTTCTTTTTTCATATCTCCTGGGCTCTGTGTTTGCACAGTTTGGTATCGGGAGGGCAACAACAACGGCCCTTTCTCTGTTTGCGTTCCCTCGCTCTTCGGCGTTGCCACAAGGCCCCGAGGCTCGGTGGAATCTTCTGCGAAAGCTAAGATAGATGAGCGTAAACACAAGAAAGCTTACACAAAAGTATAAATATAAGTTGGAAAAGGTGAGCTTTCCTGTGAAATGTTTCCAAAAATGGCCGTACAAAAAAGAGCTTGAGCAAACCTTTGTGAACCAGTTAAAGTTTGAATGTGCACACACACCCTCCCTCGCACACCCCCTCCCTCCTCCCCTCCCCTCCTCCCTCCCCCCCTCCCGTATCCGTCCAGATGGACTCCTCGTCTCTATTGTTTACTGTCATCCTCATGATCGGATCATTCTTGGGCCGGTGCCACGGGCCCTCTGTCAAACTAGTCTGCTAACTATTTTTTTGCAATCCTTTCTCCCTTGGTTGCAATTCTAACTCTCTCTCTCTCTCTCTCCCTCCCTCCCCCTTCCTCTCTCCCCCTAGTTGTGCGGAAGCTGCAGGAGTTCGAGCTGCCCTATGTCTCAATCACCAGCCTGAGGAGCACCGAATTTCACATACTGCTGCGGAAAAGGTACAGTCAGTCAGTCACTCACTCTCAGACACACAAATGCACGGTCTTGGGCCTGAACCATGTGCCATCCTCTTGTCATGTTTGCCATGGCAACAGAGGCAGATGGGAGGAAACGATGCCCACTCGAAAATCAAATCCACAGCCGCAGAGAGCGATGCGGGTAGGAACAGAGGGCAGGTAGGGGTGAAGCATCCTGATCTAAGGTTTGCTGCAGTTAGGCTGGACACTGGGGTTCAAACCCGGAACCCTTGGACTGGGAGTCGAACACCACTAACCATGACGAGAAACGTGTAAGTAGTACTCCTGCCTTGCCCATGAGCAGGGCAGGGGCGCTACATCTGGGGCAGCCCACTGCTCCTCGCCCCTGGCTAGGACGGGTTTATTGTAGAAGATCAAATCAAATCAAATCACGGGGCTTGTCTACAGAGTCTAGGACCCTGTCGACGGTGAGGGGGAGAAGAGTCAAATTCCTTGCAGCCCTGCTACAGCTCTCTTGCTCCCGACCGGTTCTTGACAAGAAGCTGCTGACCGGCCGACCTTGGCAGGACGTCCTGGGGCTGCTGCACCCGCTCCCTCGCATCAACGCACAACTCACACTCTATATACGCCCTTGCATCATTCTCCTTCTCCTCCTCCTCCTCGTATTCCTCCTCCACTGCCACCTCTGCCTACACTTTCACCGCCTCCTCCTCCTCTATATCTTTCTCCTCCTCCTCCTCCTCCTCCTCTATATCTTTCTCCTCCTCTTCCTCCTACTCCTCCACCACCTCTGCCTCCACTTTCATCCACTGTTGTCTCCTCCTCCCACCTCTCCCCGCTACCGCTGACAGAGCACAACTCTCTTGACACATCAGCGATGTGTAAACTCTTATAGTCTTATTTCAGGGGGGATGAGCACATAACCAACCTGGTGGACGCAGAGGGCTGGAGACGCAGTCCAGACCTGCTGTCGGGTTCACTGAAGAAGAAAAAGCTCATGAATGGCTGGCTGCTCTACCACCATACAGATGATGATAATAACATGGAGTCATGTTTAGAACCATGCTAACATTTCTACATCAACATTGTGTAGGTCACAGGGAGGAGGATTATATCAAAAGATAACGATTCCTTTCTGGACCAAAGAGGCTTTTTTTTTTTCTTTTATAATAACATTGCAGTTTTGGTAGTCATAACTTAAAAAAAATGCATGCGTATACACTAAGGAACAAAAGAGATGATGCAGCTTCACAAGTCCGTCCTCCACTTCTCATTTAATTACTTTTTCCTTTTCACTCCTTCCCCTCGTCTCACCTCTCAGTCTGTGCCTTTTGGATCCCTGGCGGGTAACTTGGCTAACAACTTCTCCCTCCCACCCACACCCCTCCCTCCTTTTGTATTGCCCCAATGATGAGTCACTCTTACTAAGG
>NC_140289.1:578738-666238 GCF_964030765.1 Micromesistius poutassou
CCCCAAACCCAAACCCCACCCCAAACCCAAACCCGACCCCATCCACACTAGCTTCACCACAACTGCTTTGTGGGGACCCCCCCCCCACCCACCCACCCCCACAAGGTGTAAGCTGTGCGACGCGCTGCGGGGGTTTGGCGTCGTCAGCGCGAGCACCGTCTCACCGCCCCCCCCCCCCCCCCCCCCCCGTGGATGCACCCCCCCCTCGGACTACAGAAGGCACTGTGAACAGAAGAAGGCGGGTGGTTCAGCGCATCCCCCGGGCCCCTAGCAGACCTCACATCAGGGACGTGGTGCACAGAGCCGGCCGTTCCTTAGGGGACAAAAGAGGGGCCCTCGCTGGAGACAAAAGGGGTGGGGGGGGGTAGGGGGGGTGGGGGACAAAGACCCCGGCACGAGTCCCCAGAGTCTGCTTACCTCTGGACCCAGCGGGGCAGACGGGGGGGGGGGGGGGGGTCGGGGTAGCCTGGGGGGGGGGCGGTTTGTAAACGCCTTCCACGGCTAGGTCTCCACCTCCTCTCCGGAGCTGGCAAAAAAAAAAAAAAGCTAAAACAAGGATGAGCCGACATCCGAACGGATAAGCGCCTCAGACAAACGGGGCGTGGTACAACGACAATGCTGTTGGCACCAGACTGGGCTCCTGCAAGGGAACTCACAAACAGGGGAACCACGGATGGAATAACCTGGAGAGCTACTCTTTGGGGCGGGGGGGGGGGGGGAAGAACGCCCACAAAACGGAGGGGTTTGGAACCAAGCGTGTACTCTAGAGGACAGACGGATACAGCCATGAATCTCACGGACACACACACACACACACACACACACACACACACACACACACACACACACACACACACACACACACACACACACACACACACACACACACACACCTATAAAGCCGTTTGGGGACCACACCACACGGTATGTGATAATCGCAGTGCGCTGTTTGGTAGAAAACAACCGATTGGTTTGTGTTGTATGGATTAGTTTTTTTTTTAATTAAAATGTGAAAGAAATCCCAGGTAGAGGTGAGCAGGGGGGGGACGGGGGACGGGGGTGGGGGGACAAAGCGTGCGTCACCCGTACAACCACTGACATCTTAAAAAGAGGCAGGAGAAGAAGAGAGAGACAGTTCACACAGAAAACACCTGAGAGAAATGACCAGAAGGGGGCAGCACTGCACCCCGTTAACCGAGAGCGAAACAAAGCGTGAAACACACGAGGAAAGAAGCCAGGAAGAAGCGGAGGAGGAGAAGGAGGAAAAAAAACGGCCGCCTTTGAACGTGGTGGACCGCCTTTTTTTTTTTTTATTCCGGTCAAGCAAAGAAAGTCCAGCGGTGCCCGCAGCTCTGCCAGGACTCAACAGCTCAGGTGGAGGGGGGTGGGGGGGGGGGGGGGGCGGAGCGACCAGGACGATGCACCACTACACTAGTCTAGGACTCAACAGCCAGGCCGGGGGGTGGGGGGGGGGGGGCTTAGCCCTGGGGGGGCGGGCGGCTGGTGGGCTGGTTGTGCTGGCAGGGCCGGGCCGTCCCATGTGGTCGGCGGCGGCGGCGGTGGCGGCGGCGGTGGCGGCGGCGGCGGCCGCTGATGCTGCTGGCTTCTTGCCGGACCGGACCGGACCGCGGCGGCGGCGGCGGCGGCGGCGGCGGCGGCGGCGGTCCTAGTGGCCGTCGTCGAGGGGCAATATGTCCTGGGCCCGCCGGTGGGACTCCAGGGCCGAGACGGTGGACACGTCCTGGGGGAGCTCAGACTTCCTCCGCATTAGCGGGCGGTCCTTGCGTGGATCCCTCTGGATCTGGAGCCAACGTGAAAACATAAAAAAAGGAAGAACTAAATAAAAAACGAATTCCACAGCTGGTGGTGGTTGGTTGGTTGGTTGGGGGGCGGGGGGCGGGCGGCGGCGGGGTGGTGTAGGTGGAGGGGGGGGTCGGTCGGGGGGTGGGGGGGGGGGGATTCACATGGGTGTCCTCCGTAGGCGCGCTACCTGGATGGCTTCGTCCTCCATGGTTTTCTTCAGCAGCGCCACGTCATCCAGTGGGGGGCAGTCCGTCTCCATGTCCACCGGGGAGCCCGTGCCCCCCAGGTCGATGTACAACAGGAACTGGATGGGGAGGGAGAAGGGGGGGGGTGCAGGGACAGGGAGTGAGACCGGCCCCCACTCAGAGGAGTCACCTCCAGGTGGATTCAGAAGCAGGAGATGGGATGTATAAATGGTGCCGTCGCTGCTCTGCACGTCAATTTAAAACTGAACTTTGATACGGCCCAACAGCCTGCCTTTTTTTCGTGAACATGGTTTAGATAATGGAGATTGTTCAAAGCCTGTGGAAGGGGGGGGGGGGGAGACAGTTATGAAAGATCTTCACACACCTGTGGGTTGGTCTTGGCCAGGCTCTCAATCTTCACCCATGCATCTTCCCTCTCCTTCCACTTGGCCTTCTCTCTGACCAAACGACAATTTACAAAATCAGTTAGAGACCGTTGTTCAGAACGTCAAACCGGAAGAAAAGACATAAAACATAGCAGGAAACACAAGACGAATGGCGTTTTTTATCCGAGCCGATCCCCGATACGAGATGAGGGGTGTGACCTTACTTGCTCTTCTCCGCTCTGAACTGCTGGGTGCAGTCGTCAAACAGCTTCTGGTTCATTTCCATGAACAGCTTTAGAGCGTTGTAGATAAGCCCGTGGATTGTCCTGCGACACAAATAAAAAAAAAAAAACGATAAACACACAGACGAACCATCCGGACGGTGGCAGCGTCTGCGCCGGACTGCGGGGGCGGAGCGCAGGCCAGACTGGGGGGGGGGGGGGGGGGGGGGAGAGGAAGAGAGAGAGAGAGAGAGAGAGAGAGAGAGAGAGAGAGAGAGAGAGAGAGAGAGAGAGAGAGAGAGAGAGAGAGAGAGAGAGAGAGAGAGAGAGAGAGAGAGAGAGAGAGAGAGAGAGAGAGAGAGAGAGAGAGAGAGAGAGAAGGCAGAGCGGGGGTGACTCACTTGTTCCAGTGGGTCTTGGAGTTGCGGTACAGCGCGGGGAACATGATGGGCAGGATCCTGGCCGCGTTGTCGCTGATCAGGCTCATGATGTACTCGTTGTTCCAGTAGTACAGCGCCCGCTCGGCCACCTGGAACGCAGGCCCAGGTTCAGTAGCGGCGACAGCTAGCTACCACCTTAACCCCCCCCTCAGGGATCCACCCTAACCCACTGACTCTGGTGAAGACGTCCACCGTTGGCCACGTCTAATGGTCGTAGTGTTGACATACAGTACACTCTCGGGGATGTTTTACCGGTCGAGAGACAAACGCAATCAAAACACAAAAGCCTAGAACGCACCCAGAGGCGCTTCACACAGATGACGTGAAGAGAGCCTTCCGGAGAGGGGGGGGGGGGGTTTGAACAGCGATGTGGTTGCGAAGGGCCCTTGGAGTTTGGCTGTGGGGTGGTGGGGGGGGCACGTATTGGGGGCGTGAACAAAGATCCTGCAGTACAGGATCTTGCATACAATATCTACTTGAGTGACAATCTCAGAGAGCTTTTATTTTCATGGACTGATTTGCATTACTATGAATGTCTTGAAGGACTTGGGTTTCGGTTTCGGTGGCGACATTCCTGCCCTGCGATCAATCACAGGGGGTGGTTTGAGGGGAGGCGGAGTCACCGCAACAAACTCGCTCTTCAACCTAGTGTCGCGTGTCGTGTGTCGTAGTTTTGCCGCCAAAGACAACCCAACCGATCTTAGAGACTGCAGCTTTAAAGTTAAGGACGACAATTTGGGAGAAACCAGCCAGAGCAAGGTTTCGATTTCGAAAGTACCCTACCCCTATCCATGGATAGGACAGGACAGGACCAACCATATTTTATACAGAATTTGAATTGAAGAATTAATATTGGTGTCAAAATTGCAGCGGGTGTGGGAGGGAGTTTCCAATGCAGTGATGGTGAGTGATGTGAAACGCCATCTGTTTGCAAAACGCTAATTCTGTTATCCGACGGGTCAATGAGTATTTGGCGCACGCGTCAACAAATGCGACGCACAGGTCCAAACAATCAAGGATCTGATCTGGCTACAGAGGGCCAGTGTTGCCAGATTGGGCCAGATTTCACACCCATTCTGGCAACCCCCCTGCACATTGGGCGGCCCCCAACCCGTGGTTTGAGAAGCGCCGGTCTGGAGTGAACACGGTACCTGGAAGTGGGGGCTGGAGACGCACTTGGCCAGCTGTCGGAACAGCGGCTCCATGACCTTGACGAACTCCGATGGCTCGATGACGTCCAGGATCTCCTCCAGCTCGTTGAGGAACATCACCTCCTTGGGACTGTGGGTCTTGGGCCAGTACTTGAGCAGAGCCGTCACGGCCTGCAGAGAAACCACAATCCGTGGGTTATGGTTTGGATGTATGGTTATGGTTAGGATGTATGTTTACGGTTTGGATCTATGGTTACAGTTCAGATGTGTACTTATGGTTTGGCTGTATGGTTATGGTTTGGCTGTATGGTTATGGTTATGGTTTGGCTTTATGGTTATGGTTTGGATGTTTGGTTTATGGTTTGGATATGGCTCGACATTGGGACTCTGTTCCAAACCAAAAGGAATGTATTTGATTGTGTGAACCAGCCACAACAGAGAAAAACCTATCCATACAGTGTTGGCAATAAGACTGTAATCCAATTTTTCAGATCAAATTATTTCCCGGTGAACGGGATAACATGGTAATCATTGATCTCATGAGTCAATGGATCCTGAGTGAAATACAAAGTCTTACAAAAGTCTTACCGGTTCTGTGAGAGTGCTGTCCTTCTCAAGGAACTGAACCACACAGTAGGCCAGCTAACAGAGAAAGTAAGATATGGAACGGTTACGATCAGACAAAGGAAGGCTGTGAGCGTTTTGAGCCGACTCATAACATGGACGTCACTACTGACCTGTGGGTGATAGACGCTGAGAGACTTGACTTTGTGCAGTGGCAGCAGAACTTTCAGAAGGAATATCTTGTGCTCCTCTTTTAGTGGTAACGCAAAGCCGTTGATTATGCTGCAAGAGATCAGAGCACAGAGGTCATGAAGGAAAGTACCAAGAGGTTCTGCTTGGAGGCCACGCAGACTTCCCCTTCGCTAGTGTTTCTCTCACTGATGTCATGGCTTTCTAGTCGGAACGAAAATTATTTACTGTGAACCACCGTGCTCCACTGAATATGTGTATCCAGAAGAGATGCTAGGCTAGCGATATAATGCTTATTAATAAACAAGCTGGTTGGAAGTTAATGTATTCAATCGTATTGGGGAGAAGCCTGCTGTGAAAGAGGCTATTTATACCTAGCCTCGTTTTCATTTTATAGTTTTTTATCTCCACCTGTGACCTTCTATAGAAATCGTAAATCTGAAAAATAGAAGCGCGCAATAGAAGCTTGAAGGGCTTTGACCTGTTCTTACCTGCCTAATATTTCCAGTAACTCTGCTATTCCGTTATGATGTTCAGTCTCATAAATGAACCTGCGAACAACAAGAAAAATACAGGCGGTTAACAAAGAGAATCCATTAGCCTACAGAGAGTTAAATAACCACAGAGGTCTCTAACGTGCCCTCCTGGTCCACTACCCACCTATAAAATATGTTGTTAATATGTTTTCGGATGTAGGCCCTCAGGCCCAGGAACTTCCCGTAGATGCGATGGAGGGTGGTTTTTAAAAAGTCTCTTTCGCGTGGGTCCTCGCTGTCAAACAGGTCTAGTAGCTGTGAGGACGAACAGAATGAAGAACAAGAATTGAAAATGCAGCACTACAGTGTGACACACCAATCCTCATTTTCAATTTTGGAAACAGACAGAACTTAACAGGCTGCTGACTGTATATGTGAAGTGTTTTTTTGTGTTTGCATCTACATTTTAAATACACGCGGGATACGAAAAATGAAAAGAAAACGCTCACCTGCATGACAAATCTCTGGTCGATATACTTTTTGGCTACATTTGGTTGAAAGTCCGGTGACTCCAAGAACCGCAGGAAGAACTCGTACACCAGCTGCAGGAAAGGGGAGCGAACAAGGACGTCGTTGATACACTACGACACTTTACTATAGCTATTATATATATGTTACATGATGTGATGATCAGCTACCTGTAGGAGTCACATGACCCACCTGTAGGAGTCACGTGACCTCCCTGTAGGAGTCACGTGACCTCCCTGTAGGAGTCACGTGACCTCCCTGTAGGAGTCACGTGACCTCCCTGTAGGAGTCACGTGACCTACCTGCAGGAGTCACGTGACCTACCTGCAGGTGCGACATCGTCTACCAGCAGGTGCGACATCACGTACCTGTAGGTGTGGCCATGCAGCCTCTAACGTGGGCTCATCCTCCTCGGGGTCAAACTCGGCCCCCGTGGGGTTGGACGAGGGGGGCAACGTCCGGAACATGTTCCCCGAGAACTAGGACCGGGGAAAACACAAAGTAACAAAAAGGTCAAAACATAGAATCAACACACCAAAGATTGACCCTCACGCGTGAGCCCCGCTCATGAGCATAAAGGACGTCCCGACAAAGTCCCCACTTTGATGATTAAAGCAGCCGGCGGACTTCAAAGCGCCACGGGCGAAGGGTCCGCCAGGCCTGTAAGAGGATATTTTCATGCTGATTCGATAGCTCCCTTGCATTTCCTGCCGCAATGATCAAATAGCGGCCCGGGTTAAGAACGAGGCCACATTTGCACCTTGATCGTCCGCAGGTCACCGCGTGGCACCGAGGAAAGGCTTTGATAAACATCAAAGCTTTAAGCCAGGCCGGTGAAAGCAAACCTGGCCACATGATGCCTTCGGAGCAGCGCATCAATAACCCGATTCAGATGTTATAACTGAAGGGTGGTGGTCTCGTCAGTGTGAACAATGTTGCAGGGTAAACATCAATAATTAAAAGAAGGGTTCAGATTGGCATCGGCCAACACTGACTGCTGGGGTAGAGACAACAATGGTTCCTCAAAAAGGCAAGTTAGGGGAAACAACAAATACTACTACTTGCATCAGCCCTCCACCAGAATGACCATCATCTCTATAACCATGCCTGGTTCCAGCGCTACCAACTGAACTATCTGTGTATGGTTCAGCGACTACAGTCCCGAAGAAACCAGGGTCTTAGTCACACTCCGGTTCACACTGGGGTCTGGGAGGCTGGTGGAGTCCTGTGACTCGGTCATGAGTAAGGCTGGAGCTATACGAATCGGAAATAGCCAGGGAGTATTTACGCCACTGGCGATTGCAGTGGCTTCAGTCTGCGGCGGAGAAATTGAATAAAAGATCAAAAGGATGGTGTTACAAGGCAGACTATAATACAAAAGGTTTGTTGAGCCACTGATTCGTCTTGAAGAACCAAGGGATCGTTATATACCGCACCAGGTTAGCGGCTTGGCTTGGGGAACAAACAGAAAAACTGTATTTTTAGTTCATTAGTATGATAAAGTTAAGCAATTTTGTCTAACGGTCAACGGTTTGAATAAACAAGTTGCTGATATAACTACTGATGTAGTTTTGTTTTGATGACCTGACGGTGAGTTACGCAAAAGTGCTTTAGTGGCACAAGTGACGTTACGCATCGCTGATTATGGGCGCGCATGCGTACTTGCGTACCAGTTATGTGCACCCCTGGTCATATGGGATATATATATATATCTTCATCCAGGATGTTGTTTAGAAACATTCTTCGCATGCTAAATCCATACAAAAATAGCCTTGTTTGTATGTCAACCACATCTAAAATAAAATCCACACATAATTCCGCTTCGCAGCAGAGCATGCACTAATTGCCGGAAATGTAAACGTCTCCGTTAGTAAATCCCACCAGGTCACGGCCCTCGGGCCGCCACCCCCGCTGCAGACAACCCCCTCCACCCCCGCACCACCTCACTCACCATGTGCACCACCTCCGGGTAGATGGGCTCCGTGATGACGTTCCTGTTGTGCGTGATGAACTCCACCATCTCGCTGAGCGCCGCGCGCTTCACTTCCTTCCATTTCAGGTCGCTCAGCGGGTCGGACAGGAAGTCGAAGAGGACGCAGCACTGCCGCAGCTTCTGGAGGAAGAGCTTCTCCTGCTCGGCCGGGGGGACATCTACGGGGAGAAGAGGGCGGACAACGTTATATTATATATATATATATATATATATACACACCCGTGAATGAACACGCGGTTTATTCCCTGGGAACTGTAACAGGACGTATGTCATGGTGGCCTCAGTACTAGGGGTGTTTATGGTCCTAGCCAAGGGACCAGGAACCTTTCATTTGGAAGAGCCATACGACAAATCAACGAGCCAATGTAGAGTTTGCACAATTGCCTTTCAAATGTTTTAGGGAAGATATTTATTCACTGCACATTCGACTATTTGGGCTGGAAAGAAGGATTCTGTTCCGTTTCCTAGCAGTTCATGGTCAACTCTGATTGTAGGTTACGGTGTCCAGGTAAATAGTGGTCAATAGTTATAGTTGAATCAGACTTGAAAATGACCCTAGCTTTGTAACTTTGACCGATGAAAAGCTTACAAAGTGTAGCTTTGTAATTGAAGACATATACATTATTTTTTGTAAAATTGCATTCAATTTTGGTAATACAATATACTTTCAGCCTTATGTCAGCTGTTTGCAATCACTGAAAGTGTCAAGTATTTAGAACCATAGGTTCCCCTGTCCTAGACTCCAAGTCATCCTTCAGCCTCCAGCTCCTTGATGACATGCATCCTACAAAACCCATTATTGGTAAAGGAGTCTGCTACATGTCAGAATAAATAGTACGTTGCAAATATTCCACTTAACCTAGCAGGAAGGAATTATCCTTTCTGACTACAGAATACAAATAGCTGTCTGAACCTCCATCAACCACTTCCACTGTCTACCGATAGCTAATGTTTTTTAGCAGTAGGCGCCAAATTAGTAGCCAGGCATCACCATACGAACTGCAAACTGCTATTAGTCTGGAACCTCTCCGTCCATATTCAATCTCCAAAGGGCGTCACCAACGGGCACAGACCAAAAGGCCTCTGGACGCCATTGGACACAACCTACAACCAATCACAGCAACGAAACAGTTGAAGCAGCACTGAGCGATGAAATATACATTTCTTCTCAACAAAAGCTTTAAGTGCAGACGTCTCTCTTTTAGTGAAAATATACCGCTGAGTTCATTTACTAGTCTACTCGATAGCGTAACCAACAGACAGTTCTACAGCTACGGCAGCCATCTCGCAGCCATCACGTCCTCGTACGCTGATGAACGGTTGTGATTGGTCGGTCTTCCTTGTACCGGATTGTACGGGAGCAAGGCCAAACCCATCTGCAGAGGAAATGAAACATGAGCTTGCCAAATCGGTCTGGTTCCCAGGCTACCAAATCACCGCTAACTTCTGCAAACCTCCAAAGGGGACAGGTAAGAAACCTCATTAGACCAGACACTAATCATATTTAAAACCCAGCAGAACACCAGCGACAGTGCGGACGGATTACAGGGCCAACGACACCATCTTTAATAAGGTCAGCGCAGTCAGCCTCAATCCCTAATCACGGCTCACAAATTACCGTCCCCTGCTTTCGGGTTAATATCATTCCTAAAAATAATTAAAATAAACGAGCAATTGAAAACCCACTGCTGATCTATCCAAACCCGGTGATGTCGAATTTCCTCCAGACTGCAATCATTTGGTTACAGGCCATGTCACAAGTGCAGAACCCATGATGAAGCATCAAGGAACAGGAGTACACATTTTGCTTGCTTTCCTTCACAAACACCACCTCTTGGCCACGGGGCACTCCCATACTTTGCAGAGGAGTAGAGGAGACGTAGTCAACGAGTGCTTGTTGCCGTACACTATCGTGCCGACAAGAGTCCTCACCAAATGGGATGGAACACCCCTCCAGATCCATTACGAGAACACAGAGCGGCCCACTCATCATTGTCAACAAGACAGCCCATTCTTTAGTGCCCGTGAGCATGCATGACTTCCCCACTCAACGGCTTTCCACTGCCAATCGATCGTTTACGGCCCGGAAGCAGGGGAGGGGTGGTGGCGAGGGAAAACAATTAGAATGCTTACTCGTAGAATTATCACGTAAGCCGCGAAGGTCAACGCAGAGTCCACCTCCACACTGAGGACATGACATTTACTCTAGACCACAGTCTAGTACAGTCAGGCCAGGACGACTGACGACAGCGTGTCAGCAGGACCAAGTTAAAGTGGAGCACATCCGTTTTTTCTTATTGAAAGGTCAGTGGCGGAACGTGATGTGGGAGAGTAGAGAGTGTGAGGTTGGGTCAAAATGGGAAGTAAACCACCCGTCATTAACTTCAGGGACATCTGACATCCACTTTAAAATCTCTGCTAATAAAGAGCAGCTCAGCTCACAATAAGTGTACAGTGTTTTAATTCAGGCCACCCCGATGGGGCTAATGGACCAGGCCATCGGGCCGGAACAAACAGAGACACACCGTTCCTAAGAAGCCACACAAGTGTGTGGACACCACCCCCCCGGTTTGCATCACCATCCAGCCATAGAGAACTTAGGTTACCACACGTCACCCTGTCACTCAACCAAACCCTGATCCAACCACCAATCAATCAAACACACGCACACAACTTGTATAGTTAGTTGACCAACTATTTTGGCAGGTATACATACACATTATAGTCATATAGTATGGGTAATATGTATTTTAGAGTGACGTATACTCGAGACCATTACCCTAGCAACAGAGAATCCTTCGCTGACACCAAGTCCGCGAAAGCCGTCCATTATCTCAACGAACAACGTGCGCTCTTGTGTGTGTACCTCACCATGGCGACAAGTTCAGAGCAGGACTTTGGTCTAGGGGAGGTCACCGGCGAATCAAAGATGGCTTCCGCCTGCGGCCGCGGTTGCTTAACAACGGGGCTCCTTTGATTGTGGAATATTGTCCGCCATCGGTGTATCATATACATGTCAGTATGTGCTATCAGTATGAGACTTGGTTGGAAATATTTACACACTATCTATATTATCACACACACACACACACACACACACACACACACACACACACACACACACACACACACACACACACACACACACACACACACACACACACACACACACACACACACACACACACACACACACACACAGGGTTAAAATGGTTATCTTGCTGCATGACAAACAAGCTCTTAACTATTGTGGGAAAAAAGTCAGGAATTCAACACGACCGCGAAACAACAACTATATGAATGTGAAAATAAATTCCAATGAAGGATGTTCCCACAAAACAAAACTTCACACCCGAGGTACATCGACAGATAGTAACGGAACGTCGATTCAACACTTACAGTGTGAAAGACACTTTTCTTATGGAAGTTATGTTAAAGTACGGTTCTCAATTACTGGGGTTGGCGGTTCACCCAAACTAGGGATTTCATCCCATTAACCCGTAGCACAATCCAATCAATGAATTAAGTCCATCCATAATGTACTTTTGCAACCATGAAACGCAACTAATGATTGCTTAAATGATTGGTTGATTAATGATTAAACAGATAATAAACTGCTAAATGTTGTAGGTAGTTGGATTAGTCACTTTCCCTTTACAGTAATTTATTAACATAAATTACCATTAACAGTTAGATGCTTACAGGCTCATCAAATACAAATATTTGATTTTTCTGTTACTGTTGGTTTGGCTGCTCATTACAAGGTGTGTTTGCATATCGTTAGCCTCATATTATAATTGCCTCAGTCATATTTTGGCCAAATGGTGATACCTAACTACTCTTTTAAAGCTGCTGATTCGCTGTGCCTCATTGGCTATATCCTAAGCCAATCAGAGTGCTTTTTACATTCATACTATCGTCACTATCTGCTTAAGTCATCTATTTGACTTAGTAATCTTTGCCTCTAAAAACAAGATACAAGCTATGACTTCGGCAATTATGCTATGAGGCTAACAAGATAACTTTAGTTACTTGAATTTAAGAGAATTCATACAATATAAATGTGGCAATGTTGGGTAACATTTCGAGAATATGTTTAGATGTCTTCATATTTTCTCATGCAATGCCGGATTTCTGAAATAGGCAGATGTTGAGCAACTCGGCCTCTCAACACAAGATGTCCCAAACAAAACATTGAAAGTGTTTTCATATCCATAAATGTTCCCTCAAGTGTTAAGCAGTGGGCTTGAAGTGTTTGATGACCAACCAAACTGAGTGAAGAATCTTAACTAACTTGGATTGCAGTCATACTGACATTTGCATCTTTACAGGAAGAATAATCTTCCAAAGCTTTCCACTACACACCACTCCATTCCATTCAACATACCCGTTGCTTTTGAGCCAGGCACGTCCGCCTTCATGTACCGTGTCTTTGTGCCTGTGTGCGTGTCTGTGTGCGTGCCTGTCTGTCTGTGTGCGTGCCTGTCTGTGTGTGTCCCTGGGTGTCTGTGTGTGCATGTCTGTGTGTATGTGCGTGCCTCTGTGTATACTTGTCTCTGTGTGTATGTGTATTGTCTCTGTATGTGTCTGTCTGTCTCTGCATGCGTGCCTTTGTGTGTGTGTATGTGTGTTTGTCTCTGTGTGTGTGTCTGTCTGTCTCTGTATGCGTGTCTCAAGTGTGTGCGCATGCCTGTCTCTGTGTGTGCGTTGTCTCTGTGTCTGTCTGTCTGTCTATGTATGTGTGTGTGTGTCTCTGTATGCATGTCTGTGTGTGTGCATGCCTGTCTCTGTGTGTGCGTTGTCTCTGTGTGTGTGTGTGTCTGTCTCTGTATGCCTGTCTCTGTGTGTGCGTGTCTCTGTGTGTGTGTCTGTCTCTATGCGTGTCTCTGTGTGCGTGTCGCTGTGTGTGTGTGTCTGTCTCTGTATGCCTGTCTGTGTGTGCGTGTCTCTGCGGTTGTGTGTGTCTGTCTCTGTATGCGTGTCTGTGTGTGCGTGTCTCTGTGTGTGTGTCTGTCTCTGTATGCGTGTCTCTGTGTGTGCGCATACCTGTCTCTGTGTGTGCGTGTCTGTGTGTGTGTGTGTCTGTCTCTGTATGCGTGTGCCTTGTGTGTGCGCATGCCTGTCTCTCTGTGTGTGTGCGCGCGTGTGCCTGTGTGTCGCATCTCACACTACCACCGTTTTCCCAGAGCTCGACCTCAGGCCTGCTCCAGTTACACAACAGCTCTGGGGTTTCTGTGCGAGCCTGAAATATTGAGGAACACGCTGTGCAACTGTAGACTTCCCACACAGTCCCCGCTGCATGGCTGCCAGCCTGACCTTTACTCCCCAACAGGTCCCTGCATGCAGGCAGGTATCGACACGACACGCGCCACCCCGAGGCCCGACTCCTATGCCACATAGTCAGGCTGGAAAACAAGCCCTCTCTCCTTCTGGTTAGAATGTGCTGGTTAGAACGTGGACGAGGTTAACCCAATCATTTCAGAGGGCAGTGTGAGATTGTATAAAGCCGCAGTGTTACCCAAGCAAACAACAAAAAGCATAAAAGCATAAAAAGCGAAAGAACCATGGGCTTCGACCAAGTGATCATGCATATTCAAATGTACAAGGGTTCTGTTTGATTCCCAAATCCACAGTGAGCGTGAGGCAGGCCCATGGCCTAACTCGAGCATTCATTCATGAAACAGCAGGCTTACACCAAACGCCTCCATACCGACTCAAAAAGGTGGAATAATCTCTCAATAGGGGCTCCGATGTAGGTCAATAAGGATTAGATTGATCAGTAAAATGGAACCTCAGCCCCGACGCATACGGCCCTCAAACAAACACAATCCCAGCCCACTTCCTTTGACATCAGCAGTCTTGGTGGGGGGATGGGAGGCAGAAAAGGCTGTAAAACTAGCCCTCCTCCCTCTGTTAACCCCCTTCCCCTCGCTCGCTCTCTCCCTCTCTCTCACACACACACACACACACACACACACACACACACACACACACACACACACACACACACACACACGCTGCTAACAGCTAGCTGAGCAGCACTCCACCGAACGTCCTAACGCATAAAACACAAACAATCCCCCTGCCTCCTCTGAAATACTATCGCCACAGCGACCACTACATAAACCCCTCTCTCCACCCTGTTCTCTAGAACGGTCCGTGGCGAGCCAGCCCCCGTGCCTCAGAGCCATTATCCTTACAGCAACATGCATTTAGCAGCTAGGGATTGTTGGGGGAAACGACATTCCTCACCAGCCTGCCTTTGAGTGACACACACACACACACACACACACACACACACACACAATGAGGAGGTATTCTCACCTCTAAAATGCATGAGGGCCATGGGCTGGAAGGGCCCGTTGGCGCTAGATGCGTCCAGTACCATGTCGTCGGCGGCTCTAGTACATGCCAACATCGGGCGGCCGAGGCTGGGTGCGAGCAGAGCAGAGGGCAGCCCGTGCTAAGGCGACGAGCCAGCCTCCATTTTAGCACAAACACCGAGCAGAAAATGAAGCTCCCCTGCTGCTGAAGGGAACCAGCTAGTTAGTGACGTCATAGCCCACAGCGGCCGCCCCATTGGCCGGCTGCAGTCACATGGGCACCCCCTGTCAGAATAAATAAACACGCGCAACGGTATTGGCCAGGGGGCCCGTTGGGGGGCGGAGTGACGGCCACTGTGATTGTTGCAAGAGGAGATTTGGAAAGTGGAGGCTAGGCTGTGATTTACAGGTTGGTAAATCAGTCGAGTGAAAGGCTGTACACTAAATAGTTGGATGTGGAAATAAAGAGCACTAAACGGGCCGCACCCAGTTCCAAACGGAAGCCAGCCAACGGAGAGGAGAGGTGTCCGCTGTCGTGTCCCTCACTGCCAAGACGAATCAAACCCAGCCAGTCGACACACAGGAAGTGAGGTCACTGACAGACATTGGAAAACAATAAATTAAAACAAAATAAAATGAATACCATTTCGGTGGCCGACGACTAATAATAAAGACAATCCAAGGCCCGAGAGCTGCAGCTTACTGACGCAGGCCTCCAAAACCAACCCAGGAAGCACAGCTTACATAATGCAAAAAACCAATCACCATATGTAAAATAAACAAGTCAAGGGGCTGTGACAGTCCAGCGCTCGGCATACATCACTATCGCCAGCGCCAAGGGGACAGGGGACAGGGGCCGAGCGTGTCTGTCGTGTTGTGTTGTGTGTGTGGGTGTGTGTTCGCCTGGCAGATGGCTCTGCGGGACGACTCCCTGAGCCCAGGTGTAGGCGACACAAAGAGAAAGGCAGGAAGTGCATTTGCAGGCAACACAGGATGCGCTGCTGACGCAACGCATAACATCGTCTCGGAGGCCACCAAACCACAACACCCGATCCCCCTTTCTTTTTACGAGCCGCACGTACACCTTGTGAATGTTGATGTTTATCAGAAGTGTCTTGAATGCGTGTGGTCATCTGAATGAGTCGAGATAAGCTTCACGACTTTGCACATGCGTTCGATCAGTATATCCCTTAACCTTCACCAGTTTGTTAAGGCCACTTTCCAGCAAAAGGAGTCTATATACAATACAACTTTATTGTCAGCTTACACTGAAAAATGAAATATGAATATGAATGCATTTTGAGTACAGCAATAGGGCTTGATAAATAAACACATACATAAATACACATTTTATTTTCCACTGAGTCTTAGATCTTTAACCATAACATGCTGCTTCATGCTTCATTTTATTAATAATTTCATAAAAAGGTATTCAGGCATCCAAGGGAAGGTCCAATTTCAATATTTCTTTATTTGAACATTTTTCACTGAAACAGCTCATTTGTCAAAGCAGTGTGTGCACTTTCCTCAGCATTGCAGCCTAACTCCATTACAGTCGCATTAATCATCAAAATTGGTCAGTTCTACCAGACCTATGCCTCTATACACCGTTTTGAGATCAACAAATAAAAATTGGGTCAAATAAGCACAGATTTCGATTTCGTTACCACATAGACATTGACGCCAATTGTAAAGATGGGTGGTCTGGCCGGACTAAATGAAGGGCTCTATATCGCTGGGCCGCCCCCTAGTCATGGGGGACAACTGACTATCAAAAGATCTGTTGTATTGACAAAGACTAAGCTGCAACACACATACTCTGTTATAAATACCCCTCCCTGCGCTTTTTTGGCACATGCAACCAGCAGACCTGAGTTCTTTTTTTCGGAGGTCAGGGCTATTCTGAGCAAGGCGGTGCAAGACAACTTGTGAGGCATCATGAGTCTTTTTGTCGTTGTTGTGTTTCTTTGTATGTGGAAAAAGCAGGAGACCGGTCTTAATTAACATTTTCAAGGGAGTAATTTGAGATTCTACAGTTTCTTTCCGCCACCTCACCTGATTTGCATGCAGCGAGAAAGACACTGGTTTGGTTTAACAATGGTCCGTTTGGAACGCACAGCTGTTAAAAACAGCAATTTACCTTGTTTTCCTGCGTTGAGGTTTCAAGGAAATAAATGCATACTACAGGCCAGACATACATGACATTTGAGGATGCACGTTTGAAACAGTGTTGCATGGTTTTCCCACAGCACTTTCAAACTGGTAAAGAAAAAACTACTAAATTCTAAATCCCTAAATAATCAAATTCATGCTGTTATTATTGGTGACAGCCCAGAACAAAAGGTTTTTGACCCCTTTCTAGAGCTCACATAAAAGCATAGGAATTTCCATATTGATTAACAAATCCTACAAGGCCTGCTTCTTCGGAAGGTTGATAGAAGGGGGATTTGACGACGTGAATGCCATTCTAACCAGGAGGTGGAGACAAATTGAGATGGTTTATTGCTTACTTTCAGCTGGGATTTATTTAGACAGGGAACAGCCCTCCACAAGCCTACTTGTTACTCTGTCACTTTCAGCCAGGAATCATGTAGTTTAAAAAAGGCTTTCAAATGTAAAACTGGGAAGACTTACAGTTCAAGTATCTCTCACTGATCACTCCGTGAGAGATCAGATACTCAAACTAAGTCTGGCACAACGAACAGAGCAGGGTTTGACTATGCTCAGAAACATGGAGAAAGCAACAAGGGTACCCCTCAGTATAAAAAGAGTACAACCAAATCTGACGTTTTGATCTCGTCTCAATTGAAGGACTCTCCAGGAAGGGCAGAAATATGCCTGGAATGAAAACAGCGCAGTGCCTGTTTGGGCATGAACGAAACTGATAACAACTTCCAACACCACTTTCAGAAGCCGTCATCCAGGATCTCGGATTGCAGATAAAAAACTGAAACACAGCGATTAAAACCCAGAGTTTGGCTTTATTCCGTATTTAACCTTTTATTCTGTACCGCCCGACTCTGAACGCACCGGTCCACCAAGGGAACAACACTGACTGCATGGCCCGAATGTGTTGGGAGGATTCGGTCCCTAAAAGCTGGATCACACCCAGCTCTGTCACCGGTGCCTTGCCCGAAGGCAGAACGACTGTGGTTATCTTTCAAGGCTGTCACAAGCGAGTCACAGAAACTGTTTATTTTCATGCCACCCCAATTATCGTTCTTAAAATAGACAAAAACAACAGCCTCACAGCTTGACTCTAAATCCCGATACTGGTGCACTGCTGAATCACTTCACATCGCCAGCTGAAAGCGCAGCGTACTTATGGGTGGGCTGGCGTATATGAGGCGTTAAGAAGGAATACCAGGCAAGGTACTCCTCACAATGAGAGAATAGGTGTCCAAAGCAATCATATAAAAGCATTGGATTTAATTATTGTTGCATGAATAGCCTCGCTGTAAAACTAATTAGCTTTTCCAAGTTACAAAGTAACAAGGCATGGTCAATCCATACTATACCAAGGACCATAGGGCTAGTGCAATTCACAGGATTGGTGTGCACATTCTCACAGTTGATAACAAACACCTCCCTTTGCCAGGAAATAGACACATAGTTTGATGTATTCAACAGAAAAGGCAGTAGTAGCTTTCTCTTGGACTCTATGTAACCTGTGCTTACATATACGGTAATATATGACCACACACACCATAAAGCAAAGTCATCTTGTCTTGCCCAGTATTGCATGAGAGACTATGTTTAGCCCATTTCGTTTTAAATAGACCTATAGTCTAGGAAGGCATCTGACCTCGTACTACAATAGACCAATTCTTTGTAATACTGTATACAAGTATACAATTTGTTTATTTTGACAAATATAAATTTGAAGTGAAGTGGATTATGTTTATTTAGCCAAAAGATCCAAAGAGCAAACTGTTCTTCGGCAAAATTGTTACGATGCAATTAGACTGACATGCATATGCAATGGTCACGTTCCAGCTTTTAATATATAAATGTACGTGTTGTGTTACAGTGATGGCAGCAGAGGTGCCCGGTGTACATTACACACTGCAATGAGGAAGTGATTGTCAGAGCTAACCTTTGACCTTGACCGCCCTGTGGGGGACTGTGGGCGATGACCAGTTGTTGTGCTGCTTGGCTCTCACCCAGTAACAATGTTTGTTTTATAACACAATAAGTCTCCATTCAACATAGTATTAACTTCTTTATCTTTTATGTAAGCAGGTTGAGCCTCATAGTCCATCTCTGGTGTTAAGCCTGTTTGCCCGAGCAGTGATTTACACTTCAGTGTTTCCCATGCGATGGTTTTCCAGCAGCTTTGCGGAGGTTTCTGTGAAGTGCATTTACGGCGCTGATTTGCACGTGCACGGTAATGATTTAAGTGTGCACGGTGCTGATGTGCGTGTGCACAGTACTGATGTATTTGCATGTGCACAGTAGGGGTGTAACGATACACTTAAGTCACGGTTCGGTACGTTCCTTGGTTTTTAAGTCACGGTTCGGTATGTTTTTTCGGTACAGCAGTTATTATTATTTTATAAAAAATTTGATTTTGATTTGATTTATTAAATTGTATCAAACAAATGCCTTACACAAATGAAAAGACATCAAATACAATTGAGGATAAAAACACAATAAAGTACAGGACTTATTTCCATTGTGGTCCTCAACACAAAACATCAAGACAAGACAAGACACTGTGATAATCAATAAAAACTTAATTCTAATTCCATTCTTAATTCTATTTTTTGTTAAGTACCGAAATGAAACGGGCATCGAACCGTTAGACCCGTACCGAAATATTTTGCACACGTGCCACACAGTACTGATGCGCACGTGCTGCACAGTACTGATGCGCACGTGCAGAGTACTGATAAGAGTAGGCACAGAGAGGTTTGGTCAGCTCCATGACTCCGATAGGACTCTGGTGCATCACAACATAAATGGTCTCATACAATGGTCAGTCTACGGCCAATCATGAGCTGATGCCACCTATAGTATCGAATTATTTTTTATTGCCCTACAGCAGAACACAATTTGTTGTGGCTGTCAGTGTTTTTGACAAGGACAATAACGACAATTTAACAATTGAGGGGATTGCAGTAGTGGACACCTATGATACATTTTTTAATAATACAAAGCATTTTGGGCACCCAACATAATTTCCAATTCCCTTCAAATGAAAAGGGCTGATTGCAGTGGCGCTAGTGATCCAGCGGGGGCACTGTGCTACTGCGGGATGCATGTAGGGTTAAACCCTACACAACACCCTCAAGTCAACGGCCCGCAGAAGACACATGCATACAATGCATGTGAAATACTATATCATATATATTTATATACATATCAAAGAAAGAAACGTGCGACAGGACAAGAGTATGGCTCAAAACCATCCTGTAATGCAAGTGCCATGGCATTAAAGCCTTATCTCGGGATTACCACTAAATATAGACGCTCTGGTTAAATCCACAGCAAAGTCCACACCATGTAGGCCTATGTCCTCTGTTAGTTTCCATGTCTTGCGTAATGCCTCCTTTATCCCTCTGTCATACCAAACATAATGCCGCTGGACACATGAAAAAAAACACAACGTGGGTGACTATGGGGTCGACATTAGTTGGCTTTTTGCTTGCATCTTATCTCCTGAAATACTCCAGTATAACCCTGGATCTCTGGGGGTCCTGCAGGATTTGATGTTGACATGGGCTTCTGGATGAGATCCAAGTGCATGTAGGTTTCCTAATAGTTTATTCGAAAGCAATACATTAACCTAACCTAGAAAGTTATGCAACGCGAGGTTATGCAATGTTATGCAACATTGCACAGATCAGAGAAGTGTACAAAGGCGCTTTCAGAGTACGAGAGGAACCTTGGACTTGACATCATTGTTCAAGTGTAATCATCGAAATGCTGACTGTGGACTACAGCAGAGTTCATTTTTGGCCTCTTTATTTGGCTAAACGTGAGAGTTCGCAATTCATTTAAAATCTGATTTTGTATCACTGTTACATTAAAGTCTAATTAAAAATGATACAAATCAGATAATATAATGTGTTATTATTCTGTTTTTCTGTACAGTAGCTGCCACATATTTCTCAATTGAATTGATCATCAATTATATTTTTGGTCAATTATGACACACACACACACACACACACACACACACACACACACACACACACACACACACACACACACACACACACACACACACACACACACACACACACACACACACACACACACACACGGGATACAATGGGGATATTTTTCCTGTTGCCAACAGTAGTATCTGAGAGCCATTGTGCCCATGAGGGTTGTGAACTTGGGGAGGTAAATACCTTTGAATGCCGGCAGTTTCTGCAGCTCCCTGTTGTTGCTCAGGCTGAAGCGAGAGGAGCTCTGCCTCTTGTCCTTTTTGACAGGTGTCTGGGAACCTGGCTGCTTCCCCTTCAGCAGCTGCGTGGTGGGAGGGACATTGTTCCCGCCCTTCCTATTGGAGCCCGACTGAGGGGGGGAAAGAAAATTTGCATGTCAGCGGCATTGAACTAGGGCCAGGCAGGAGCCACGCATAACGCTATCAAGTGACAGCAAAACCCAAAAGAAGTGAGCGCTTCTTTCACACTTCCTTGGAAACAAAACAAAACACACTGTGGTTAGACCTACGAAAGCATACTCAACGTGAACACAGACGTCTGGTATGCAGAAGAAACGATGATGGTAACAAGTTAATGCTGTTCATAAACTAGACCACAACTTAATCTAGACCAACAGTTCCAAGCATTTAGCTGAAGCCAAAACATTGACGATAGAAAACCACAACATAATCTATTTTAGGAGACCATTATCACCCATACCAGCAACCTGTGGAGAAGACTCTAAATCGGCTGGTCTCTTATCCACAATTGCCTATGGAGTCAATAGAAGCCCCGTAGAGGTTTGGGCAGACCCACAGTGGAATCTACTGAATGGTGGCATCTAAGCTGGTCCCACTGGCCTGTTAGGTTCCACTTGACAACACCACCTGACCACTCAGTGTTCGCTTCCCTAAGTGCAGCTGTGAAGTTTCCTCAGTGATTCACAGGGGAAAGGGGGTTGTGTAATTAACTTAAAACCTAACAAAAGTAGGCAACCGTCTGAGGCAATTATGTCATGGCTTTTGTGGTGGGCCCAGCTTGCCAGGCGGACTGGTAATGAGGTAAATAAAGCCAAGACGGTCCTCATTGTGGGAAGAATTATGCAATCATGTGACCTGAGAGAATTTATCTTCTCTGTGATTCTTGCCAGTTATCTACCTTAGCGTAAAACAGATTATATGTCTTGCTCTAAGGTCCATCTGTAAATGCACATGTCAAACAAATATACAAGTAAACATGTTTTACATAAATGCAGTGCAAGTCTAGAACAGAATTTATGTAAATAACCGCAAAAAGACACAAGTCATGTGGGCAAAGGCAATGGCTCACAAACAGGGCAAATTCTGTAAGGCTGATTGTATTAATTACATGAAGGGGAAAATCTACCCTCAGGCAGACCAGCTGCTGACCCCACCTCAAGAATATAGAAACACAAATAAGCCACTGTGTGCACTTTACAGTGAACTGAATAAGAAAAGCTGTTTCAGACATTCAATGATCAAATGGGATGTTCACTAGGAAACATGCAATTAGTTAATCATTAGTTATATGCATTAGTACATCAAACAAGATCTAACACTTTAATCAAGGCTCTCCGTTCTTTACCCCAGTGCATTTGATTAAGCTCCCATACACAGATCCTCGAGTACTTAAATGGAAGAAACCAATTTCAGTGTAAACATGCTCATCATCTTAAACATGTCCTCAAACTGACATCTTAAGGCCAACAATAAGCTAAGGTTAAGGCAGAGGGCTTACTGAGAGGAGCTAACACAGCAGCGCAGGGTGGTGAATAGTGTTTTTAATTTGACACTGGGTTGACACGTTAGCAGATCTGCTTGCCACAGAAGAGGGAGTGTAGCACTGATTAAGAAAAACCACATAGGAAGGAAGATAACAGCAGATGACATAAAATCTGTGAGCAATGCAGAGATCCTTATGCAAGGATTGTTGCCTGTTGGTTTAAACAGCAATAACAATTAACATTAACTTGTTTTCATGTCCGCAAGTGAATTGCTGAATTTCCTATAATACATTAATTAAAGTTCAGGAATTGCCAAAGGGTATGTTTTTCTCATTTTGCTTTGATTTAAAGCAACATATAAATCAATTAGTTTGAATTACTCTAGGTCAGGGCCAGAAAATCCATACTTCCAAATCCATAATTTGTTTAGGGTAATTGATCTGGAAACACTATAAAACAATGTCATGCAAACAATACAATACATTAGTATGTGTGGTTGTCTATGTGGAACAGATCACTGTCGTCTGGTCGCACATGAGAGGACTGTGGGTAAATGTCTCCAGTTAGCCTACCTCATGCTCTGAATTCTCCTGACTTCCACCCTTGCCCACTTTTCCAGACTTGGAGGGATCCTGGGGAAAACGACAAACCGTTATGTACCACTGAAGGGGATGTCGTACATCGGGTGGGGACACAACATTATGGATACACACGTATTAAATATTTTACACATAGGTTCCAGCCAAATATAGCTTGGCTGACCACGAATAGCAACACTCGTTTCCAACACATTGGCAAGTATGTGGCCAGTCACCCACCCCCGTCTGCAAAAGACACGTCATTGGAGAAAAGAGCATTTTGCGTGTGCAACCATCTCGCATTCACCCATTATTTCAAAGAATGTGCTAAAACAAACAACTGCTCAGTTTGTGTAGAGCCTAAAAATACCCCAAAAAATGCTAACCTAAGAGCTAACCTAGCGGCTGATGGATGTGGATAGGCTGGCCTCTTCGCTAGGTGATGGGGCAACTGTGTTCATTCATGTCGTGTGTTTTAAAAAGCGTATTTTACACTGCAAGTAACGCACTCTTATTCCCACTTTATTATTCTCGCTCTGAACATCGTTCTCGTATATAACTCACCTTTTCTTTTTTCGTTTTATTCGGCATCGCACAGACGTCCCCCTCCCACACCCTCTCGGAATACTCCACAACTGAAGCCCTGACAACTCCTCTGGCACCGGACTGTGGCGGGTGGCCCGTCCGCAGCCACGCTATTGGCTGCTGCCCGTCCACAGCCACGCTATTGGCTTAGCAGCTGCACGTCCGCAGACACACTATTGGCTGCTTCCCGTCCGCAGCCTCGCTATTGGCTGCTGCCCGACAGCAGTCACGCTATTGGCTGTTGTTCGTCGCAGCCACTCTATTGGCGTGTGGCGGTCAGCTGACTCGTAACGTCAAAGTCTTGTATGTTGAAATGTTTGAAGGTGAATTTACATTTTTAACAGGGCTATTAATACTTTTGACATACTGTGTATCGCATAATGTCTCATCACTTCATTTTAAAGCATTGCATACACATCATCCTACCTTGTGGACTTTATCGATTTCCTTTTGGACCTATGTGTCTGAAATCAAGATAAATATAAATAAATAACGCTGGATAAATTGATATTAAATTTATTTATTCTGGTTTGGTTAACAAGTTATTGATTGAGTTGAAGGGGGCCTACATTACAACCTTTAACTGTCACAAGAGAGACTGGAAAATCAAGGCTAGGCCGAAATTAGCCTGCCAATCGTTTAACAATGATGTCATTGTCATTAAGTGGTGAAATATCAAATGTTAAAACGGCCTATTCATTGGGGAGAAAAGACTAGACATTCAGCAAAATTGTTCATAATCCTCTCCCTATCCTTATATTATGACTGGGCTACTTATTAAATGTACCAATTAAATTTCAACAAACCTGAGGGTCTACTCATGATCATATTAATAAATGTGTCGTCACTTTTTAAATTAAAGCATTGTACCAGTAACCACATTATTTTAAATTCCCATACATAACAATGCCCAGATAATTTCCCATACCTTCCGAACTTGCTGAAGAATCCTGTTAGTACATGCAGAGTAGGACAACATTATCATTGTTTGATATAGGAAAAATCGATTAAAAACCAAACTTGGTCAACATGGTAAACTTTATTTCTGGGTACCACCATTCCAAATCACAGTAATATTTATTTACAGTCAAAGTGTGAAAGTACTAAGAACTTTGGAATGCATACCAACAAAAAAACAATGATACAAAAAAATCTGAAATTAACAAAAAATATTAATAACTGTAAAAGGAATGAACTTCAAGTGCATGTAGTCAATGCAAGGTTTCCATGTCAGTCAAGCTAGACAACAGAAGGGATTCTGGGAAAACCTAATCGACCTCCTCCATCCTGGATGTGTCTTCGTCTCCTTCCAAGGGAGGCATGTCTTCCACGGGGGCAGACGTTGGCTCGTCCGTGGTCAGGTCATCCTCGTCGATGCCTGAGAGGAAGAGGGACACATGTCAACAAACGGGTGCCATGTTGGATCAAAATGACAGACCCTCTGCACTGAAGCCTCGTCATAGGACAAACACAGTTTTCACCCAGAACACTAAAGTACACTAAGGTTCGGCTCTTGTTACGAACCAGGACACGGGCCGTAGACTTAAGTAGTCACGATGTCCCACTTTGACAATGGATGAGGTGCTCTGCTACATACGAGCAACAGAGCTATAATTAGTGGCCCTGTTTGTCCTAGGCTTCCTCCTCTGTGAGAAGGGTCTATTGTCCCTGGGCTGGTGGCTGAGGTACTTACCAAGGCCCAACTTGATCATCCTGTATATGCGGTTGGAGTGGGTCTGGGGGTCATCCAGGGTGAACCCGGAGGAGAGCAGCGCCGTCTCAAACAGGAGGATCACCAGGTCCTTCACTGACTTGTCGTTCTTGTCCACCTCGGCCTTCTGCCTCAGCGTCTCGACGATTGAATGGTCCGGGTTGATCTCCAGGTGCTTCTTGGCCGCCATGTAGCCCATGGTGGAGCTGTCTCTGAGGGCCTGGGCCTTCATGATCCTCTCCATGTTGGCGGTCCAGCCGTACGTGCTGGTGACGATGCAGCAGGGGGAGGAGACCAGGCGGTTGGAGACGGTGACCTGGGACAACGTAAGGATTCCGCCGGTTTAACGACAGGGAATAAACATGTTGAGTAGTTGCTGACACATAGTGGTATGTCCCCAGTGTGTTCCTCAAAGTACCAGTGAACCCAAAGGCCTGTTTTCTTTGTATTTAAACACCTATGACCTTGAACATAGTAATCGGGGCCATTTTTACTAAAACATTAGTGTGATTTAGAAAGAACCGGCTCATATTCCTATGTTTGGCCAGTCTCCGCCAACCCGTTTGTGACCAACTCACGCCGCGCAACAGTGTGTGGTTGTGTGGAGCTCTGTCTGGCCAGCACTTTACATTCCTGACTGCCTCCAAGAGCGGGTTACCATCGCTCATCATAAACGATGAGTACTAGCTAGAAACAAAAAAAATACTGGTGGTCGTAACCATGGGGATAACACCTGCCCCTCCCCCTTCAAAATGCATTTACATTCAAATCTCATATGGTTTGACTTTTAGCTGCATCAGGGTTAGGCTGTGTTAGGGTTCACTTGCACTTCCAAGCCTGGATCGTGACTTTTCAATACTCCGGTTTCTCCTCTCTCACCTTTTCCACCTTCTTCTCCAGGATGTCCTTCATGATTTTGCACAGATTCTCAAACTGAGATTTCTTCTCCTCCTGCTTCTTCTTCTCCTCCTCGTCCTCGGGCAGCTCCAGACCCTCCTTGGTGACCGACACCAGGTTCTTGCCGTCGTACTCCTTCAGCTGCTGGACGCAGTACTCATCGATGGGCTCGATCATGTAGATGACCTCCAGGCCGGCCTTGCGGAGGCGCTCCACAAAGGCAGAGTTGGCCACCTGCTCTTTGGTCTCACCTGAAACACGGGTACTTTTGTCAGATGTTGGGGTAAACTGAAGACCTTTCTTATGGCCAACCTGTATTCAAACATTCCAGGATATTTATAGAAGGACCCGGCCCAAACACTTCATGTCATCGACATGAAGTCCGCACAAAAAGCACAAAGGAAATAGTGTGCATTATCTAGCACCATCAATGAGAAACAAGCAAAACATGAAATGTGAAAATACAAAACGGCCACTAAGCAGCACACCACATATTGCTGTGACTGGCGATGGACGTGTGGAGTGACCCAGCATACACACCAGTGATATAGTAGATGTGTTTCTGGGAGTCCTTCATGCGGGTCACATAGTCCTTCAGGGAGACCAGCTCGTCTCCTGAAGCGGAGGTGTAGTATCGCAGCAGGTCCGACAGCTTCTTCCTGTTCTGGGAGTCCTCATGGATGCCCAGCTGAAAGAGATGTCCATGGATTAGATTCATTGGCAAGATAGGTGCTTTTTATATTCCAGCTTTAGAGGCCAGGGCCCTCGTTTATTACAGTTGGTGGAAGAGTTCTAAATTCTATCGTACAAATAAAATCTAGGGTGTACGTACACACAAACAAGTTGCCATTATTACTCTGTTCTTATGCTGGGCATATGCTAAAAAAGTCAAATTTCTATACATTTAAGACCATAAATAACCATATATGGTCAATAAACGTCCCGCAAACGTACCGCACGGTAAATGTGTGAATGAACAGGAAAAAAGGGATATTGTTGATGGAATATTGAACGGGAAAATCCAAGGAAAACATTAAGCATATACATTTATCACAGAGTGAAATCTAAGTTAGTGTGACAGAGGTGTAATCAAAGTAGAGGACACTTCGGGACACTTCCACTCAGCTGTGCTGCTTTATAAACTAAAGACTGTGGCATGGGAGAGAATATGGTTTGCAGTAAAATGTCTCCCTCTACCTCTCCCCTCTACCCCCCCCCCCCCCACTAAAATGTGTACACATGGTTTCCGAAAATATTTTTCTGAACTCAGACTTGATCAATGAGAGCCCAGGTTTCTGTTAATAACACTCATGTTAGTCCATAAACAAGACAGAAGATGGCAGTAAGGAGCTTTCAAAAGGTCTCAAGCAGCTTAAGCTGTTAATAGGGGATCAGACAGGTGGTAAGGGTTAGGTCACTGGGACATACGGTCGTGGCTAGAGATGGTGGCTGGTCTTCTCCATCCAACACAAAATATCATGTCAACGTATAAGACCACGATGATCAAGGATCTGATCAATACAAATTCAAGAGGGCCACAACACTTGGAACCTGCCCACTGATAACATGAAGTCGACCCACCTTGAGGTTCTTGGAGAACTGCTCGTAGCACTTCTTATAGTTCTCCTTGTCCTCCGCCAGCTCAATGAAGAGCTCCAGGCACTTCTTCACCAGGTTTTTGCGGATGACCTTCAGGATCTTGCTCTGCTGCAGCATCTCTCGGGAGATGTTCAGGGGCAGGTCCTCAGAGTCCACCACGCCTCTAATGAAGTCTAAAAACAGAAGAGACAGTTTGTCCTTAGTCTGGCCCTATCAAAGTAACACCTCAGCGCCGTGGTTAGAACAACGGTTCAATATTTCACACAAGGCTGCCAACCGGTCCTCCCAACCCTCATGAAATCGGTGGACGGGAGTCGTCCCCCAGACTTACTCAGATACTCAGGGATGAGCTCGTCGCAGTTGTCCATGATGAAGACCCTGCGCACGTACAGCTTGATGTTGTTCTTCTTCTTCTTGTTCTCAAAGAGGTCGAAGGGCGCGCGGCGCGGCACGAAGATCAGCGCGCGGAACTCCAGCTGACCCTCCACCGAGAAGTGCTGTGGAAGGGAAGCACATTGAGGGTCACTTATTTTGATGCAACTAATGATACTTCTATTGATGCAGAGATATATATCATCAACCTTCTTCGTGCGATATTAGAATCGATACACGCCAGCGCCATCCATAGATTATTTTTGCATTTTTATGCTTTGGAAGGTAGGTAGGAAGGTATGGTAGAGAGAGGGGAAGACATGCAGCAAAGGACCACCGGCAGGAATCGAGGTGCCACAAATATCAACATTTTACTCAATAAAATACGGCCCAAACTGAGTTTGGACTGTGAATAAATCCAGCACATTACCTTTTCATGGTCATTTTGTATTCATAGTTAAGACAAATTGTGATGTATCGGGACAGGATTGTCTGAATATATATTGATTATCACAGAATCACAGTATCGAGATATCGTCGTTGTCGTGGGCCATGTGCCGCATGTCGTATCGTAAGGTAACCCTTTGACACCCACCCCCAATATTAACCCGTGGCTGAGACGACCGCCCCCCCCCCCGTACCTTGATGGCCAGGTGGTCCTCCCAGTCGTTGGTGAGGCTCTTGTAGAACTCTCCGTACTCCTCGTTGGTGATGTCGTCGGGGTTACGGGTCCAGAGGGGCTTGGTCTTGTTCAGCTCCTCCTGGTCGATGTACTTCTCCTTGATCTTCTTCTTCTTCTTTTTGTCCGAGCACTTGTCGCCGTGGTCGTGGTCGTCGTGCTCGTCGTCCGAGCCCACGTCTTCGATCTCGGGCTTGTCCTCGTCCTTGTCCTCCCCGTCCGCCCCGTGCTTCTCCTTGCACTTCTCCCCCTCCTCGTCTTCAGCCTCGTCGTCGCTCACCTCCTTGTCGCGCTCCTTCTCCATCTTAAAGAAGCACACGATACTTTTAAACCGCCATGTTGTTATGAATTCATGAAAAATAATTCATGATTCGTTGATTTATATTCACGCCAGCCTAATGCTCTTATTCAACGCAGCTCATGTCACAGGTGTATGTTGTTCTTACGAAGAGCGTGATGGGGTAACCGATGAACTGCGAGTGCTTCTTCACGATCTCCTTGATGCGGCGTTCCTCGATGTACTCAATCTGGTCGTCCTTCAGGTGCAGGATCACCTTAGTGCCACGCCCGATGGACTCAGCTAATCAAAGAACATACAAAAAAAGGAAAACGTACATTTTTGAAAAATGTTTTCTTCCAGATTGATATGGGTCATTCTCCAGTTACGGAGAAAAACTTAGCTAATTCGACTTGGGCAAACTGTTAAGAGCGTTCACTTACAGGTATCCACCTTCACCGTGAAGGAACCGCCGGCGGAGGACTCCCAGATGTACTGCTCGTCATCGATGTGCTTGGTGATGACCGTCACTCTCTCTGCCACCAGGTAGGCGGAGTAGAAACCCACGCCGAACTGACCGATCATGGAGATGTCCGCTCCCGCCTGCAGGGCCTCCATGAAGGCCTTGGTGCCAGACTTGGCGATGGTTCCCAGGTTGTTGATCAGGTCGGCCTTGGTCATGCCGATGCCGGTGTCGATCAGGGTGATCGTGCGCTCCGCGATGTTGGGAATGATTTCGATCTTGAGGTCCTTGCCCGAGTCCAACTTGGCAGGGTCGGTGAGACTCTCGTAACGGATTTTGTCTAATGCCTGTAAGGAAGACATGGGTTCATGGGTTAAATGATGGGATTAAGCGTTTCATCATCATACTTTTAGTTATGTTACAATTAATGAAGCAGTGTTTATCATCATTATACGTCATCTTAAAATCTTCTGACATAGAAAATGGAAATGTCTGCACTTCTGTTTAATATACAACATAGGGATTGCATATAACACCTTAGACCAAAGATTAATTGAATTGTTTCTGTTGTATGTGGTGAATTGTGTACTGTACTGTACATACATAGATTTATCGTGGATTATTATGTTCCCTTTATGAATAACTAAAGATAAAAGAAACATCAAAAAAGACATCAGTGGTTTTCTTCTCCAAGCGACTCACATCTGAGGAGTTGGAGATGAGCTCTCTAAGGAAGATCTCTTTGTTGGAGTAGAAGGTGTTGATGATCAGAGACATAAGCTGAGCGATCTCAGCCTGGAAGGCAAAGGTCTCCGCCTCCTCCTCCATAGGTTGGTCGTGTGCTTCAGGCATCTAGACAGAGGGAACCAGGGAACGTCACGCTGTGTTAGGACTGATGCTACTGTCATTTAATGTGCGAAAATACCTTTCATGTCCTTCATTAGTTTATTTCTAACCAGGGAGGCGATAGTAGGTATGGCTGTTTCTAACTTCAGGGGAAACATTATTGACATTGTGAATTTGTCTTTATTTAACAGATAAATGTAGAAGGCTTTATTCAAGCAGTGCAAGGCAGCATTGCAAATGAAACCGTCGACAATAACTGAAATAATTATTTTTTTTAAAACGCTGGGCCACTAGTTAAAAAACTTGCCGATACTGTTAATGTTCATTGATACAATTTGAATTTGTGAGCATGGAATATTAGAATATAAATCTAATTGGAGTAAGATGAATAACAGTGATACCATTGATTGGAGAGTGGAGTCAGTTCATAGCTTAGAGATAGCATAGATAATTGAAATAACATCATGACCATTTAATGAGGTATTAACTGATGAGATCTAGTTGATGCTGGCTTGGTGGATAACAGAGCATGTTCTACTCGGTTATTACACTTAGGCCTACTACACTTTCTGTGCATAATCCATCCTAAAACCAGGACAAAAAAGGCCTGCTTCTGCCTTAAGATGAGTTATACAACCTTTCCATTACTTCTCATTGAACATCACATGACAAACTTAGGATAAACCTTGCAGACCACTAACTGCTGAAGGTTTGTGTGTACGGATGCACTCGGTGAGGAGCCGTTGCCAAGAACCGCTACCCCTATCGGTTGAGGAGGGAACGACACGGTTCTAGAAACTACCAGGCGGATCCCGTCTGGCCGCTTCGGCTCTTACTAGGAAAGCTCCTCCTCGTTACCATCGATTTAATTCACGGTCGTTTCCACACGTTATGCATGGAACGCATCATCCTATTTTACACTCCCAGACCTCTGATCTACAAGGCGTTTAAAAACAGAGGGATTATTAAGTATGTTATATCCATCTCTGTGGAGGGTCGAGTTGAGATGCGGCTGCACCACAGCAGCAGATCACGCCGGTCTCCTCAGACACTAATGCTCCGATTATGCTCCACAATTAGGCCTAAAGTCATTAAAAAGTTTTTCCACCTTCACGATTAAATAGACACGTGTGGCAGGAATACAATTATAAATAGGACCACACCATAAAAACCCCGTTATACTAGTTTGTAACATCAACTACTATTATACACATTAATGTAAGATTAATATTCGAGTATTTTTTTTAGGAGACAATATTTGAGACTATGAAATATGTGAAGCATGTTCTATTTTATCTATTCAATGTTACAAACAAATGTAACATTATAGCAGCCATTGCAAGGCAACTGTTGTCATAACCATTGACAGTAGCCTATATTAAAAAAAATAATGCACTAATTAAAAGTACTTGCACATCATGCATCACATCGAGATAGGGTCTTAAAACGAGCCTTCATTAATTTACCTTGCTTTTCTGTCTAAGGAAGATTCCGCCGGGAAGTGCAGACTCCTGTGCGTAATCTCAGCCAAGCCGGATGAAGTCACCGGAATAACACTGCTGGCCTCACTTTATATCGGAGCCTTCAAACCTTCGAGAACGGTCTAGTCTCGAATGTTCCCTGCCGTGCCGCGGATAGGCCAGCCGGACTGTCAATCATGCTTTGTCGCTCCGTTCAGGACCCCTTATTTTGAGTCGTTGCAGTAAAGTAGGCGGGCTCTGGAGAGAGGTGACTGCTGAGCGCCGACCACAGATGTTGTTGTGAAATATCCCAGAAGACTTATAGTAAGACCGATTTTAGAACATGTATAAATACATTTTTATTACAAATCGTATTTTCTTTCTTAAAAAACATTTAACAGGTACAAAAAGACTGATGGATCGAAATCAAAACATTGTGATTAGGTCTGAATTAGATACCTCTGATTGAGAATATAACCATGTTGGACAGCTATAATAATATGAATTAAGGTAGTTACAATTTGCTAAAATGACAGTTTAAAAAATATGGCAGTTTTGTAAAATAAAATATATCTGGAAGAACTAAAACTATAACAAAAAAAAATTGAAGTTGAAGGAAAGTTGAAGGCACATAAGTACATAAGTACACAATAATTTAATCGACTTCCTCCATTCTTGATGTGTCTTCATCCCCTTCCAACACGGGCATATCCTCCTCAGTGGGCTGAATGGTTTCCTCAATGGCAGCCTCATCATCATCAATACCTGAAGAGAGAGAAAGTGGCAATCAGCAACACATTCCTTGACAGAGATCTTCAGTCAGAACCGCCGTCCCGATTCCTCCACCCGGTTTCATCTATACCCGCGCGGTGAGTGGTGAGCGACAGCTACTCACCCAAACCCAGCTTGATCATCCTGTAGATGCGGTTGGCGTGTGTGGCTGGGTCCTCCAGTGTGAATCC
This sequence comes from Micromesistius poutassou, assembly GCF_964030765.1. NCBI lineage: Eukaryota > Metazoa > Chordata > Actinopteri > Gadiformes > Gadidae > Micromesistius > Micromesistius poutassou. The sequence continues at coordinate 611,326 of NC_140289.1, forward strand.
AGAAGACAGCAGGGAGGTCTCAAACAGGAGGATCACCAGGTCCTTCACGGCCTTGTCGTTCTTGTCCACCTCTGCCTTCTGCCTCAGGGTTTCCACGATGGCGTGCGTGGGGTTGATCTCCAGGTGCTTCTTGGCCGTCATGTAGCCCATGGTGGAGTTGTCTCTGAGGGCCTGGGACTTCATGATCCTCTCCATGTTGGCGGTCCAGCCATACGTGCTGGTGACGATGCAGCAGGGGGAGGAGACCAGGCGGTTGGAGACGCTGACCTGTTGAGGAGGAACGTGATGAGGATGATGTGTCGAAGAAATATTAATTTATTAGAAATATCATCAGTATCAGAATTCTGTTATTATATTTAATACGTTTATTTGCCCGTACAAGGCAAGTTCCTCAGGGAGTTTGGTGCTTAGAAGATTTTCGAGCAACAAGATATAAGCAAGATATTTACAAAATATTTAACAAGAAGAATTAAAACTAAATATGAAGTAACAATATTTACACCCTAAGTTATTGAAACCTATAATGCTGTAGGCTTTTATAGGCTACGAGTCAATTCGAGGACTGAAGGCCCTAGTGCAGCCATATCAACGTCTGATCTTTGAAAGAAAGTGGATATTTACCTTCTCAATCTTCTTGTCAAGGATGTCCTTCATGATCTTGCAGAGGTTTTCAAACTTATTCTTCAGCTCCTCCTGCTTCTTCTTCTCGTCGTCGTCCTCGGGCAGCTCCAGACCCTCCTTGGTGACCGACACCAGGTTCTTGCCGTCGTACTCCTTCAGCTGCTGGACGCAGTACTCATCGATGGGCTCGATCATGTAGATGACCTCCAGGCCGGCCTTGCGGAGGCGCTCCACAAAGGCAGAGTTGGCCACCTGGTCTTTAGTCTCACCTGAAATAAACAGAAATTCACACAAAATAATCAAGAGTCTGAGTTTCTCAGGGAGAAGGTCTCAAGGAGAACAAATCTTTTCAAAAGAAGTAGAAGACTGGATCTAGCTGAAACTACGAACCGGTGATGTAGTAGATGTGTTTCTGGTTCTCCTTCATGCGAGACACGTAGTCCTTGAGGGAGACCATCTCGTCACCAGTGGTGGAGGTGAAATAGCGGAGGAGCTCCGACAGCTTCTTCCTGTTCTGGGCGTCTTCGTGGATACCAAGCTAGGAGGCGGAACATTACATTTAGTAATTAAAATTATTACAAGTCTATCTATCTATCATCTAAAACAAAAAATACCAATTCTAATGACCACTGAATATAAATATATCAAAATGGTCGCAGAATTCTCCAGATGAGTAATAACGTCTGATAACCAGTGCAAGGAGGGGAGAACACGAGCAGCCTGAAACCCACCTTGATGTTCTTGGAGAACTGCTCGTAGCACTTCTTATAGTTCTCCTTGTCGTCGGCCAGCTCAGTGAAGAGGTCCAGGCACTTCTTCACCAGGTTCTTGCGGATGACCTTCAGGATCTTGCTCTGCTGCAGCATCTCTCGGGAGATGTTCAGGGGGAGATCCTCAGAGTCCACCACACCTTTAATGAAGTCTAATGGGGGGGGGGGGGGGAAGACAAGGATAACAGTTATTACACACACTAAACTTCATAAAGCGGTTATAAAAGCTCACACTTAACATTAGCATAACACTCACTGAGATACTCGGGCATCAGCTCGTCGCAGTTGTCCATGATGAACACCCTGCGCACGTACAGCTTGATGTTGTTCTTCTTCTTCTTGTTCTCAAAGAGGTCGAAGGAGGCCCTCCTGGGCAGGAAAAGCAGCGCACGGAACTCCAGCTGGCCCTCCACGGAAAAGTGCTGGCAGAGACCAAAGAAAGGACATTCTTAACTCTATGCACCAGAAGACATAGCTATTTGAATCGAGAATACACTGGTGGTAAATACAGCCTTGCGGATTGATTTGCTTAACGGTAGGCCTACCTTGACGGCCAGGTGGTCCTCCCAGTCGTTGGTGAGACTCTTGTAGAACTCTCCGTACTCCTCGTTGGTGATGTCGTCGGGGTTACGGGTCCAGATGGGCTTGGTCTTGTTCAGCTCCTCGGCGTCCATGTACTTCTCCTTGACCATCTTCTTCCTCTTCTGCGTGCTGTCCTTGGTGTCCTCATCCTCGTCAGAGCCCACGTCCTCGATCTTTGGCGCGTCTTTGTCCTTGTCCGCATCCTTGTCCTTCTCCAGCTCCTCCTCGCCCTGCTCGAGGTCCACTTCCTTCTCCCTGGCCTTCTCAACCTGGAATACATTGTAAGATTAATGAGGCGTCGGTCGTTGGGGGTGAGGTTGAAGTATAACACGCTCATAAAGTGAGTCGCATTTACGTAAAGTGAGAACTTACGTAAAGAGTGATTGGGTAACCGATGAACTGCGAGTGCTTCTTCACCACCTCCTTGATGCGTTTCTCCTCACAGTATTCCGACTGGTCCTCCTTGAGGTGCAGGACCACCCTGGTGCCGCGGCCAATGTCCTCCCCTAAAAGCAACGGAGCGAGGATTCAGTTAATGCCAGGCCGTGTATGAATAGTCAACAATTCAAGAGGTGGAGGTCAATTGAAGGGTAGGCTTACCGCTGTCTACTTTGACTGTGAAGGAGCCTCCAGCTGCCGACTCCCAGATGTACTGCTCGTCATCGTTGTGCTTGGTGATGACCGTCACTCTCTCTGCCACCAGGTAGGCGGAGTAGAAACCCACGCCGAACTGACCGATCATGGAGATGTCCGCTCCCGCCTGCAGGGCCTCCATGAAGGCCTTGGTGCCAGACTTGGCGATGGTTCCCAGGTTGTTGATCAGGTCAGCCTTGGTCATGCCGATGCCGGTGTCGATCAGGGTGAGGGTGCGAGCGCGCAGGTCGGGTCTGATTTCAATCTTCAGGTCCTTGCAGGACTCAAGTCTGGTGGGGTCTGTCAGACTTTCATATCTGATTTTGTCCAAGGCCTACCCCAATGGAATACAAAAGTTAAATAACAATGTTTGATATAACCACAAAATCATAGTTTGAGTAAGTGTTTTGATATGGCTAAAACAAACGATAACAAATCACTTGATTTTACTCACATCGGAAGAGTTGGAGATGAGCTCCCTAAGGAAGATCTCTTTGTTGGAGTAGAAGGTGTTGATGATCAGAGACATAAGCTGAGCGATCTCAGCCTGGAAGGCAAAGGTCTCCGCCTCCTCCTCCATGGTACCGGCTTTCCCTGGCATCTGAATCAGGAGAGAGTACAATAATGATATAAAAAAAGAGCCTAGAGATTGCAAAAATAAACAACAATTTGTCCTTTGTATTGTTTACAGTTCACCCCCCTAGGCCTGTAAGGGAGAGTATTGCCAATGGGGGGATGATAAGGAACCACTAGGCTCCTGTTACACATGTTTCCTTCTGCCAATCAAAGATGGGCAGTTCAAAAAAGGGGAGGGGTCTACCGTGCCTTTCACACCCGGCTGCCAACAGCTGCGAGGTGTGTCTTATAAAGGCCTCTCTCACAAGACTGAGTATAATAAGGTTAACTGGTTGTCTGGCAAATAAGAAAATTCAATATATGATTATTTCATTTAAATGCAATATGATTATTTCATTTAGATTTGTATCAAGAAAACGTATAAACTTATAGTTTAATTACAGGCCTTTAGGCCTATAGTGAAAGGCCTGCAATAAGAAAATGTATGAATGTAGGTTTATGTAGATATATCTTTAGAAAGAAAGACAACATAGACTTTCCTTATGATTCCATTAATTAATATATTATACTTATTTATGTCCTGTAGTTTGGTGACGGTAGTAGTATCAGTTCTCATTCAGTATTAGACTAGTAGTAGTAGTTGTTGTAGTATTGAGATTTTCTGAATACCCACATTTGTTCGTATGGATCAGTAAAATGTCCTTGATAACAGTTGTATGTGAATGGGCCTGCAGAAAAAAACTCCTTTACTGCTCTTTGCGCTAAGCGGCCATTGCTACTCCTGGGGGTCATGCTGTAAGCCATGTGCTCTTTACACTTCATGGCCTCACAAAGTCATTCAGCAGATAGAAACAACTCAAATAACCCATTCCTCATCAATTATTAAGAGACTAGTCGGTTTATATTGTACCTAGCACTCATCCAATGCATTTAAACCCATTTTAAATTCTCTATGCAAAAGTTAAACTACATTGAAATTACACTGAATTAAACTGAATACGATGAATTAAACGACTAGATGGTCTCGATATCCCAGCCTTACCTTGACTTGAATAGTCTTGTTTGAACTATGTCTTAGAATATGTCCGCCTCAAGCTCTCCAAATATGCGCTTCTCGCCTCCTGGTTAGTGGGAGTCTTCTCGTGGCTTCTTCTCTACGTACTAGCCCTTCCACATGCATCTGTCTTTTTATACTCAAGGGGGGGGCTTCTCGAAGAACCCATTCAGAAGCTTCCAGAAGAATTGCCCACTACAGTATGGGTATTGGCTGGGTGGGGGGTTGGGAAGGGTCTCCTGAGCCCTAAACTTCATGTGTCCTTATAGGGCCACAGAGTCACAAGGGGTGCATGTCACTCAGACAAGAGGGCTTTCCTGATAGCCTGTCCCGGGCCTGGCCCACCCAATCTCCCAGACCTCCTGTCGGCGTCACAGCTGTGTGGTTCTGTGGCCTGTTCTAACACCTGCCGCCATGGCAGGGAAAGGATACCGACACCGGCCCCAAAGCTTTGAAAGAAGACACAAGGCCCCAGTCTTTATTTGGTCCAGATTGACCCAAGATTGAAGGGTTATCACAGGTTTCACAGGCATAGGGGACAGCAGATTTGCCTTTGATTGAAGGCCTTTGCAAATCTTTATCAGGCTCCAAATAGGAAACACTATCGTGGATAGTTCTGGCATTACTTAGCATTACTTAACATAGGCTATTGGTACAATTATTAGGACAATGAATTAGAATACATTCTTTTGTAAATCTTTTTTTTTTTTTTTTTATGACGACGAGTAGAACTGTAGAAATTGCTAGAAGGTTCTGGTCTAGTGTAGCTGTTTTGACTACATGTTTTTATTTTTATTTTACCAGATGATGGCGTTGTCGTCTGACTGGTTACGCAATACATTTCCAGTTGATTGCACCGCTGTCCTCGTGTAACACAACAGAAATAACATTGAGATTATATATTTTTAGTAAGATTACTTTTTGTCTATCCAAGTATCATGAGTAAGCCTGCCGTTTCAACGCACGCGATAAAAAGGATTAGACAATATTTATGTTGAAATTATAATTAGGGGATATATTCTCAATGATAATTACATTGGCTACCAGCCAAGGGTATTAACACACCAGACCAGTCCCAAATGAGGGCGGCGGGGGGGGCGGGGGTGGGGGAGACAGGGACAGATAGCACCATTACTATTGGACACCCAAACGACCCCATCCTCATGGAATTACTTCAGTCCTCTGTGTACATTAAAGTGCATGCATCACGCCTTATATAACACACACGGCTCAGAGACACATTTCCAAGAGACACGCTATTCAAACAAACAAACAAACAAGCAGAGGACGCCTGCGCTCTCTCCACTCCGGCCGCGCCTGCGCACTGCGTAAGATCCGGGCTCCGCTCAGCGGCATGAACGCCAGTTTTCAAGATGGCGGCGGAGGGAGGAGGGAAGGAGACGAACGAAATCAAAACTCAATTCACGACCCGCGAAGGCGTCTACAAACTCCTCACCCACTCGGAATACAGCCGCCCGAACAGGGTGCCCTTCAACTCGCAGGGCTCCAACCCCGTCAAGGTGTCGTTCGTCAACGTCAACGACCAGTCGGGAAACGGCGACAGGATCTGCTTCAATGTGGGACGGGAGCTCTACTTCTACATCTACAAAGGCGTCCGAAAGGTAACCCGTCGGTGCCCAGTACCCCGAACTGTACCCCCCGTGTCCCCATCCCCAGCCCACCGTGTCGTCCGGGTGCCGGGGCCGTGAGGGGTCACTCTCGGGGGTGCTGTGTGGATGAAGTGCGCAGATGGTCGGACCAGGCCAGACAGCTCCTCACCCCCAGCTCCGTCACTGTTTGTTTTGGTTTCTCCCAGGAAGGCTTCATCACCAGGACGTTCGCGTCGCACCCTCTGTGGTCCCCCCCCCCTTCCATGGTGCGCCCTGTTGGGTGAAATATAGGACTTATCTGTTTGGGTTTAATGGGAGATGGACAGACCCGCCACTGTTGCACCTCCACGGACAACCTGGGTCGTCGTCTTTGCGTCGGCATGCTTTTGGTTTCACACATCAGCGTTGGGTCATGTGGGAGGAACTTTCTGTTGAGTCTCTGAAGGGGTCAATGTTTCAAGCGCCAATCTATCCAAGTTGATCATACTTGACACGCGTTGATCTTTGAGATACCGAATGCGTGCAGAGATGCAAAGAGGATGACCCAAGCTGTCCGTAGAAGTGCAAAAGTGGTGAGGTTATCACCATTAAGAGCAATCCGATAAGCCTTATGGTGTCATGAAAGGGCACTCCAGGGAGGGAATGGCGATTAACAGGTCGAGGCGTCCTCTTAGTTGCCTGCGGCACGGCTCACTAGACATCCCAAAGCTTCCTGTGTTTATAGAGTCAATGGGTGGACAGCGGTCTCACTTGGCTTATGTAACACGACATGGTCTAAACAAGGAAGGGGTGGCTTCCCCTAATGACTTGGTTTAACCTTGGAGGACAGCTCTGGGATATGTTGTTGGCATTAATTGTTTATTTCAGCAGTCTCCATGCCAAGTCGGTATTTGTGTCTCATGGTAGTTAAAAAGGTACATTTTGCAGTCACACTGAATGCTTGTGTGTATGTGCTGTTTTGAGGATGTTTAGTTGCGATGGAGGCTGTCTGACTCACTTTGTCTGGACTTTCTGGCCTTGTGAACCAAGTGGTTTTGATTTGCAGGGATGATGTCATTGCAGCTAGACCCCTGTTGTATGCATTTGCAATGTTGTTGATTAGTGTGGCGCACGTGTAGTGTCATGAATTAATTTATGACAAAATGAGTGATCTGTAGAGCTACTTATTCAAACCCATACTTGTTAACTAAATTGTAACGCAAATCCAGCTGTGGTGCTGCCATCGTGGGAATAGGGATATTTTGTTTATTCTCCTCTTCCTTTTGATATGCAAGACATTGAGGTATGACATTGTAAATAAAAAATCAAGAACCTCTGCCATTGACTCCCCTGACATTTCTTTGTGGCTCTTGTTCTTCGCTTACAGGCTGCTGATCTTAGCAAGCCGATAGATAAGAGGATATACAAAGGAACGCAGCCGACATGTCACGACTTCAACCCCCTCACGGCTACAGCTGACAGCGTCTCCCTGCTGGTGGGCTTTTCAGCCGGCCAGGTGCAGCTCATCGACCCCATAAAGAAGGAAACCAGCAAGCTATTCAACGAAGAAGTGGGTGCTAGTCCGCCTGTCGCATCCAATTCACTGTGGCTTCTGAATGCTTGATATTCATGTTTAGTGTGTGTGTGGGGAATCTTGTAACCTTCCCCACCAGTAACCCATCCCCATGTACGTCCTCCCCCTTCTGCGTCCCACCTAGAGGCTGATCGACAAGTCGCGGGTCACCTGCGTGCGGTGGGTCCCGGGCTCCGAGAGCCTGTTCCTGGTGGCCCACTCCAGCGGGAGCATGTACCTCTACAACGTGGAGAACACCTGCGGAACCACGCCGCCCAACTACCAGCTGCTCAAGCAAGGCGAGAACTACGCGGTGCACACCTGCAAGAGCAAGTCGGCCCGCAACCCCCTGCTCCGCTGGACGGTGGGCGAGGGCGCCCTCAACGAGTTCGCCTTCTCGCCGGACGGCAAGTTCCTGGCCTGCGCCAGCCAGGACGGCTTCCTGCGTGTGTTCGGCTTCGACGCCGCCGAGCTCCACGGGACCATGAAGAGCTACTTCGGCGGGCTGCTGTGCGTGTGCTGGAGCCCCGACGGCCAGTACATCGTGGCCGGCGGGGAGGACGACCTGGTGACCGTGTGGTCGTTCTCGGACTGCAGGGTGATCGCGCGCGGCCACGGGCACAAGTCGTGGGTGAGCGTGGTGGCGTTTGACCACTGCACCACCAGCGTGGAGGACAGCGACCTGCCGGCGGAGTTCAGCGGCAGCGACGAGGAGTACCACGAGCAGACTAACTTTGGAGTGGGGCGGGACCGGGCCAACAGCGCCCAGTCGCGGCTCTCCAAGAGGAACTCGACGGACGGCAGGCCGGTGAGCGTCACCTACCGCTTCGGCTCGGTGGGCCAGGACACGCAGATGTGTCTGTGGGACCTCACAGAGGACATTCTCTTCCCACATCTTCCCCTGTCGCGGACCAGGACTCACACGAACGTCATGAGTGCCACCAGCTCCCCTGCGGCTGGCACCGTCACTGCTGCTACCACCACCACCCCCAATTCGAGCGGGACGAATGGCAGCAATACTGGGAGCACTGGTAATAATAGTGGCAACCCCACTAATTCCCTTCCGGCCACCTTGCCGCGGTCTAACAGCTTACCACACTCCAACCCCCCGGGGGGCAGTACACCCAACAGCCACCCGAGCAGCAACAGCAGCACTACCACGGCAACCACCACGCCCACACCCACCACTACCACCTCCGCCAGCAAGGGCAGCAGCATCATAGACAGCACCTTCATCGCTACGGGGGTGAGCAAGTTTGCCACGCTGTCGTTGCACGACTCGCGCAAGGAGCGCCACGAGAAGGACCACAAGCGGAACCACAGCATGGGTCACATCAACAGCAAGAGCAGCGACAAACTCAACCAGCTGAGCTCCTCGCGGACGGCCAAGGCCGACGCCGCAAAGACCCTGGGGACCACCCTGTGCCCCCGCATGGAGGAGGTGCCCCTGCTGGAGCCGCTGGTGTGCAAGAAGATCGCACACGAGAGACTCACTGTGTTGATATTCCTGGAGGACTGTCTGGTCACAGCGTGCCAGGAAGGTTTTGTTTGCACATGGGCCCGGCCTGGGAAAGTGGTGAGTGACAGGCCCGTGGTGGACTCGGTGATGTGACAACCCCCGCCCCCCCCTTAGAGCCATCCAGGCACCACCCCCGAACGCTTCTCCATTCCTCAACTCCTTCAACACGAAACTCCTCGACCCCCAGGTTTGAACGGCTGTTGAAGATTTGCCTCTTTCCGGATGATGACACCCCCCCCCCCCCCCCCCCCACTTGCGTGCCAACTACACCCCTCACCTTTTAATGTATAAAAATCACTGCCTGGTTGGTTATCAAAGTGTCTCTGCCTGTCTTGTCTTTCCACAGGGATTACTATCGTCCCAGAGCCACACGACCACCCCTCCCAGTGGGACCGTAGTATAGCCCAGGTGCTGCTGGTCCACAGACAGCTCCACAGCCCGACTAAGGGTGTTGACTTGGGCCAGGCCCCGCAGCGCTGCTCTGTTAGCACACACCGCAAACGCCGTCCCGCCGCCGCCGCCAGGACGCCCCAACACTCGGGTTGCTTTACATTCAATAGCAAATAATTGGCCGAACTGGTTGACACCTGCAGCTTACTGGTCATGAGAGAGAAGGGCATTTGGTAGTGAGCATGAAAGGTGGTCTAGGAAATCGAAAGGGGAGGGAAGTGTGTTGGGTGTAATCAAATTGGCATCATTTTGGAATTAGGCTAGACTGGTTCTGTGCCTGTTGGTTAAGGAGTAGGCAAGGCACATCTTCATGTAAGCTTTGACATCTCTGCAAGCTTACTCTGTGTGTGTGTGTGTGTGTGTGTGTGTGTGTGTGTGTGTGTGTGTGTGTGTGTGTGTGTGTGTGTGTGTGTGTGTGTGTGTGTGTGTGTGTGTGTGTGTGTGTGTGTGTGTGTGTGTCAGTCAAGGGGGGCTTCTCGTCCCCCGTGTTGTTCCTCAACGACAGAAAAGCTTTCAATCCTAATCAGATCACCCATCTTAAATATATTTTGCACTGTTTGTTGTGTCTGTCTTTCTGTTGGGTTTTCCAAATTCATTTACATTTTGGGATGAGGTGCGACGACACGTGAGCGAATTCAAATCAAACACGGCTTCAGAAGCACTTCACACATGACTCGTGTACCCCCCCCTCGACGCTGGATGCTGCAATCTGTTTTTGTCTTTATTTTTTAGAAAAATTGTTTGCACTTAATAGTTTGAGGAGAATGGCTTTACAACTGAGTGTCTAAGGACTTCCTGATAGGGTCATTGAAATATAGGATTAAAAAACATTTGTATCTATTGAACATATATTTTAATATTGTTTGATTAAATGGGTTCTGTATTATTTATGTATATATTGTAATTCTATGATTTATGGGTGAAATGGTTATTAAACTAGTAAATTTCAGAAAAATAGCGATATTTCTAATACAGAAAATATACATATTAAAAATTAATAACGAATATGCAGGTTATGTTTTTTTTTGTCTTCTGTTGTATATAAGAGAATTCAGGTGTATTTTTCCTTAACGAAATGTTTATATAGAAGAAGAGTCTATGAAATCCTCTTATTTAACAGGTAGCGCTGACTACTAGCAAGCCTGTTGCTGCAGATGCTAATGACCTAGGCAGGTAGGCGGGTCTTCCGCACCCTTATTCAGCCATCACTCAGAGCTCAGGTACACCACAGGTTAAGGCAAACATAGCCCCTCCCATCTGTTCGCATCAGTCCCATTCAGAAAGAACCATCGATGTGAAATCGCTTGAACGAGACTGATGGAACGCCATGCGTGCATGGGGGCAGTGGGAGCTCACAACATACGCTGAACTGGTGAAGCGTCAGTTGACACTGTGTCCATTATTGACGAATGTCAATACTTAATGGGGGTGTGTGTGTGCGTGGGTGTGCTTAAGGTGAACGACTTAATGAGGAAATCTTAGTGGGAGCCTTTTCCTCAATGTGACGCCTATTAAACAGCTTTGACTGACCATGCCTTTGATCTCCAGTCTTTTAGTATGTGTCTGTGATTTTAAGGGATCCAATAGGACCATCCTGTGTGACTATTAGCCATTGCAAGCATTTTACCCTCATATAGTGGATGAAGTCGCACTGTATGTGTGTAGTGACCCCACTGGCCAACACTATGTATAAATCAACCTAACTTAAGGTGACCAGATTTCTGAGACAAAATCCGGGGACATTTTGGGTTCTGCGGTGTAAAAACCTCCAAATATGTAAATTTTAAAATCATAGATAACTAAAACGGGGACACTACCCTTACCCTGGCGAACAGGATTGTTGACGGGGGGTTCGGATCATTCAGTCGCGGTCAAATCCGGGGACATTTCCGGGGACAGCCGTAGCCGGGGACAGGTCACTGAAAACTGGGACGTCTGGTCACCCTAACCTAACTGCATGCAGCATGGTCTACCATCACGTTGGCTGATCTGTCAATCATACAGGTGGGTAAATCTGTGTTGAATAGGAAAGCTGCTGAAATGACTTATCAATATCATAGCATTGGCAGAATATACTTAATATATTAATAGGGCCCCTTGAGTAAATTGTGGGTGAATTAATATGAATATTATTAATACAAAATAATTGTAAAACAAATGCCGGTTGTCAATATTCAATTGGGAAATCTTTGGGAATCTTCTGCAGTGGAAGTGAAATATCTGCCAAGGGACATCAGATAATGTACTTAAACACGTGAATCCAGGCTATGACAGATATTTTAGCAAAATATATTTCAATAACAGCGTCAGCATACAACCCTTCTGAGATGTTGGTAGAAGTGCGTGTGTGATTAAGTTTCAAACACAATTCCATGTTATTAATACAAACAGTATTCAGAATTGTGATGGTGATTTCATAGGAAGATCACATCTCTCACAATTGAAGAAGTGGTGCTTGTCATAAATCTCTGTGAGTGATGTAAATAACCAATTGTCAAAAATTTATTTATTTGCTTGGCTCAGATACTAAAGCAGGGCTGTGCTGGTGATGTCACTCAATTCCTTCCAGGAGAAATCCGACGGGTGCGGTGGCGCGTGCCTCTAATCCAAGTCACTGGGAGGCTGAGGTTGGCGGTTCGATTGAGCTGAGGAGCTCTGCACTGTACCCGACTATGTCGAACGGGTGTCCATGCTAAGTTCGGTATCGATATGGTGGTTCTGGGGGAGCCTCGGCCCACCAGGTCGTCTAAGGAGGGGTGTACGGGCCCAGGTCGGAAACGGAGCAGGTCAAAGCCCCCGTGCTGCTCAGTAGTGGGATAGCACCCGTGAATAGACGTTACAGTGCAGCCTCGGCAAAACAGCGGTACCTAATCTTTTCTGTTGAAATTTAGGACGAGATTTTATTACTTGCATGTGTTTACTATGTAGGCTAGAGTTAAATTGGACAAAAAATGACCCCAAACATTTTTGAAAAGAGAAAGTTAGCCTAAACCTGTGCAGTAGACTAACTAAATCCCCTCTAGCTGTCAATTTTCTTTGAAATCTTGTTTGTTTACTTGCCTCAGATACTAAAGCAGGGCTGTGCTGGTGATGTCACTCAATTCCTTCCAGGAGAAACCCGCCGGGTGCGGTGGCGCGTGCCTCTAATCCAAGTCACTGGGAGGCTGAGGTTGGCGGTTCGATTGAGCTGAGGAGCTCTGCACTGTACCCGACTATGTCGAACGGGTGTCCATGCTAAGTTCGGTATCGATATGGTGGTTCTGGGGGAGCCTCGGCCCACCAGGTCGTCTAAGGAGGGGTGTACGGGCCCAGGTCGGTAACGGAGCAGGTCAAAGCCCCCGTACTGCTCAGTAGTGGGATAGCACCTGTGAATAGACGTTACAGTGCAGCCTCGGAAAAACAGCGGTACCTAATCTTTTCTGTCGAGATTTTATTACTTGCATGTGTTTACTATGTAGGCTAGAGTTAAATTGGACAAAAAATGACCCCAAACATTTTTCAAAAGAGAAAGTTAGCCTAAACCTGTGCAGTAGACTAACTAAATCCCCTCTAGCTGTCAATTTTCTTTGAAATCTTGTTTGTTTACTTGCCTCAGATACTAAAGCAGGGCTGTGCTGGTGATGTCACTCAATTCCTTCCAGGAGAAACCCGCTGGGTGCGGTGGCGCGTGCCTCTAATCCAAGTCACTGGGAGGCTGAGGTTGGCGGTTCGTTTGAGCTGAGGGGCTCTGCACTGTACCCGACTATGTCGAACGGGTGTCCATGCTAAGTTCGGTATCGATATGGTGGTTCTGGGGGAGCCTCGGCCCACCAGGTCGTTTAAGGAGGGGTGTACGGGCCCAGGTCGGAAACGGAGCAGGTCAAAGCCCCCGTGCTGCTCAGTAGTGGGATAGCACCCGTGAATAGACGTTACAGTGCAGCCTTGGCAAAACAGCGGTACCTAATCTTTTCTGTTGAGATTTTATTACTTGCATGTGTTTACTATGTAGGCTAGAGTTAAATTGGACAAAAAATGACCCCAAACATTTTTGAAAAGAGAAAGTTAGCCTAAACCTGTGCAGTAGACTAACTAAATCCCCTCTAGCTGTCAATTTTCTTTGAAATCTTGTTTGTTTACTTGCCTCAGATACTAAAGCAGGGCTGTGCTGGTGATGTCACTCAATTCCTTCCAGGAGAAATCCGCCGGGTGCGGTGGCGCGTGCCTCTAATCCAAGTCACTGGGAGGCTGAGGTTGGCGGTTCGATTGAGCTGAGGAGCTCTGCACTGTACCCGACTATGTCGAACGGGTGTCCATGCTAAGTTCGGTATCGATATGGTGGTTCTGGGGGAGCTTCGGCCCACCAGGTCGTCTAAGGAGGGGTGTACGGGCCCAGGTCGGAAACGGAGCAGGTCAAAGCCCCCGTGCTGATCAGTAGTGGGATAGCACCCGTGAATAGACGTTACAGTGCAGCCTCGGCAAAACAGAGGTACCTGATCTTTTCTGTTGAAATTTAGGTCGAGATTTTATTACTTGCATGTGTTTACTATGTAGGCTAGAGTTAAATTGGACAAAAAATGACCCCAAACATTTTTCAAAAGAGAAAGTTAGCCTAAACCTGTGCAGTAGACTAACTAAATCCCCTCTAGCTGTCAATTTTCTTTGAAATCTTGTTTGTTTACTTGCCTCAGATACTAAAGCAGGGCTGTGCTGGTGATGTCACTCAATTCCTTCCAGGAGAAACCCGCTGGGTGCGGTGGCGCGTGCCTCTAATCCAAGTCACTGGGAGGCTGAGGTTGGCGGTTCGATTGAGCTGAGGAGCTCTGCACTGTACCCGACTATGTCGAACGGGTGTCCATGCTAAGTTCGGTATCGATATAGTGGTTCTGGGGGAGCCTCGGCCCACCAGGTCGTCTAAGGAGGGGTGTACGGGCCCAGGTCGGAAACGGAGCAGGTCAAAGCCCCCGTGCTGCTCAGTAGTGGGATAGCACCCGTGAATAGACGTTACAGTGCAGCCTCGGCAAAACAGCGGTACCTAATCTTTTCTGTTGAAATTTAGGTCGAGATTTTATTACTTGCATGTGTTTACTATGTAGGCTAGAGTTAAATTGGACAAAAAATGACCCCAAACATTTTTCAAAAGAGAAAGTTAGCCTAAACCTGTGCAGTAGACTAACTAAATCCCCTCTAGCTGTCAATTTTCTTTGAAATCTTGTTTGTTTACTTGCCTCAGATACTAAAGCAGGGCTGTGCTGGTGATGTCACTCAATTCCTTCCAGGAGAAACCCGCCGGGTGCGGTGGCGCGTGCCTCTAATCCAAGTCACTGGGAGGCTGAGGTTGGCGGTTCGATTGAGCTGAGGAGCTCTGCACTGTACCCGACTATGTCGAACGGGTGTCCATGCTAAGTTCGGTATCGATATGGTGGTTCTGGGGGAGCCTCGGCCCACCAGGTCGTCTAAGGAGGGGTGTACGGGCCCAGGTCGGAAACGGAGCAGGTCAAAGCCCCCGTGCTGCTCAGTAGTGGGATAGCACCCGTGAATAGACGTTACAGTGCAGCCTCGGCAAAGCAGCGGTACCTAATCTTTTCTGTTGAAATTTAGGTCGAGATTTTATTGCTTGCATGTGTTTACTATGTAGGCTAGAGTTAAATTGGACAAAAAATGACCCCAAACATTTTTCAAAAGAGAACGTTGGCCTAAACCTGTGCAGTAGACCAACTAAATCCCCTCTAGCTGTCAATTTTCTTTGAAATCTTGTTTGTTTACTTGCCTCAGATACTAAAGCAGGGCTGTGCTGGTGATGTCACTCAATTCCTTCCAGGAGAAACCCGCTGGGTGCGGTGGCGCGTGCCTCTAATCCAAGTCACTGGGAGGCTGAGGTTGGAGGTTCGATTGAGCTGAGGAGCACTGCACTGTACCCGACTATGTCGAACGGGTGTCCATGCTAAGTTCGGTATCGATATGGTGGTTCTGGGGGAGCCTCGGCCCACCAGGTCGTCTAAGGAGGGGTGTACGGGCCCAGGTCGGAAACGGAGCAGGTCAAAGCCGCCGTGCTGCTCAGTAGTGGGATAGCACCCGTGAATAGACGTTACAGTGCAGCCTCGGCAAAACAGCGGTACCTAATCTTTTCTGTTGAAATTTAGGTCGAGATTTTATTACTTGCATGTGTTTACTATGTAGGCTAGAGTTAAATTGGACAAAAAATGACCCCAAACATTTTTCAAAAGAGAAAGTTAGCCTAAACCTGTGCAGTAGACTAACTAAATCCCCTCTAGCTGTCAATTTTCTTTGAAATCTTGTTTGTTTACTTGCCTCAGATACTAAAGCAGGGCTGTGCTGGTGATGTCACTCAATTCCTTCCAGGAGAAATCCGCAGGGTGCGGTGGCGCGTGCCTCTAATCCAAGTCACTGGGAGGCTGAGGTTGGCGGTTCGATTGAGCTGAGGAGCTCTGCACTGTACCCGACTATATCGAACGGGTGTCCATGCTAAGTTCGGTATCGATATGGTGGTTCTGGGGGAGCCTCGGCCCACCAGGTCGTCTAAGGAGGGGTGTACGGGCCCAGGTCGGAAACGGAGCAGGTCAAAGCCCACGTGCTGCTCAGTAGTGGGATAGCACCCGTGAATAGACGTTACAGTGCAGCCTCGGCAAAACAGCGGTACCTAATCTTTTCTGTTGAAATTTAGGTCGAGATTTTATTACTTGCATGTGTTTACTATGTAGGCTAGAGTTAAATTGGACAAAAAATGACCCCAAACATTTTTCAAAAGAGAAAGTTAGCCTAAACCTGTGCAGTAGACTAACTAAATCCCCTCTAGCTGTCAATTTTCTTTGAAATCTTGTTTGTTTACTTGCCTCAGATACTAAAGCAGGGCTGTGCTGGTGATGTCACTCAATTCCTTCCAGGAGAAACCCGCCGGGTGCGGTGGCGCGTGCCTCTAATCCAAGTCACTGGGAGGCTGAGGTTGGCGGTTCGATTGAGCTGAGGAGCTCTGCACTGTACCCGACTATGTCGAACGGGTGTCCATGCTAAGTTCGGTATCGATATGGTGGTTCTGGGGGAGCCTCGGCCCACCAGGTCGTCTAAGGAGGGGTGTACGGGCCCAGGTCGGAAACGGAGCAGGTCAAAGCCCCCGTGCTGCTCAGTAGTGGGATAGCACCCGTGAATAGACGTTACAGTGCAGCCTCGGCAAAACAGCGGTACCTAATCTTTTCTGTTGAAATTTAGGTCGAGATTTTATTACTTGCATGTGTTTACTATGTAGGCTAGAGTTAAATTGGACAAAAAATGACCCCAAACATTTTTCAAAAGAGAAAGTTAGCCTAAACCTGTGCAGTAGACTAACTAAATCCCCTCTAGCTGTCAATTTTCTTTGAAATCTTGTTTGTTTACTTGCCTCAGATACTAAAGCAGGGCTGTGCTGGTGATGTCACTCAATTCCTTCCAGGAGAAACCCGCCGGGTGCGGTGGCGCGTGCCTCTAATCCAAGTCACTGGGAGGCTGAGGTTGGCGGTTCGATTGAGCTGAGGAGCTCTGCACTGTACCCGACTATGTCGAACGGGTGTCCATGCTAAGTTCGGTATCGATATGGTGGTTCTGGGGGAGCCTCGGCCCACCAGGTCGTCTAAGGAGGGGTGTACGGGCCCAGGTCGGAAACGGAGCAGGTCAAAGCCCCCGTGCTGCTCAGTAGTGGGATAGCACCCGTGAATAGACGTTACAGTGCAGCCTCGGCAAAACAGCGGTACCTAATCTTTTCTGTTGAGATTTTATTACTTGCATGTGTTTACTATGTAGGCTAGAGTTAAATTGGACAAAAAATGACCCCAAACATTTTTCAAAAGAGAAAGTTAGCCTAAACCTGTGCAGTAGACTAACTAAATCCCCTCTAGCTGTCAATTTTCTTTGAAATCTTGTTTGTTTACTTGCCTCAGATACTAAAGCAGGGCTGTGCTGGTGATGTCACTCAATTCCTTCCAGGAGAAACCCGCCGGGTGCGGTGGCGCGTGCCTCTAATCCAAGTCACTGGGAGGCTGAGGTTGGCGGTTCGATTGAGCTGAGGAGCTCTGCACTGTACCCGACTATGTCGAACGGGTGTCCATGCTAAGTTCGGTATCGATATAGTGGTTCTGGGGGAGCCTCGGCCCACCAGGTCGTCTAAGGAGGGGTGTACGGGCCCAGGTCGGAAACGGAGCAGGTCAAAGCCCCCGTGCTGCTCAGTAGTGGGATAGCACCTGTGAATAGACGTTACAGTGCAGCCTCGGCAAAACAGCGGTACCTAATCTTTTCTGTTGAAATTTAGGTCGAGATTTTATTACTTGCATGTGTTTACTATGTAGGCTAGAGTTAAATTGGACAAAAAATGACCCCAAACATTTTTCAAAAGAGAAAGTTAGCCTAAACCTGTGCAGTAGACTAACTAAATCCCCTCTAGCTGTCAATTTTCTTTGAAATCTTGTTTGTTTACTTGCCTCAGATACTAAAGCAGGGCTGTGCTGGTGATGTCACTCAATTCCTTCCAGGAGAAATCTGCCGGGTGCGGTGGCGCGTGCCTCTAATCCAAGTCACTGGGAGGCTGAGGTTGGCGGTTCGATTGAGCTAAGGAGCTCTGCACTGTACCCGACTATGTCGAATGGGTGTCCATGCTAAGTTCGGTATCGATATGGTGGTTCTGGGGGAGCCTCGGCCCACCAGGTCGTCTAAGGAGGGGTGTACGGGCCCAGGTCGGAAACGGAGCAGGTCAAAGCCCCCGTGCTGCTCAGTAGTGGGATAGCACCCGTGAATAGACGTTACAGTGCAGCCTCGGCAAAACAGCGGTACCTAATCTTTTCTGTTGAAATTTAGGTCGAGATTTTATTGCTTGCATGTGTTTACTATGTAGGCTAGAGTTAAATTGGACAAAAAATGACCCCAAACATTTTTCAAAAGAGAAAGTTAGCCTA
Source organism: Micromesistius poutassou (assembly GCF_964030765.1). Lineage (NCBI taxonomy): Eukaryota > Metazoa > Chordata > Actinopteri > Gadiformes > Gadidae > Micromesistius > Micromesistius poutassou. The sequence goes on from NC_140289.1 coordinate 629,608, forward strand.
AACCTGTGCAGTAGACTAACTAAATCCCCTCTAGCTGTCAATTTTCTTTGAAATCTTGTTTGTTTACTTGCCTCAGATACTAAAGCAGGGCTGTGCTGGTGATGTCACTCAATTCCTTCCAGGAGAAACCCGCCGGGTGCGGTGGCGCGTGCCTCTAATCCAAGTCACTGGGAGGCTGAGGTTGGAGGTTCGATTGAGCTGAGGAGCTCTGCACTGTACCCGACTATGTCGAACGGGTGTCCATGCTAAGTTCGGTATCGATATGGTGGTTCTGGGGGAGCCTCGGCCCACCAGGTCGTCTAAGGAGGGGTGTACGGGCCCAGGTCGGAAACGGAGCAGGTCAAAGCCCCCGTGCTGCTCAGTAGTGGGATAGCACCCGTGAATAGACGTTACAGTGCAGCCTCGGCAAAACAGCGGTACCTAATCTTTTCTGTTGAAATTTAGGTCGAGATTTTATTACTTGCATGTGTTTACTATGTAGGCTAGAGTTAAATTGGACAAAAAATGACCCCAAACATTTTTGAAAAGAGAAAGTTAGCCTAAACCTGTGCAGTAGACTAACTAAATCCCCTCTAGCTGTCAATTTTCTTTGAAATCTTGTTTGTTTACTTGCCTCAGATACTAAAGCAGGGCTGTGCTGGTGATGTCACTCAATTCCTTCCAGCAGAAATCCGCCGGGTGCGGTGGCGCGTGCCTCTAATCCAAGTCACTGGGAGGCTGAGGTTGGCGGTTCGATTGAGCTGAGGAGCACTGCACTGTACCCGACTATGTCGAACGGGTGTCCATGCTAAGTTCGGTATCGATATGGTGGTTCTGGGGGAGCCTCGGCCCACCAGGTCGTCTAAGGAGGGGTGTACGGGCCCAGGTCGGAAACGGAGCAGGTCAAAGCCCCCGTGCTGCTCAGTAGTGGGATAGCACCCGTGAATAGACGTTACAGTGCAGCCTCGGCAAAACAGCGGTACCTAATCTTTTCTGTTGAAATTTAGGTCGAGATTTTATTACTTGCATGTGTTTACTATGTAGGCTAGAGTTAAATTGGACAAAAAATGACCCCAAACATTTTTCAAAAGAGAAAGTTAGCCTAAACCTGTGCAGTAGACTAACTAAATCCCCTCTAGCTGTCAATTTTCTTTGAAATCTTGTTTGTTTACTTGCCTCAGATACTAAAGCAGGGCTGTGCTGGTGATGTCACTCAATTCCTTCCAGCAGAAATCCGCCGGGTGCGGTGGCGCGTGCCTCTAATCCAAGTCACTGGGAGGCTGAGGTTGGCGGTTCGATTGAGCTGAGGAGCACTGCACTGTACCCGACTATGTCGAACGGGTGTCCATGCTAAGTTCGGTATCGATATGGTGGTTCTGGGGGAGCCTCGGCCCACCAGGTCGTCTAAGGAGGGGTGTACGGGCCCAGGTCGGAAACGGAGCAGGTCAAAGCCCCCGTGCTGCTCAGTAGTGGGATAGCACCCGTGAATAGACGTTACAGTGCAGCCTCGGCAAAACAGCGGTACCTAATCTTTTCTGTTGAAATTTAGGTCGAGATTTTATTACTTGCATGTGTTTACTATGTAGGCTAGAGTTAAATTGGACAAAAAATGACCCCAAACATTTTTCAAAAGAGAAAGTTAGCCTAAACCTGTGCAGTAGACCAACTAAATCCCCTCTAGCTGTCAATTTTCTTTGAAATCTTGTTTGTTTACTTGCCTCAGATACTAAAGCAGGGCTGTGCAGGTGATGTCACTCAATTCCTTCCAGGAGAAATCAGCCGGGTGCGGTTGCGCGTGCCTCTAATCCAAGTCACTGGGAGGCTGAGGTTGGCGGTTCGATTGAGCTGAGGAGCTCTGCACTGTACCCGACTATGTCGAACGGGTGTCCATGCTAAGTTCGGTATCGATATGGTGGTTCTGGGGGAGCCTCGGCCCACCAGGTCGTCTAAGGAGGGGTGTACGGGCCCAGGTCGGAAACGGAGCAGGTCAAAGCCGCCGTGCTGCTCAGTAGTGGGATAGCACCCGTGAATAGACGTTACAGTGCAGCCTCGGCAAAACAGCGGTACCTAATCTTTTCTGTTGAAATTTAGGTCGAGATTTTATTACTTGCATGTGTTTACTATGTAGGCTAGAGTTAAATTGGACAAAAAATGACCCCAAACATTTTTGAAAAGAGAAAGTTAGCCTAAACCTGTGCAGTAGACTAACTAAATCCCCTCTAGCTGTCAATTTTCTTTGAAATCTTGTTTGTTTACTTGCCTCAGATACTAAAGCAGGGCTGTGCTGGTGATGTCACTCAATTCCTTCCAGGAGAAATCCGGCGGGTGCGGTGGCGCGTGCCTCTAATCCAAGTCACTGGGAGGCTGAGGTTGGCGGTTCGATTGAGCTGAGGAGCTCTGCACTGTACCCGACTATATCGAACGGGTGTCCATGCTAAGTTCGGTATCGATATGGTGGTTCTGGGGGAGCCTCGGCCCACCAGGTCGTCTAAGGAGGGGTCTACGGGCCCAGGTCGGAAACGGAGCAGGTCAAAGCCCCCGTGCTGCTCAGTAGTGGGATAGCACCCGTGAATAGACGTTACAGTGCAGCCTCGGCAAAACAGCGGTACCTAACCTTTTCTGTCGAGATTTTATTACTTGCATGTGTTTACTATGTAGGCTAGAGTTAAATTGGACAAAAAATGACCTCAAACATTTTTCAAAAGAGAAAGTTAGCCTAAACCTGTGCAGTAGACTAACTAAATCCCCTCTAGCTGTCAATTTTCTTTGAAATCTTGTTTGTTTACTTGCCTCAGATACTAAAGCAGGGCTGTGCAGGTGATGTCACTCAATTCCTTCCAGGAGAAATCAGCCGGGTGCGGTGGCGCGTGCCTCTAATCCAAGTCACTGGGAGGCTGAGGTTGGCGGTTCGATTGAGCTGAGGAGCTCTGCACTGTACCCGACTATGTCGAACGGGTGTCCATGCTAAGTTCGGTATCGATATGGTGGTTCTGGGGGAGCCTCGGCCCACCAGGTCGTCTAAGGAGGGGTGTACGGGCCCAGGTCGGAAACGGAGCAGGTCAAAGCCGCCGTGCTGCTCAGTAGTGGGATAGCACCCGTGAATAGACGTTACAGTGCAGCCTCGGCAAAACAGCGGTACCTAATCTTTTCTGTTGAAATTTAGGTAGAGATTTTATTACTTGCATGTGTTTACTATGTAGGCTAGAGTTAAATTGGACAAAAAATGACCCCAAACATTTTTGAAAAGAGAAAGTTAGCCTAAACCTGTGCAGTAGACTAACTAAATCCCCTCTAGCTGTCAATTTTCTTTGAAATCTTGTTTGTTTACTTGCCTCAGATACTAAAGCAGGGCTGTGCTGGTGATGTCACTCAATTCCTTCCAAGAGAAATCCGGCGGGTGCGGTGGCGCGTGCCTCTAATCCAAGTCACTGGGAGGCTGAGGTTGGCGGTTCGATTGAGCTGAGGAGCTCTGCACTGTACCCGACTATGTCGAACGGGTGTCCATGCTAAGTTCGGTATCGATATGGTGGTTCTGGGGGAGCCTCGGCCCACCAGGTCGTCTAAGGAGGGGTGTACGGGCCCAGGTCGGAAACGGAGCAGGTCAAAGCCCCCGTGCTGCTCAGTAGTGGGATAGCACCCGTGAATAGACGTTACAGTGCAGCCTCGGCAAAACAGCGGTACCTAATCTTTTCTGTTGAAATTTAGGTCGAGATTTTATTACTTGCATGTGTTTACTATGTAGGCTAGAGTTAAATTGGACAAAAAATGACCCCAAACATTTTTCAAAAGAGAAAGTTAGCCTAAACCTGTGCAGTAGACTAACTAAATCCCCTCTAGCTGTCAATTTTCTTTGAAATCTTGTTTGTTTACTTGCCTCAGATACTAAAGCAGGGCTGTGCTGGTGATGTCACTCAATTCCTTCCAGGAGAAACCCGCTGGGTGCGGTGGCGCGTGCCTCTAATCCAAGTCACTGGGAGGCTGAGGTTGGCGGTTCGATTGAGCTGAGGAGCTCTGCACTGTACCCGACTATGTCGAACGGGTGTCCATGCTAAGTTCGGTATCGATATAGTGGTTCTGGGGGAGCCTCGGCCCACCAGGTCGTCTAAGGAGGGGTGTACGGGCCCAGGTCGGAAACGGAGCAGGTCAAAGCCCCCGTGCTGCTCAGTAGTGGGATAGCACCTGTGAATAGACGTTACAGTGCAGCCTCGGCAAAACAGCGGTACCTAATCTTTTCTGTTGAAATTTAGGTCGAGATTTTATTACTTGCATGTGTTTACTATGTAGGCTAGAGTTAAATTGGACAAAAAATGACCCCAAACATTTTTGAAAAGAGAAAGTTAGCCTAAACCTGTGCAGTAGACTAACTAAATCCCCTCTAGCTGTCAATTTTCTTTGAAATCTTGTTTGTTTACTTGCCTCAGATACTAAAGCAGGGCTGTGCTGGTGATGTCACTCAATTCCTTCCAGGAGAAATCTGCCGGGTGCGGTGGCGCGTGCCTCTAATCCAAGTCACTGGGAGGCTGAGGTTGGCGGTTCGATTGAGCTGAGGAGCACTGCACTGTACCCGACTATGTCGAACGGGTGTCCATGCTAAGTTCGGTATCGATATGGTGGTTCTGGGGGAGCCTCGGCCCACCAGGTCGTCTAAGGAGGGGTGTACGGGCCCAGGTCGGAAACGGAGCAGGTCAAAGCCCCTGTGCTGCTCAGTAGTGGGATAGCACCCGTGAATAGACGTTACAGTGCAGCCTCGGCAAAACAGCGGTACCTAATCTTTTCTGTTGAAATTTAGGTCGAGATTTTATTACTTGCATGTGTTTACTATGTAGGCTAGAGTTAAATTGGACAAAAAATGACCCCAAACATTTTTGAAAAGAGAAAGTTAGCCTAAACCTGTGCAGTAGACTAACTAAATCCCCTCTAGCTGTCAATTTTCTTTGAAATCTTGTTTGTTTACTTGCCTCAGATACTAAAGCAGGGCTGTGCTGGTGATGTCACTCAATTCCTTCCAGGAGAAACCCGCTGGGTGCGGTGGCGCGTGCCTCTAATCCAAGTCACTGGGAGGCTGAGGTTGGCGGTTCGATTGAGCTGAGGAGCTCTGCACTGTACCCGACTATGTCGAACGGGTGTCCATGCTAAGTTCGGTATCGATATAGTGGTTCTGGGGGAGCCTCGGCCCACCAGGTCGTCTAAGGAGGGGTGTACGGGCCCAGGTCGGAAACGGAGCAGGTCAAAGCCCCCGTGCTGCTCAGTAGTGGGATAGCACCTGTGAATAGACGTTACAGTGCAGCCTCGGCAAAACAGCGGTACCTAATCTTTTCTGTTGAAATTTAGGTCGAGATTTTATTACTTGCATGTGTTTACTATGTAGGCTAGAGTTAAATTGGACAAAAAATGACCCCAAACATTTTTCAAAAGAGAAAGTTAGCCTAAACCTGTGCAGTAGACTAACTAAATCCCCTCTAGCTGTCAATTTTCTTTGAAATCTTGTTTGTTTACTTGCCTCAGATACTAAAGCAGGGCTGTGCTGGTGATGTCACTCAATTCCTTCCAGGAGAAATCTGCCGGGTGCGGTGGCGCGTGCCTCTAATCCAAGTCACTGGGAGGCTGAGGTTGGCGGTTCGATTGAGCTAAGGAGCTCTGCACTGTACCCGACTATGTCGAATGGGTGTCCATGCTAAGTTCGGTATCGATATGGTGGTTCTGGGGGAGCCTCGGCCCACCAGGTCGTCTAAGGAGGGGTGTACGGGCCCAGGTCGGAAACGGAGCAGGTCAAAGCCCCCGTGCTGCTCAGTAGTGGGATAGCACCCGTGAATAGACGTTACAGTGCAGCCTCGGCAAAACAGCGGTACCTAATCTTTTCTGTTGAAATTTAGGTCGAGATTTTATTACTTGCATGTGTTTACTATGTAGGCTAGAGTTAAATTGGACAAAAAATGACCCCAAACATTTTTGAAAAGAGAAAGTTAGCCTAAACCTGTGCAGTAGACTAACTAAATCCCCTCTAGCTGTCAATTTTCTTTGAAATCTTGTTTGTTTACTTGCCTCAGATACTAAAGCAGGGCTGTGCTGGTGATGTCACTCAATTCCTTCCAGCAGAAATCCGCCGGGTGCGGTGGCGCGTGCCTCTAATCCAAGTCACTGGGAGGCTGAGGTTGGCGGTTCGATTGAGCTGAGGAGCTCTGCACTGTACCCGACTATGTCGAACGGGTGTCCATGCTAAGTTCGGTATCGATATGGTGGTTCTGGGGGAGCCTCGGCCCACCAGGTCGTCTAAGGAGGGGTGTACGGGCCCAGGTCGGAAACGGAGCAGGTCAAAGCCCCCGTGCTGCTCAGTAGTGGGATAGCACCCGTGAATAGACGTTACAGTGCAGCCTCGGCAAAACAGCGGTACCTAATCTTTTCTGTTGAAATTTAGGTCGAGATTTTATTACTTGCATGTGTTTACTATGTAGGCTAGAGTTAAATTGGACAAAAAATGACCCCAAACATTTTTCAAAAGAGAAAGTTAGCCTAAACCTGTGCAGTAGACTAACTAAATCCCCTCTAGCTGTCAATTTTCTTTGAAATCTTGTTTGTTTACTTGCCTCAGATACTAAAGCAGGGCTGTGCTGGTGATGTCACTCAATTCCTTCCAGCAGAAATCCGCCGGGTGCGGTGGCGCGTGCCTCTAATCCAAGTCACTGGGAGGCTGAGGTTGGCGGTTCGATTGAGCTGAGGAGCACTGCACTGTACCCGACTATGTCGAACGGGTGTCCATGCTAAGTTCGGTATCGATATGGTGGTTCTGGGGGAGCCTCGGCCCACCAGGTCGTCTAAGGAGGGGTGTACGGGCCCAGGTCGGAAACGGAGCAGGTCAAAGCCCCCGTGCTGCTCAGTAGTGGGATAGCACCCGTGAATAGACGTTACAGTGCAGCCTCGGCAAAACAGTGGTACCTAATCTTTTCTGTTGAAATTTAGGTCGAGATTTTATTACTTGCATGTGTTTACTATGTAGGCTAGAGTTAAATTGGACAAAAAATGACCCCAAACATTTTTGAAAAGAGAAAGTTAGCCTAAACCTGTGCAGTAGACTAACTAAATCCCCTCTAGCTGTCAATTTTCTTTGAAATCTTGTTTGTTTACTTGCCTCAGATACTAAAGCAGGGCTGTGCTGGTGATGTCACTCAATTCCTTCCAGGAGAAATCCGGCGGGTGCGGTGGCGCGTGCCTCTAATCCAAGTCACTGGGAGGCTGAGGTTGGCGGTTCGATTGAGCTGAGGAGCTCTGCACTGTACCCGACTATATCGAACGGGTGTCCATGCTAAGTTCGGTATCGATATGGTGGTTCTGGGGGAGCCTCGGCCCACCAGGTCGTCTAAGGAGGGGTCTACGGGCCCAGGTCGGAAACGGAGCAGGTCAAAGCCCCCGTGCTGCTCAGTAGTGGGATAGCACCCGTGAATAGACGTTACAGTGCAGCCTCGGCAAAACAGCGGTACCTAACCTTTTCTGTCGAGATTTTATTACTTGCATGTGTTTACTATGTAGGCTAGAGTTAAATTGGACAAAAAATGACCTCAAACATTTTTCAAAAGAGAAAGTTAGCCTAAACCTGTGCAGTAGACTAACTAAATCCCCTCTAGCTGTCAATTTTCTTTGAAATCTTGTTTGTTTACTTGCCTCAGATACTAAAGCAGGGCTGTGCTGGTGATGTCACTCAATTCCTTCCAGGAGAAACCCGCCGGGTGCGGTGGCGCGTGCCTCTAATCCAAGTCACTGGGAGGCTGAGGTTGGCGGTTCGATTGAGCTGAGGAGCTCTGCACTGTACCCGACTATGTCGAACGGGTGTCCATGCTAAGTTCGGTATCGATATGGTGGTTCTGGGGGAGCCTCGGCCCACCAGGTCGTCTAAGGAGGGGTGTACGGGCCCAGGTCGGAAACGGAGCAGGTCAAAGCCCCCGTGCTGCTCAGTAGTGGGATAGCACCCGTGAATAGACGTTACAGTGCAGCCTCGGCAAAACAGCGGTACCTACTCTTTTCTGTCGAGATTTTATTACTTGCATGTGTTTACTATGTAGGCTAGAGTTAAATTGGACAAAAAATGACCCCAAACATTTTTCAAAAGAGAAAGTTAGCCTAAACCTGTGCAGTAGACTAACTAAATCCCCTCTAGCTGTCAATTTTCTTTGAAATCTTGTTTGTTTACTTGCCTCAGATACTAAAGCAGGGCTGTGCTGGTGATGTCACTCAATTCCTTCCAGGAGAAACCCGCCGGGTGCGGTGGCGCGTGCCTCTAATCCAAGTCACTGGGAGGCTGAGGTTGGCGGTTCGATTGAGCTGAGGAGCTCTGCACTGTACCCGACTATGTCGAACGGGTGTCCATGCTAAGTTCGGTATCGATATGGTGGTTCTGGGGGAGCCTCGGCCCACCAGGTCGTCTAAGGAGGGGTGTACGGGCCCAGGTCGGAAACGGAGCAGGTCAAAGCCCCCGTGCTGCTCAGTAGTGGGATAGCACCCGTGAATAGACGTTACAGTGCAGCCTCGGCAAAACAGCGGTACCTAATCTTTTCTGTTGAAATTTAGGTCGAGATTTTATTGCTTGCATGTGTTTACTATGTAGGCTAGAGTTAAATTGGACAAAAAATGACCCCAAACATTTTTCAAAAGAGAACGTTAGCCTAAACCTGTGCAGTAGACTAACTAAATCCCCTCTAGCTGTCAATTTTCTTTGAAATCTTGTTTGTTTACTTGCCTCAGATACTAAAGCAGGGCTGTGCTGGTGATGTCACTCAATTCCTTCCAGGAGAAACCCGCTGGGTGCGGTGGCGCGTGCCTCTAATCCAAGTCACTGGGAGGCTGAGGTTGGCGGTTTGATTGAGCTGAGGAGCTCTGCACTGTACCCGACTATGTCGAACGGGTGTCCATGCTAAGTTCGGTATCGATATGGTGGTTCTGGGGGAGCCTCGGCCCACCAGGTCGTCTAAGGAGGGGTGTACGGGCCCAGGTCGGAAACGGAGCAGGTCAAAGCCCCCGTGCTGCTCAGTAGTGGGATAGCACCCGTGAATAGACGTTACAGTGCAGCCTCGGCAAAACAGCGGTACCTAATCTTTTCTGTTGAAATTTAGGTCGAGCTTTTATTATTTGCATGTGTTTACTATGTAGGCTAGAGTTAAATTGGACAAAAAATGACCCCAAACATTTTTCAAAAGAGAAAGTTAGCCTAAACCTGTGCAGTAGACTAACTAAATCCCCTCTAGGGCCCACCAGGTCGTCTAAGGAGGGGTGTACGGGCCCAGGTCGGAAACGGAGCAGGTCAAAGCCCCCGTGCTGCTCAGTAGTGGGATAGCACCCGTGAATAGACGTTACAGTGCAGCCTCGGCAAAACAGCGGTACCTAATCTTTTCTGTTGAAATTTAGGTCGAGATTTTATTATTTGCATGTGTTTACTATGTAGGCTAGAGTTAAATTGGACAAAAAATGACCCCAAACATTTTTCAAAAGAGAAAGTTAGCCTAAACCTGTGCAGTAGACCAACTAAATCCCCTCTAGCTGTCAATTTTCTTTGAAATCTTGTTTGTTTACTTGCCTCAGATACTAAAGCAGGGCTGTGCTGGTGATGTCACTCAATTCCTTCCAGGAGAAATCTGCCGGGTGCGGTGGCGCGTGCCTCTAATCCAAGTCACTGGGAGGCTGAGGTTGGCGGTTCGATTGAGCTGAGGAGCTCTGCACTGTACCCGACTATGTCGAACGGGTGTCCATGCTAAGTTCGGTATCGATATGGTGGTTCTGGGGGAGCCTCGGCCCACCAGGTCGTCTAAGGAGGGGTGTACGGGCCCAGGTCGGAAACGGAGCAGGTCAAAGCCGCCGTGCTGCTCAGTAGTGGGATAGCACCCGTGAATAGACGTTACAGTGCAGCCTCGGCAAAACAGCGGTACCTAATCTTTTCTGTTGAAATTTAGGTCGAGATTTTATTACTTGCATGTGTTTACTATGTAGGCTAGAGTTAAATTGGACAAAAAATGACCCCAAACATTTTTCAAAAGAGAAAGTTAGCCTAAACCTGTGCAGTAGACTAACTAAATCCCCTCTAGCTGTCAATTTTCTTTGAAATCTTGTTTGTTTACTTGCCTCAGATACTAAAGCAGGGCTGTGCTGGTGATGTCACTCAATTCCTTCCAGCAGAAATCCGCCGGGTGCGGTGCCGCGTGCCTCTAATCCAAGTCACTGGGAGGCTGAGGTTGGCGGTTCGATTGAGCTGAGGAGCACTGCACTGTACCCGACTATGTCGAACGGGTGTCCATGCTAAGTTCGGTATCGATATGGTGGTTCTGGGGGAGCCTCGGCCCACCAGGTCGTCTAAGGAGGGGTGTACGGGCCCAGGTCGGAAACGGAGCAGGTCAAAGCCCCCGTGCTGCTCAGTAGTGGGATAGCACCCGTGAATAGACGTTACAGTGCAGCCTCGGCAAAACAGCGGTACCTAATCTTTTCTGTTGAAATTTAGGTCGAGATTTTATTACTTGCATGTGTTTACTATGTAGGCTAGAGTTAAATTGGACAAAAAATGACCCCAAACATTTTTCAAAAGAGAAAGTTAGCCTAAACCTGTGCAGTAGACTAACTAAATCCCCTCTAGCTGTCAATTTTCTTTGAAATCTTGTTTGTTTACTTGCCTCAGATACTAAAGCAGGGCTGTGCAGGTGATGTCACTCAATTCCTTCCAGGAGAAATCAGCCGGGTGCGGTGGCGCGTGCCTCTAATCCAAGTCACTGGGAGGCTGAGGTTGGAGGTTCGATTGAGCTGAGGAGCTCTGCACTGTACCCGACTATGTCGAACGGGTGTCCATGCTAAGTTCGGTATCGATATGGTGGTTCTGGGGGAGCCTCGGCCCACCAGGTCGTCTAAGGAGGGGTGTACGGGCCCAGGTCGGAAACGGAGCAGGTCAAAGCCGCCGTGCTGCTCAGTAGTGGGATAGCACCCGTGAATAGACGTTACAGTGCAGCCTCGGCAAAACAGCGGTACCTAATCTTTTCTGTTGAAATTTAGGTCGAGATTTTATTACTTGCATGTGTTTACTATGTAGGCTAGAGTTAAATTGGACAAAAAATGACCCCAAACATTTTTGAAAAGAGAAAGTTAGCCTAAACCTGTGCAGTAGACTAACTAAATCCCCTCTAGCTGTCAATTTTCTTTGAAATCTTGTTTGTTTACTTGCCTCAGATACTAAAGCAGGGCTGTGCTGGTGATGTCACTCAATTCCTTCCAGGAGAAATCCGCAGGGTGCGGTGGCGCGTGCCTCTAATCCAAGTCACTGGGAGGCTGAGGTTGGCGGTTCGATTGAGCTGAGGAGCTCTGCACTGTACCCGACTATATCGAACGGGTGTCCATGCTAAGTTCGGTATCGATATGGTGGTTCTGGGGGAGCCTCGGCCCACCAGGTCGTCTAAGGAGGGGTGTACGGGCCCAGGTCGGAAACGGAGCAGGTCAAAGCCCCCGTGCTGCTCAGTAGTGGGATAGCACCCGTGAATAGACGTTACAGTGCAGCCTCGGCAAAACAGCGGTACCTAATCTTTTCTGTTGAAATTTAGGTCGAGATTTTATTACTTGCATGTGTTTACTATGTAGGCTAGAGTTAAATTGGACAAAAAATGACCCCAAACATTTTTCAAAAGAGAAAGTTAGCCTAAACCTGTGCAGTAGACTAACTAAATCCCCTCTAGCTGTCAATTTTCTTTGAAATCTTGTTTGTTTACTTGCCTCAGATACTAAAGCAGGGCTGTGCTGGTGATGTCACTCAATTCCTTCCAGGAGAAACCCGCCGGGTGCGGTGGCGCGTGCCTCTATTCCAAGTCACTGGGAGGCTGAGGTTGGCGGTTCGATTGAGCTGAGGAGCTCTGCACTGTACCCGACTATGTCGAACGGGTGTCCATGCTAAGTTCGGTATCGATATGGTGGTTCTGGGGGAGCCTCGGCCCACCAGGTCGTCTAAGGAGGGGTGTACGGGCCCAGGTCGGAAACGGAGCAGGTATAAGCCCCCGTGCTGCTCAGTAGTGGGATAGCACCCGTGAATAGACGTTACAGTGCAGCCTCAGCAAAACAGCGGTACCTAATCTTTTCTGTTGAAATTTAGGTCGAGATTTTATTACTTGCATGTGTTTACTATGTAGGCTAGAGTTAAATTGGACAAAAAATGACCCCAAACATTTTTCAAAAGAGAAAGTTAGCCTAAACCTGTGCAGTAGACTAACTAAATCCCCTCTAGCTGTCAATTTTCTTTGAAATCTTGTTTGTTTACTTGCCTCAGATACTAAAGCAGGGCTGTGCTGGTGATGTCACTCAATTCCTTCCAGGAGAAATCCGCCGGGTGCGGTGGCGCGTGCCTCTAATCCAAGTCACTGGGAGGCTGAGGTTGGCGGTTTGATTGAGCTGAGGAGCTCTGCACTGTACCCGACTATGTCGAACGGGTGTCCATGCTAAGTTCGGTATCGATATGGTGGTTCTGGGGGAGCCTCGGCCCACCAGGTCGTCTAAGGAGGGGTGTACGGGCCCAGGTCGGAAACGGAGCAGGTCAAAGCCACCGTGCTGCTCAGTAGTGGGATAGCACCCGTGAATAGACGTTACAGTGGCGGACGTTACGGTGGCGCGTGCCTCTAATCCAAGTCACTGGGAGGCTGAGGTCTTCTTCTTCTTCTGTCGTATGTCCTTAGACCTTCAATTCTGTTGAGGCGAGCCAGTCCAGCGTCCTATAATCAAGGTCAATTAGACCACGCTCGCCGTTCGGGGGCCGGTGTTTGGAGCAGCTGGTTAGGATGTGTTCCACAGTTTGTATTGGGTCTCCACACTCGCATTGGGCACTGTCTGTGATGCCCCACTTCAGCATTGCTGCCCCGAAGCGTCCCACACCTGTCCTCAGGCGGTTGAGGGTTGTCCACTGCTTTCGGGGTAGGTGCTGGCCAGGAACGTCTGTGGGATCTTTAATGTAATGGTGTAGCCGAGATGGTTCTGCTGACCTCCACTGCTCCCTCCATGTCGCCTTGACCCAGGCAGCCTTGCAGGTGTCAGCTGGTATTTTCCGGAGCAGTTCTTGGGCGTGTATGGCAAAGGGGCGTCGGGACTTGAGGCGCATTCGCTGTGGTGTCTCTGTGGTGGTTTTGTGGAGGAGGTGGGATTCACTCGCCTGTGCCTTTCGGGCAAGAGCCAGCATGGCTCCTTCTCGCCTGACTTCTGCAGGGGCGATTCCTCCGAGGACGGGCAGATGGTTGGTTGGAGTGGCTCGTAGGCATCCGGAGACAGTCCGTAGGGCGGTGTTAAGGGCAGTGTCCAGTTTGTGGATGTGGGGGCTACGACACCAGACCGGGGCACAGTATTCTGCGCTTGAGAACACCAGGGCCTCGGTGGAAATGCGCAGCGTTTGTGTGGAGGCTCCCCATGTGGTGCCGGCTAGACGCCGTATCAGCGCGGCACGGGAGGTTGTCTTTGCCTTGGCCGTTTCCAGGTGTTGTCTGAATGACAGTGTTCTGTCAAGTTTCACGCCAAGGTATGTGGGGAAGGGCTGGTACTGTAGCCGGGTGTTGTCAACCGTGATGTTAATTTCGCGGGACGCTTCTTTATTATAGAGATTGAACATTGTTGATATGGTCTTGTCAGCACTGAGCTTGAGGCGCCAGTTCTTCAGGTATGAAGACAGGGTGTTCATGTCTTCAGAGAGGCCCTCCTCTACTTCTTCCCAGGATGGCTTGCTCAGTAGGATGGCCAGATCGTCTGCATAGCCGTACTTCCTTGATTGTGTAGCAGGTAGGTCGTGGATGTAGATGTTGAACAGCATAGGTGCCAGCACTGAGCCTTGTGGGACACCGTTCTTGAGCTTTCTCACTCTACTGCTTTGGCCGTTGCTGGTGTGTAGCCGGAAGCTGCGGTTGCTCAGCATCTCCATTATGAAGCTCACAATGTGCTTGTCTGGGATGGTTTCCAGGAGCTTCATGTGTAGTCCGCGTAGCCAGACAGTGTCATATGCGGCTGTGAGGTCCAGGAAAACGGTGCCGGCCTTCTCTCCTGACTGAAAGCTGTCCTCTATGTCTTGGCATAGAAGGGTCACCTGGTCTGTTGTGGACATACCGCTTCGAAAGCCAGCTTGTTCTTTGGGCAGCTGGGGGTCGATCACTGGGTTGAGACGCGCCAGGATAAGACGTTCGAGGAGCTTGTATGGGACGCAGAGCAATGAGATGGGACGGTATCCCTTGGGGTCGTCATTTGGCTTGTTTGGCTTTGGAAGAGCGATCACCTTGGCTCTGCGCCAGATCTTTGGCAGCTTTAAATGTTGGAGACATGTAGATAGGAAGGAGCGCAGCCATTCGGTTGCCTTCTTGCCTTGGTGTTTAATGTACTCCGGGTGGATGCTGTCAACACCTGGTGCCTTACCGGTCTTCAGGCGTTGGGTGGCCTGTTTGATTTCTGGTGTTGTGAAATCAGTGGATAGGTTGGAATTACATCCTGGGGCCCTGGACAGCTCGTGGACTCTTGCCGATGTTTTCCTGGCGAAGTCCTTGTCTGCATTTGTGAAGCGGCCATTACTCAGCAGAAGTGACGCGATGGAGTTTGCAGTGATGGGGCACTGTACTGGGGTTGTTGACCTTCCGGTCAGCTTGTTCATGGTCTGCCACGCCCGGCGGCTGGAGTGTGTAAAGTCAATTGATTCCACAGTCTCTGTCCATCGTTGCCTCCGTTTCTCGTTTAGCCTGCAGAATAGATCGTCGGCTGCTTTGTCCCTGTCTACGCTGGCTTGTGCTTCTGCATGGGTGTGAAGCAGGTCTTCACATTCAACATCCCAGCAGGGAACGTAGGCTTTGCGTATACCGCGTGGAATGGTCTTTTTGGCGGCGGCTTGCAGCATCTTGCAGTACGAGTTGTAGGCATCGTTTAGGTTGTTATGGCATGGGAGTGGTAGGCCAGCAGCTGCCTTGTTCACTAGTCTGGTGAAGCCTGCCCAGTTTGCTTTGCGGAAGTTCCACCTCTTAACATCCCTCCCTTGTACTGGTTGGACCAGGGATGGGATGGTGATGAGTGACGGTCGGTGGTGTGACCGGGGGAACAGGTCAAGGATGTGTCTGACAGGGAATGGCTGGTTGTTGTGCCATTTTGCAAATGCCAGGTCTGGATTGGTGGTGCTGTTCCATCGTGCAGAGTAGAAAGTGCGCGGCTCCTTGGGATCGTATAGGAGTGTCGCCTCAGCAGTAGAGGCCCAGTCTACCAGGAAGTCGCCATCAGTGCTGGAGCTACTGTAGCCCCAATCTGTATGATGACTATTGAAGTCTCCAGCGTACACTGCGGGGGCTGGGACATCTGGCAGCGATGATGGGCTCAGTCTGCTTGGGGGTGGCTTGTAGATGTTGACGATGGTAGTGTCTTGCACTTTCGTTGTGATCCATTCTACCTCTGCCTTTTCTGGGGATATTCCTATAGCTGACCAGGTCATATCATTGCGGACAAACGTAGCCATGCCATGGTGTTTATTGGCAATGTATCCGGCCAGGGTATACCCAGGGACCTTCAGGATGTTCTTGTTTTCAGCATGGGTCTCCTGCAGTAGAATCACCGTCACATTGTTTTTGCTGGCTATTTGTTCAAGGATGTTGGTCTTGGCGATGGTAAGGCCTTCAACGTTAAGCTGAAGTAACGCTAACGCAAGCGCTGCGGTCTGTGGACGTTGTAAAGACATTGGTTTCGCTTGGGAGCATGCAACCTTGCAACTACTCTTAGCTACTTGTAGGGGAGGCCACGTAGAGGCTGTCTTCTTCTCCCCCCTCTAGCTGTCAAAGAAAAAAAAAAAAAAAAATTGACTCTAGCTGTCAATTTTCTTTGAAATCTTGTTTGTTTACTTGCCTCAGATACTAAAGCAGGGCTGTGCTGGTGATGTCACTCAATTCCTTCCAGGAGAAACCCGCCGGGTGCGGTGGCGCGTGCCTCTAATCCAAGTCACTGGGAGGCTGAGGTTGGCGGTTCGATTGAGCTGAGGAGCTCTGCACTGTACCCGACTA
This sequence comes from Micromesistius poutassou, assembly GCF_964030765.1. Classification (NCBI taxonomy): domain Eukaryota; kingdom Metazoa; phylum Chordata; class Actinopteri; order Gadiformes; family Gadidae; genus Micromesistius; species Micromesistius poutassou. The sequence goes on from NC_140289.1 coordinate 645,594, forward strand.
TGTCGAACGGGTGTCCATGCTAAGTTCGGTATCGATATGGTGGTTCTGGGGGAGCCTCGGCCCACCAGGTCGTCTAAGGAGGGGTGTACGGGCCCAGGTCGGAAACGGAGCAGGTCAAAGCCCCCGTGCTGCTCAGTAGTGGGATAGCACCCGTGAATAGACGTTACAGTGCAGCCTCGGCAAAACAGCGGTACCTAATCTTTTCTGTTGAAATTTAGGTCGAGATTTTATTACTTGCATGTGTTTACTATGTAGGCTAGAGTTAAATTGGACAAAAAATGACCCCAAACATTTTTCAAAAGAGAAAGTTAGCCTAAACCTGTGCAGTAGACTAACTAAATCCCCTCTAGCTGTCAATTTTCTTTGAAATCTTGTTTGTTTACTTGCCTCAGATACTAAAGCAGGGCTGTGCTGGTGATGTCACTCAATTCCTTCCAGGAGAAATCCACCGGGTGCGGTGGCGCGTGCCTCTAATCCAAGTCACTGGGAGGCTGAGGTTGGCGGTTCGATTGAGCTGAGGAGCTCTGCACTGTACCCGACTATGTCGAACGGGTGTCCATGCTAAGTTCGGTATCGATATGGTGGTTCTGGGGGAGCCTCGGCCCACCAGGTCGTCTAAGGAGGGGTGTACGGGCCCAGGTCGGAAACGGAGCAGGTCAAAGCCCCCGTGCTGCTCAGTAGTGGGATAGCACCCGTGAATAGACGTTACAGTGCAGCCTCGGCAAAACAGCGGTACCTAATCTTTTCTGTTGAAATTTAGGTCGAGATTTTATTACTTGCATGTGTTTACTATGTAGGCTAGAGTTAAATTGGACAAAAAATGACCCCAAACATTTTTCAAAAGAGAAAGTTAGCCTAAACCTGTGCAGTAGACTAACTAAATCCCCTCTAGCTGTCAATTTTCTTTGAAATCTTGTTTGTTTACTTGCCTCAGATACTAAAGCAGGGCTGTGCTGGTGATGTCACTCAATTCCTTCCAGCAGAAATCCGCTGGGTGCGGTGGCGCGTGCTTCTAATCCAAGTCACTGGGAGGCTGAGGTTGGCGGTTCGATTGAGCTGAGGAGCACTGCACTGTACCCGACTATGTCGAACGGGTGTCCATGCTAAGTTCGGTATCGATATGGTGGTTCTGGGGGAGCCTCGGCCCACCAGGTCGTCTAAGGAGGGGTGTACGGGCCCAGGTCGGAAACGGAGCAGGTCAAAGCCCCTGTGCTGCTCAGTAGTGGGATAGCACCCGTGAATAGACGTTACAGTGCAGCCTCGGCAAAACAGCGGTACCTAATCTTTTCTGTCGAGATTTTATTACTTGCATGTGTTTACTATGTAGGCTAGAGTTAAATTGGACAAAAAATGACCCCAAACATTTTTCAAAAGAGAAAGTTAGCCTAAACCTGTGCAGTAGACTAACTAAATCCCCTCTAGCTGTCAATTTTCTTTGAAATCTTGTTTGTTTACTTGCCTCAGATACTAAAGCAGGGCTGTGCTGGTGATGTCACTCAATTCCTTCCAGGAGAAACCCGCCGGGTGCGGTGGCGCGTGCCTCTAATCCAAGTCACTGGGAGGCTGAGGTTGGCGGTTCGATTGAGCTGAGGAGCTCTGCACTGTACCCGACTATGTCGAACGGGTGTCCATGCTAAGTTCGGTATCGATATGGTGGTTCTGGGGGAGCCTCGGCCCACCAGGTCGTCTAAGGAGGGGTGTACGGGCCCAGGTCGGAAACGGAGCAGGTCAAAGCCCCCGTGCTGCTCAGTAGTGGGATAGCACCCGTGAATAGACGTTACAGTGCAGCCTCGGCAAAACAGCGGTACCTAATCTTTTCTGTTGAAATTTAGGTCGAGATTTTATTACTTGCATGTGTTTACTATGTAGGCTAGAGTTAAATTGGACAAAAAATGACCCCAAACATTTTTCAAAAGAGAAAGTTAGCCTAAACCTGTGCAGTAGACTAACTAAATCCCCTCTAGCTGTCAATTTTCTTTGAAATCTTGTTTGTTTACTTGCCTCAGATACTAAAGCAGGGCTGTGCTGGTGATGTCACTCAATTCCTTCCAGGAGAAATCCGCCGGGTGCGGTGGCGCGTGCCTCTAATCCAAGTCACTGGGAGGCTAGTTGAGGGTGGTTGAGAAGGAATTGGGAACCGCGACATGGAGGAGAAAAGGATAGTTGCTCAGGATTGTCCGTCGGAGTGGGCGGGCAACCCAGGGGGCGACCAGCGTTCAGCGGGACTCCGACGGACCGCTGCCGTGGCAGCGGGGCTGTGCGGGCAGCCTCGGGGGTGGCCAGCATTCAGCGGGCAGCGGGGCTGGGCGGGCAGCCCCGGGGGCGGCCAGCGTTCAGCAAGCAGTGGGGCTCCGACGGACAATCCTGGGCAACAATCCTTTTCTCCTCCATGTAGTGGTTCCCAATTCCTTCTCAACCAACCCGACGCAGACAACCCCGGGCAACAATCGTGGGCAACAATCCCTTTCTCCTCCATTTCGCGGTTCAGTCTGTACTTAATATTGACGTGGAAGTGGAAGAACCAGAGGCGTCTGACAACCAGACGCAGTCGTTTGAGATTCATAATATCATCCGGAGGCGCAAACAGCTTTTGACCATGATAATATATATTATATTATATAGATATGTAAATATAATATGATATTATTTAGATCTAAAGCTCCAGGACTCCCGCCAGAGCACCCGGAGTGTTCAGTGTTCCACTGTAAACACTAGCGCATGCATGGTACCGTGGCCAAAAGCTGCTCAGGGCCACACCCCCACCCTCCACCTTGACCCGCCTCTAAAAACAGCACGTTTGTGGAGAGCTCATTGTGGGATTGGCTCGTAGTGGCTGTAACTCTGCACCAAGGCTGAATTTCTTGAACGTCTTCAAGTACTGTATTAGGGGCCCACTAACACCTATATTAAAGCATCCATAAAATAGCATGCCATGGGACCTTTAATATATGTGTTAGTGGTTCTAGAAGTGTACCTTCTACACAGGTAAGTAACAGGAAGAGACATCACAGAAAGTGACCAAACCGGAAGTGACATCATCGCAAACTAAAACGGCAAATAATATGAATTTATACATTAGCGTGGGCCCCACGCTGATAGCTATGTATTACTAATATATTAATTAAGCTTAACCAACTTTATTGTAAGGGTCCTATGAGGAGTGGTTCATATTGGGATAGGCAGAAGCACAGTTTAATAACAATTAGTTAAATAATAATGTCATTAACTTTTATATTAATATAGTTTGTAAATAAACATTTAACATTTAAATGATGTAAGAAATAACTGTTAATTAGTGCCAAAAATACATTTAGTTAACTATTAATAAATATTAATACAATATTAGTTAATAGATTGATTTATATTTATTAAAACATTAACATACAGATTTTATGCACACAACTAATATTTAATTAATGATGAAAAAACTATTAACTTGTGCCAAATAGATATTTTAGTAACCATTAACAAATATTAACAAAGGGTTAGGTAATGACTAGTTTGCTATTTATTATGGCTACTTATTATAAAGTGTTACCCAAAAGGCACACCATATTTAGGCCGAAACCCCACTAAACCTTTAAACCAATTATACAGTGGACAAAGATTTGATTTATTATTTATTATTTATTTGTTTATTGATATTATTAGGATGCTGGAGAGTCGGGGAGAGACTCGATAGATTTCCGTTTCCGTTACATGTTTTGGATATTGCTTGGAACCGTTTCGTTTAAAGCTCCACATTTCCTCCCGGGTGGTTGATCTGATCCCTGCCATGTTCTTAATCAAAAACAGCTTAAACAGCTCACAGGAAGCCCTGGCTCTGGGGTATACGGAAACAAGTCCGGATCATCTCCGGAGTCTAGAGCCCCCGCAGCCCCCGTGACTCCTGCCTTACTGCCGACGCGCTCTTCCGCTCGGATCTTCTTACTTTCCACCTGTCCGGGGCGACAAAGGGTCCTGTTCGGTTCCTCCTCACGTCCTGTTAGGAGAACCTGTCTGACAGGTAGGCGACGAGACGCAGACAGGATCACCATCAGCGACACACCGGTGGTGTGAGACCAGTACTACCCAGTAACCGCTCGCCGAGGAGGAGAGCCGCGCCGGGAGGGAGACGCGATCACTAAGCCATTCCCTCATAAGATATATGCCATTTGTATGAAGTAAGATTATGCGTTTGTTATCTTCGTGATAGTCTGTTTAACACCGCGTCTGGTTAAATGCCAACTGGAGCCCCTTGGTGTGCCGTTCATTGCAGCCTGACGTAGACACCGTTAGGAGCGTTTCTCGGTCCTCCACGGCAGCATCGCCCTTGTCATGCTTCTGTCCTCCCATTTGGAAGTAACGGGGATATGCAGGTACCTCCCCAGGCCTGTCACCCTAGCCCTCTGCAGCGCCGCCCTAATGTACTACCTATGGGCTCGCAAATGCCAGGTTAGTGGAAGGCTGGGGAGAGCTGTCACACCATTTTTCTAGCGGATTACTGTCTGTGTTTGTTAGCCGGTAATCGGGTACGACCCACTTCTTCACAAATCTGACAGCGATTCACGTTAATTTGTGCAGTTAATGCATTGATCCATCCGTCCAGATATCCACATTCTAAATGATTTGCGGTGTGTTGTGATTCAGGCGCCGGTGCTGGTGTGCAGTGATGCGTTCCGGGATTTCCTCCACAAGCACTGCCCCGCAGTGGTTCACCGCTTCTGTCCCACGCCCTGGTGCTGGGGTGGCCGGCTCCAGACGCTGCTCCCGCTGCTCATCAAGTCCAAACCCCATGTCACCTATCGCAAGTAGGACCCCTCTTCTGACTGAGACCATATATTATCTATTATGTATTATATCCTATGTTTCTCGATCTGGCCGAGGCTGGCAGTGCACCGTTCAGATCTGGGGTTCACCTGTCAAATCGCCTTCAAGAGAATTTTAATGTGTTTCGTGTGGGGGATTAAACAGCGTTATAACCGCCCTATACACAGTGAGGCGCTGCGGACAGCCGACGGCGGTCGGATCTCCCTGGACTGGGTGGACAACGTGTCCAGCGAGGCCTACCCTTCGTCCGCCAGGCGCCCCACCGTCCTCATCCTCCCCGGGCTGACCGGGAACAGCCAGCAGCTCTACGTCTATCACGTGGTCAGCCAGGCCACTCGCCGTGGATACAGGTCAGTTGAGACTGCTCGCCCTCGTCCAAACTGTCTTAAGTCAATATGTATGGCTAACTAATGGCACAGTGACCGATCGCGTTGTGGTCCTGTTGGCACCATTCAGATGACATTCAGAGGACAGCATGCAGCAACAAAAAAAGGGAGATCATCAATGCAAACCAGTGTAAAGCAAATACAAGGATATTTATACAAGGATATACAAGGATACAAAGCCCATATAGTGGTGGCAGCTTTACTGCTCGTGGAGCGTAGAGAGGGAGAGTGATGTGGCAGGACTTATAAAGATGGCCCAGGTGAACCATATCACCTGGTGCCCCTCTCTGCGCCACATACTGATGCACGGACCTTTGACATATATTCACAGACGCTGCATTGACCTTTGTATCGTACGTCAATATTCGAGAGGGCAAGACCGGCCTGTTATCATATACTGTATCAGTAGAAGGGGGGGGGGGGGGGCAGATTTTTTTATGCAATAAAAGCACACAAAAATTATATTTAAAATATATATATAATATAATTTAATTAATAATTATTATTTATTTTAAATTATTATTTTTTTAATAACAACTCATTGAAATCGCTAGAGAAAAGTCCCAGTCCTGCAGGCATGGCAGGGCAGAGACCAGGAGACAGATGGACAGAGGGACAGACAGCCGACACAAGGATGAGATGTTACGTAGCTTGGTTTTCTGGCGGCTGTGTTGAGGCCCAGGATTGGGCCTCAACACAGTTCTCCTCCCACACATTCCTCTCTCTAGGTGTGTGGTGTTCACCAACCGAGGCTTCGACGGAGAGGAGCTTCTGGTGAGTCCAGTGTTCATGTAGAACTCCAACCATCCATTGTAAATCTGCAGCGTGTGTCTTCCGTGTGAGACCAGTAGTCATGTTAGTATTGACATGCTTGGCAATGTTGGAATTCAAAAACAAAATGCGCCTCAAGGGTTCGAACCCATGACCATGTGTCATCCCTCATAACAGTTTTCTAGCTAGAGATGAACTAACTGTTTCAGCTGGTGAAGCCTCTGACCATGTTCACCAAACAAACTAGTAGCCTAGTCCATGGGCTGACAAACGGAATATCTTCTTCAGTTATGCCCATTTATTGACAAACAATACATAGTGTACAGTACTCTGTCCTTCAGAGATTCAGATTCAGATTCAGAGTTTATTTTAGTGTTATTATACATGTACACAAGAGTAAAGTTCTTGGCTTGGTTGCTCATCATTCACATAGCAGCAACCATACAAGATGACAATGAAGTACAAATAAGTTAAAATAAAATTATGTAGAAATAAGTTCTAGTGTCACAATAATAATAAAAAAGCAGGTAATAATAAATAGAGAAACTAAAACAGTGATAATAAGTCATGACGTGAAGTGTAAAGTGTTGAATTTACAGCCACAGTGGATTCCTTAGTGCTTCTCCTCTTCCCTTATAACTTCCCCTTTGTGCTTTGAAGACTTAGTTATGTGGTACATATTCTGTGTCTTGTAACTCTTCCCATGATCATGAATTATTAAGCATCACCTCCATGCGTGTCTAGAGGGTCAGCCTGAATCTTTGACAACACGCCTATGCTAGTAACGACAACTACTAACAAACTCATCGTTTCAACTCCAGTACATCTCAGGATCAGTCTAAGTGGTCTTTAAATGTCCCCTTTGCTTTGAAATGGTTTAAGGACAGAGCATGGCCCTCCAGCTTAATAGGTATCTGTCCATGTCACATTACTCTTAATTATTTATATTTGAAAACCCTTCCACCATCTGCAGTAACGATTTCTTTGCAATCAATAAATCAATCCACTTCAAATTTAAACTGCACTACCCCATAATGCATTGGCAGTGGACATGGTCTGTAAACAGAACATAGATGGTACAAAAGGAATCGTGCATACAAGCAATCCATCAATGCGTCAATACATCAATGCATTGATTCCAGTTGTAAGTGACTGCATGCAAGGCACTTCTAAAAATCCCTAAACACACTCAATTGTCATGATGTGAAGTTAATGAATGTCAGTGTGGGTGTCTGTGTGAGCGGAGCCAGCGGGTGGTTATAGTAATTCCACCCTTCAACAATCCCTGCTGCCCAGCCCCCTGACCTCATGCCCTTCCTCCCCAGACACCCTACACCTTCTGTGTTGCCAATACTGCAGACCTGGATCATGTGATCCTCCACGTTAAAGCTCTCCTCCCACATGCCCCCTTATTGGGTGTCGGGGTCTCTATGGGCGGGTAAGTGTCCTTTTGAATTTGGTTTTGACTCTTTTTTTAACCTTGTCACTTCAGGATAAATCAACCCACCATAAATTATTCCAGGTGAAATTACCTCAAAACCCCAGTTGTGTCATATGCACCCTTGGTATTCCCGGTGCCTCTCATCCCTATGATCTGGGAATGCTCGGCTTGGTTGGTACTCTGGAGAATAGTTGCTAGGAGTGTGTCTGTCGTGTTTGGGGTTGTTGTTACTTGTCCTCTGTCCGTGATGATTTTCCTGGTTCGTAATTGACTGAGGCAGCGGCGTTGTTTTCCGGTTGTACTTTTGAGTGTATGTTTATGTTGAAGTGTATGTAGGTGTACTATGTTCTTAATTTGTTTATTTTTTTAGTTGTCTTGTGTACGTGTGGGAAATCTTTTACAAAAACTAGCTAATAACCGATCGATGGACCAATTAACCGATTGACCAATCACGCAATAACTGCTAAATGAATGAAACACAGATAAATAGAAACAGGAACGAAGCCTTTCTTTGATATGAACACTACCTCTTCTCACCCTGATGTGTCTCTGAAGCATGCTGGTGCTGAACTACCTGGCCGATAAGGGCCCGCGGTCCGGCCTGGTGGCCGCCCTCACCCTGTCCGTCTGCTGGAACACCCAGAAGTCCGCCGAGTCGGTGGAGCAGCCAATCAACTGGCTGCTCTTTAACCGCCACCTAGCCGCCAACCTGTGCAGCGCCATCAGCAGGTCGGACCGGCCGCCCCCTCTCCCCAGCCATCCCTTCAACGAGTTATGAATGTATTAATTATTAAGAAATTATAATAAATTATAATAATATTTTTTAAAGGAACCGTAAAGTGCTGGACAAAGTGGTGGACATAGACCATGTGATGAAGGTACGGACTTTCCCGCGTCCTAACGTCCCTAGAATGCATGCTTTCCGTTTAATGTAACCCCCTTTTTAACGATTTAAACTCTGGCACTTGGCACTTAAAGGAGACATATTATGGTGTTTTCCCAACAAGTAAACATAGTATATGAGTTCCAGAAAACATGTTTTTGAAGCTGTTTGCTGGAAATAGCTTTTAGGAAAAAAATAAAATCTCGCCGCTATTCCGCTTTGTTTCAGTCCCTTCAGAATGTGCTGTTTCTGGTGTCTGTAGCTTTCATGCAAATTAGCTGCTGCCCATTGACCAATGAGCTGTCAGAGTGAACCACAGCATGGAGGAGAAGTGATTGTTGCCGTTTGCGGACTCCCGGAGCTCTTTATCTCTATAGTATAATATTATATAATATTAATAATAATATTATATAGGTATCTATATAATATAATATCTAATATCACGGCCAAAAGCTATGTGTGCCTCGTATGATATTACGAATCACAATAAGACTGCGTCTGACGTCTCTGGTTCTTCTCCACAACAAGTAAAGACTCGTAGTGGGGGTTATCTCGGCCATGGTTGAGAATAATTTGGGGAAAAGGCACTTTGGCTTTGACTCCCTGAAGTCCAAATTGAACCGCGACATGGAGGAGAGAGGGATTGTACTCCCGGAGCTGAGCTGCCGGACTGCCGCCGAAGCTCCCCCGCTGGAGCTGCCGGACTGCGGCGGGGGAGCTTCGGCGGCAGTCCGGCAGCTCCAGCGGACTCCCTGCCAGGCAGTCACATGGCAAATTAGATGGAATCTCCCTGCTTCTGAAAGGCGCGAACATCTCCGCCCATCGCTCGTCCGCTGGGCCGCAACATCGTATCTATGCTCTGATTGGAGGGGAATGGGGAAGTGGGTGGTAATATTCAAATGTACCCCCCCCCCCCCTCCTGCGTAGGAGGGGGGCGCCGAAACTGACTGGCTCGTTTGGTAACTGTAGGCGGGGTACTTTCAGAAATGCATATCTCACTCAAAAAAGCATTCTACGAGCATCCTTACTGTACCGACAGTACCGACCGATATATTGTTGTTTCTCTTTCTTCTGACAAATGTACTTATTCTAAGTCACTTTGGATGTGACTCCCTTTTACGTTCCCGTAGTGATGAACCTCTTCCCTCTTTTCCCTGATCCACGTCCAGGCGCGCACCATCCGGGAATTCGACGAGCGCTTCACCTCTGTGGTGAACGGCTACAAGTCGTGCGCGGACTACTACAACGAGGCCAACCCGGACGTCAAGCTGCCCCGGACGGCCACGCCCGTCCTCTGTCTCAACGCCGCCGACGACCCGCTGTGTCCCGGGAGCAGTGAGTGGGCCGGGGGCTCTGTGACCCCACAGGGACCAGGGAGGGCAGGGTGGTGGAGACGGCGGGCTAGGTGTGGGGGTGAGGGGGTTCCAATTAGAGCCTGGATTTTAGTGGCCGATGCAGATAGAGCGATATCTGGGGGTTAGATTTTAATTTATCGGCTGATAATCGATGTATATTCTGGGGTTGGAGCAGCTCCTTGGGATTTGCTCATCCCAAGGAGTAATAGGAAAAAAGTAATTTCCTTTATTGGTCTTTTATTGGCTGCAAAAATATTATTTTTTATTAAGATATTTTATTAATAAAAATCAGTTGCATCCATGTTTCCCATTTCGTCTAAACCTGCCTGACCCTGACTGACTCCGTACCCCCTGACCTCTGACCCCTTGTCCCATCACCCCCCCCCACCCCCCTCTCATAGGCCTCCCCATGGCGACGGTGCAGCACCTGACCAACGTCGCCCTGCTGGTGACGGCCCACGGGGGCCACCTGGGCTTCCTGGAGGGCCTGCTGCCCCGCGGCGAGTGCTACATGGACCGGCTGGCCGGGGAGTTCATGCAGGCGGGCTTCGAGCACACGGAGGAGCTGAGGCGGGCGTGCGGCAGGCAGCAGCAGGAGGTGGGTGCCTGACCGACCCCAGACCGGTTCGGGCTCGGACGAGGGAACACAGGGTGCGCAGCAGCGTTATTTGTGTGATTAGTATTATTTCATTTGTAGAAGTAGGAAGAAGTGGTACCGGTAGTTGTTGTACTATTACTGGTAGTTGTTGTACTATTATTATAAGTAGTATTATGATATAATTATGACATAATCTAATTATTTTTAGGATTATTATTTGTATTATTATTACAAATTCTGATATTATTATGACATAATAATAATAATGTTTAATGTCCTTATTATTTATATTAATTATTATAAGCAGTATAATAATATAATTATGTAATTCTTATTCTTATAATTATTGTATTGTTATTGCTATTATCATTATTATATTCTTAATATTATCCCACTTTCATAGCATCTTCACTCATGCATTGTTTTACCTCAGTGGTAAACGGCCTGGTTTTGAGCTCATGTCCACCATGCACAGAAGGAACCATTCAGTTACCTCAGAATGTGAACTGTAGTGTCTGCAGTTCCCCACCGTCCATCTCACCACCAACACAGCCTCAGATTCACTGCTATAAAGGCCTTTCATTACGTTCTTTTAACAAGAAGTTAAAGATCAAAGAATTTTACAGCAGAACATTTTTATTAAATGCCAGTTTGGATTGTGAGGTTCTGATGTCAATGCAATTGATCGTTTTAAAAAAAAAATCATTTTTCCAAAGATGTCATTGCTGTTTGCTGAATATGTTTGTCATATTGCTTTTACGTGACTTTATGACATTGATGTGACATTATGCCTATTTTCATTGAAACGGAATGCTGTAATTATTTATTTTCATTGTAATGTTTGACAAATAACTAATAATTCACCTAGAAATACAATTTCAAGGAAATCGGCTAATAATTAACACATGTAGATTGTATCGGTAGACACCAAAACAATCAAATAAAAAGTAGCTAATATAAAGATTGTATTTACATTAATTATTAATTATTAGTAAAATAAAATAAAAGATTTAGTGAAAGGTACACATATTCTCCTTTAGTTTGACCACTGTGGCCTTTCTCAGGATTTAGCGTTCAATAACTGTTTTATTCTGTTGTATATCATCCGCAGTACTGCATTTACGACCATGAATGTGTGCCTCTGTCACCATGGCTGCTGTTTTGCTCTGTTTATTGCACACATTGTCGTCGTGCCAGACTTTGCAAGAGGAAGTACGACTCATTGTAGCCTATCGGACGGGGAAGTAAGATACTAGGAAGCTGTCAAGTGTTTGCACTACCAGTTGTCACGGGCATTAATAACCACTTCAGAACCATGCGAATCCGTCCTGCAATGTGTTTATTTTTGTAACAAATGAAATACCAGCCCTGCTTATGCCACTTATAAAACATTGCAATGTCAATCCAAGCTTGACAGCACTTGAATGAACTTCTCTCACGATGACCACTATTTGTCATGTGTCAAATGCAAAATATTAAACTGTAAACTATTAAACTGAAATAAAATACGAATCATATTTCACGTCTTTTTTTTATTTCATCCACAAGACGAGAATCCGCACATGGTCATAAATGAATCCTCTCTCCGTCCTTATCGGGCTGCGTTCCCCGCAGGCTGGACCCTTCGCTTCCTGTTTAGCTCGGCTATCAACACACCCCTCCTAATGACCGCACCATTGTTTACTTCGGGCTGCTTGTTTGCAGCGCGGCTTTAACCTCAAAGCAGGAAAAGGTCGCGACTGGCATTGTTGCCGGGTGCGTTCCTTCACGCCGTGAGCCGGCCCGACCCAGACCCGCGTTTTATCGCGGCACCTGCAGCTCAACGCCAGTGTGTTTGGGAGATTGATTAACCTGAGGGACTGACGATGATTAACAAGAGGGCCATAAAGACTGAGAGTTGCCGGCCACCATGTGAACACTTGAACGTCTCCTCGTTAAGAGTCCTTTAATGAGGCCCTAGGGCCCTGGCATGTGGAAAAAACATGTCCTGATGTAGAGGTGACATTTTCCAGACATTTTACATTCCAGCTCCGGATTAGATAGAACGGAGGTGCGCTGGGTAGATTTGCATCACTCACACACCATGGCTTCACTATGAATGGGAAATGTATTTTATGGAATGGAATATGAAGCGATATTTTCCTTTCAGCATTCAGATTTTCTGCGTTAAATGTAGGGTGGGCAATATTATAGTTTAGTTTTAAATTACACTATGTTTTTGTATCATTTATTTTATTATTTTATTATCATCTATTTAGCATTTAATATTTTATTTTATTTCGTTTTTAATATACTTTTTTTTTCAAATCAACAATTTTTCCCAGGTTCAAGTAAAAAAAAAACTAAAAAATCCCATTCTGTGACTCTACACCTCTGCTGAGAATGTATACCCTGTATTTATTCCATAGTACTGGGCGGCCACCTCCACCCTCCTCCCTCCTTCCTCCTCACCCCCCCCGCCCCCTCCCCCGCCATCTCCCCTATCTTCTCCCACCTGATGGGAAGGGTGGAGTCTCAGAGCCTGGTGGTTAATGATTCAATACTAGAGCTGCTGAGATTGATAGAGAGATATATTGAGAGAGAGAGAGAGAGAGAGAGAGAGAGAGAGAGAGAGAGAGAGAGAGAGAGAGCAAGAAAGACAGATAGCAAGAGAGACAGGGAGTAAGAGAGTAAGTAAGAGGGAGATATACAGAGAGAGAGAGAGAGAGAAATAATGGCATAGGGACCTGACAATAGCAGAAGGTGAGAGTCCTGCCAGGAGAAGCTCAGCGTGTGTGTGACTGTGAACCAGCGGATTGCTGACAGCTCCTTAACGCTTGTATCCGCACAGGTGTGTGTCCAGTCTGCATGGGGTCAGCGAGTGCATCCCGGACATTTTCCGATCCACTGCCGATCCCAAACGATTCACCTGGCGGCAGCGGGCCGAGAACGGCCGTACCTGCAGAGCGGAGACGTCTACACGCACTCCAGTCCGGGCTAGCCCTTTGACTCTTACAGATTGATCTGATACCGATCAAAGGATCTGGACTTGAACCCTCCTAATCTCCTCCACCAGCAACCAGGTGAGTGCAGCTCTGAAGGCATCTCTGCAGGTCTTCTGTACTATAGGGGTTTGGGTGTTGTAGACTGGATACGTGCAGGCTCTTGACCATCTGGCTCAGATTGTCGCAGCTTTAACATTGTGTTGTTGGTTTTAGTTTGTTTAATTCGGGATTCAGGCAATTGTATTTAAATGTTTGCGAAAGTGTCCGAATACAATGGCATGACTTTTATTGTGAAAGGTGGTCTCGACCCCATCTCGTCCCCATGCTCACGCCCATTCCTTCAGTGTGTCCCCATGCATCATAACCTCAGTTGCAACCTGTTTTATGCAACAAATACAACATGTATGCCACCGGTATTACATAATGTTATGTAACTTTCCATTGTGGCCCCGAGCCCTGGGCCATAAAGGTTTAACACACAACAACGTTTACAGTTGCGCCACATTTTCAAAATTTTCTTTACTTTTACTCTAAGCTTAACTCGAAAAAGGACATTCATGCATTCCCGTCTCATGACATGAGTAATGTTGAGGTTTTTCGGGCGTGTTAAAAAGGCAGTTTGATTTCCTTGCAGGACAATCAAACAGGCAGGTCACCGTGACAACAGTACAATAAAAGTTTAATTGGATTTGGTTTGTTGACTGCAACACAATGTCGTTCCCATGTAATACAGTTTCACTCATTGATTCTTCACTGATTTAATAACTGGCCGCATATCTTCAAGTACTCCCACTCCTTTTAAGACAGGCAAATCATCGCTGGATCTTTCCAGAACAAACCCGCCTCTAAGCCCTCTCACATGGAGAGAAATGTACTTCAAATAAATTAAAACTATCTTTACGTAGTCCATCCACATAAATACCACAGCAACAGTCCACAATGTCTATTCAACAATGGGCCACATCTCTCTCTAGTCGTAGTTCTGTCGCTCAGAGACAGAGTGTTGAGTTTCAACCCCACCTCTGATGTCCAATGTCCAAGGTGAGACCGTGGTGATTGGGGTCAACTAAATGATTATAGTCAAACAAACTCTTGAGTATTGATGCAGGTCTGATTGATAGTGCAACACCAGGGTTTAAACTGATGCAATGTGTTTGATGTGTCAATATGGAAGACACACACGCACACACACACACACACACACACACACGCACACACCCACACACAGACACATGGAGATACGCACACACACACACACACACACACACACACACACACACACACACACACACACACACACACACACACACACACACTATTTTTAATTGACAGCTAAAGGAAAATGGTGGTCATTTATCACAATCAGGGCTTTTGTAAACAGATAGATGGAAAGGTCACCAGAAGGGAGGAAATTGTATTTTGTGTGTGTTTGTGTATGTATGTGTGTGTGTGTGTGTGTGTGTGTGTGTGTGTGTGTGTTTGCTTGTGCGTGTGCATGGATATTATTCTATAACAAATATGACAATATGATTATCAAGGCCTGTGGACGAGTGTGGATCAATGTGTGTGCTTTGATCATTTCAAATGAATCCTCCACAAAATATACACAGGTCTCAAAATGAGAAAACATGACACTCAAACAGAAACACACTACCTGCAAATCATGGGACTTTAAGTCAGGTCCATTTCATTAGTACAGACCGTAAGGTCTCTGCGATACGCAAAACCCTGGTTTGCTTCTACGTTCTTGTTTTTTTGTATAAACATTCTTTCTTTTAGTGTAGTTGGTGTCTCCAGTGCAAAAGTCAAAGTGAGGACAAATATGTTCCGGGCAATCTGCACACATAGAAAGGTAAAGCCCATATCTGTAACAGGATGTTTGTAGACGGGACATCTAAGATGAGGAGTGACACCTAATCAAACAATGGTGTTCATCATAGGCTCAACCCATCACAAACGTTAGGGACAAGCCTGCCACGCTCTTTACATACCATTTTTTTATTAAACGGCTGGCTTTGCACGCCGCCATCATCATCGTAGGACAAGCACAGCTGCCAGTCATAACACTAATTAGGGGTGTGATCTTTTTGTATGTCCCATTGCGCTGGGACCAGTAGACTGAACTGGTGAAGATAGGTCCGCTGCCTGGCCCCTGGTTCATAAAAAGAGCCGATGATGCGACACCTGTGACACACTGTGTAGAAATACAAGCAACCAGATGTTAACTTCCTCCATCCTGGTTGGCTATGACCCTCGCCCCCAGGGGATGAATCCGATTGGACCTAGTAGATGTCAATCAAACTGATGATGCCATGCCATGTGTTCATGGATTTTAACAGATAGAGCCTCAAGGGGCATACATTTTATGACGACCCCTACATTAATACGACATGCCCGCATTTACGACGCCCCCCCCAACCCTAAGCCCTCTCACAATGACCAGGAAAACCTCTCTGAATCCACAGGAACAACCCTTAAACAGAACACACTGCTTTCCAGGGAACAATTAGGGGCCTAATGGCAAGACATAATGTACAGTCGTCTGAAACTAATGGCGTGATACAGGCAACCCGTAACTCGGGTTGCCTGAACTGTTTTCACAACCTTCTACCCGTGAAAGTGCCCTGGAACGGCAGTCAAACCCGCAACTCACTACCCCGTGAACTGGTACCAGATCGATGTGCTCCCAGTTAAGTCAAGTCGTGAGTCGTGACTTTAAGTCGTAACTTGCGTAGTTAAAAAGTGTCCCTGGAACGCATCATAATCAGAAACAATGGTACAGCCAGGCAGTGCATTCATGTTGTGAAAATAGTCACTGAAAGGGTTAGCCTGGTCATCTGACATACTGAAACACTCTAATCACAGGTCTTAAATGCCAAGCAACAGCCATTAACGTCTTGGTCTCTCCGAGCCGTTCCCTGCTCGTGTGTTATGTAAAGGGGACCTGCATACAGCAGGGCGGGGGTCAGGGGGGGGTCTCCGGAGGGTCTCCCGTAGCTGATGGTCTGCATTATTCAGACGGGGCCGCGCTGGAGCTCATCCTGCAGAGAGCACTTCAAAGCCTCCCCTCTACTGGGCACTCAAAGTGTGACAGAGTAGTCGCGCTTTTAGCATCCTGTGCTTGTACCATCCTGTGCTTGTACCATCCTGTGCTTGTACCATCCTGTGCTTGTACCATCCTGTGCTTGTACCATCCTGTGCTTGTACCATCCTGTGCTTGTACCATCCTGTGCTTGTACCATCCTGTGCTTGTACCATCCTGTGCTTGTACCACAGTGTCATAGAGGAAAACTGTCGTACCGCCTGCCTGTCGGTTGGACCGTCGCGTACTGCACGTCCGTCACCGCGATGTGGTTGGTTTGGCAACGCCCCCCCCCCTCGAATGTCACCGGTCGTTGTGTAGTAGTGTGTGTGTGTGGCTCGCCGTGATGGTGTTCACCGTGGTGGTGCGCGTCTGACCCGTGTGTTGTAATACTGTAACACTGTACTGTAACTGTTCTGTCCACTTCCTGCAGCCATGGAGAAACAACTGGAGGAGCTGAGGCAGCAGCTGGAGAAGCAGTGTCAGATCAACCAGGAGCTGAAGAGGCAGAACAAGGATCTAGGTGTGCGAAACACAACAACAACAACTTCAACAGCACATCAACAACACATCCAGAACAACGCACAAAAGCCTAATATGCTAGCTAAACTCTAAACTGATTATGAGTCAAACGTAATTCCAAACCAGAGCAGGATAAGCGTGTGGAAATATCAAGTGTGGTAACATGCAGTCAAACATGAGTCAGGCTTGTGATTGGTTCGTTCTCTGCTGAGAGAGATTAATGTTCCTAAGAGGGCAGAGTGTGACTCTCTCTCATTGGTTGTCTCAGAGGAACGACTCCAGGAGAAAGAGAAGCTGTTGAGTGAATATGAAGACACAGGTGAGAGGCTCAGTGCGCACACACGCACACGCACACACACACACACACACACACACACACACACACGCACACACACACACACACGCATACACATGACACATGCACACACGTGGCACGATGCATGCATACACACAAGCATACACACACACACACACACACACACACACATACGCAGACACACACATGAGCCAAGCACGCACACGCACACACACACACACACACACACACACACACACACACGACACACACACACACACACACACACACACACACACACACACACACACGCGCAAACAAACAAGAACAAACGCACACATACACAAACCCAACCCACTCACATCTATAAATAGAGACACACAAACAACTCAACTACAGCTGACTAGACCTCCCCGTCCCTGCGTTCCTATCGGTCGGCGCCACAGAGTTCCCCTCCCGGAGCAGTAATGATGCGGCCCCCGAGGTCAGGAAGAGCCGCGCGGCCGTCATGGCCCCGGAGCCCATCCCCGAGGGCCTGCAGATCACACGCACCAGGGTCAAGAAGACCGCTAGGTGAGTGACAGCAAACCGTCAAACCGCTGCCTCTGATTGGCTGCAATTAGCTGCGAGGCGCTAGAGCGACGTGGCAGTGAAAGGCAGGGCTGCCGTCGACATCACAGAGTGTGTGTCTCCTTCAGTATGAAATATATACTGCGTAAAGGGAAGCCAGGTCTTATTACAGAGACTATAAAGCACAACAGCTGCTGTACACTGTAAAAACTTAAGAACGTAAGAACGTATTCCGCGGCTCTTGAGCAAACTGTGTTCACCAGTATTCCCCATTTTACCCCCCCCACCACCCCCTCCCCGCCCTCAGCGAGACCAACCTGATCGTCAAAGCGATCCAGAAGAACGACTTCCTGAGCCGGCTGGATGACGAGCAGACGGCCATGATGGTGGACCTGCTGGTGTCACATGACTTCAGCCCCGGGCAGCAGGTCATCGCGGAGGCCTCCGAGGGGGACACCATGTACATTGTGGCAGGTACAGCTGCGTGGTCATGTGTGTGTGTGCGGGTCGGTGTCTCCATCTCCCTGTCTCCATGAGGTTCTGATGATGATTGCTCTCTTGCTCTCGCTCACTCTCTCTCTCTCACACTCTCTCTCCTGCTTGCTCTCTCTCGCTTTCTCTCTCTCTGTCTCTCTCTCTCTCTCACTCTCTCTCTCTCTCTCTCTCTCTCTCTCTCTCTCTCTCTGCTCTCGCTCCCCCTCTCTTGATCTTGCTTTCTCTCTCTCTCTCTCTCTCTCTCTCTCTCTCTCTCTCTCTCTCTCTCTTTGCTCTTGCTCTTGCTCTCTCTCTCTCTCTCTCTCTCTCTCTCTCTCTCTCTCTCTCTCTCTCTCTCTCTCTCTCTCTCTCTCTCTCTCTCTCTCTCTCTTGCTCTTGCTCTTTCTCTCTCTCTCTCTCTCTCTCTCTCTCTCTCTCTCTCTCTCTCTCTCTCGCTCTCTCGCTCTCTCTCTCTCTCTTGCTCTCGCTCCCCCTCTCTTGATCTTGCTTACTCTCTCTCTCTCTCTCTCTCTCTCACCCTCTCGCTCGCTCTCAGCGGGGGAGCTGGTCGTCACCCAGGGGGGTCGACAGCTCAGGTCCCTGACCTGCGGCGACGTCTTCGGGGAGCTGGCCATCTTGTATAACTGCAAGCGCACGGCCACGGTCAAAGGTAGGCAAACCGCCGTCGCGACGTTTGACGCCTGCCTCGTTAAAACGCTGAAGGTTCCTCTGTGAGCTGCGCGGGGCGTCACAGGGGGTCCTTGACTTGAAGGTAGTACCGGCAGAATACCTGGGTTCCATCCCCCGCTGTCCCAGCTAACCTTGAGCGTGACGCCTGACAGTCCCTCACTTGCGTCTTTAAGGACTCTTTAAGTGTGTGAGAGTTCACCGTGAGTCGCTTTGGCTGAACGTGTCCAAAACCAGGAAACAGTCAGACCCAGTTGTTTCGGGACTAGCTCTTCATGCGGATGTGTACTTCCAGCCAAGTCGGTGGTGCGGCTGTGGTGCATGGAGAGGCAGACGTACAGGACCATCATGACCAACAAGTCCAAGAAGAAACGTGAGGAACTGCTGGGCTTCCTGAAGACGTGAGTGGAGATACACGGCCCGCATCACTTGGATTCAGACTTACGTTTATCGTGTCTCAACGGCTATGTCTCGCTCACCATGTGTCACTTTGTGACGCTGCGATATGGTTCCTCACAGGGTCTGTTTTGGTCGGATGGACTTCTGTAGGAGTGTTCAAAGCCCTTTGCGTCTGTGTTCTTGTCCTCAGGTCCAGAACTCTGAAGGACCTGAACGACGTCCAGCTGTCTAAGATCATCGATTCCATGGAGGAGGTACGGACTCTCAGTGGACTTGTCTTACAGTGTTACACAGTACAAGCTTAGCGGTTAACATAAGATAAATCTCTGCTATTGTCAAACTGTCACTTTCTCCTCCTATTTTTATATTATTAAGGACATATGTTTCAGTGCTTGAATATAGTGTCTGTCAAACGTTGCGTCCAGAACAGTCTGTGTTTTGTGTTCCTCCAGGTCAAGTACCAGGACAAGGACATCATCGTGCGAGAAGGCGCGGAGGGAAACACCTTCTACATCATCCTCAAAGGCGAGGTGAGCCGCTGTCCGTCTGAAGGCCAATTTACACCGCAGACGCGATTTTTTGTCGGCCGTCAGACGTCCGACTTCAGCCAGAGATAGAATCCATTCAGACCAGTGCACTGATTCACACCGGCAGCGTTCTACGGCCGTCTCACGGCCCCGACCGAAGCTTCACTTTACGCTTCACTTCTATTTCCAAGCGTTTCTGAAGCGTCTCGGTTATGATGTTACCTGATGAATCTTGAAAATACAGCGAAATAAACGGCGGTGGTGTGAATTGATAGGCCTACGTTACGCTCACGTCTCTCTCTCTCGCCTGCGGTGTAAATTCCCCTTGAGGTTGCAACACTGCGCTCATTCCGTGTGTTTCTAACCCTCTCACACACACAGTGTGGACCAGGTTACGTTCAAAAACACAACACACCATAACTTGGTGTCCAGGCAGCAGCCCATCACCATATAACATTACTTTTATCAACTGAATGACTTCAAATGTTCTGCCTGTATGTATGTATTGATGTAAATCATGGCCCCCGTCGCACTCCTGACCATCCCTGGAAGGAGGGGTCCCCCACTCTGCCTTCCTTCTGAAGATTTCTTTCTTGCTCATTAAGGGAGTTTTCTCTTGCCCTCTGGGGGGGTTTAGGGTCAGGGGGGGGGGGGTGTCATAAACACACGGCCTGTTAAGCCCTTTGAGACTGTACCTGTGATTAAGCGCTGCACTAACAAAGTTGAACTGAATTGAATTGAGCCTAAACTCTGCTCCCTCTTCTGTCCCCCTGTTCCGTGGTCTGTGTCCGCCCGGAAGGTTCTGGTGTCTAAGAACGTCAACGGCGCCCAGAAGCAGATCCGCCGGATGGGGAAGGGAGAG
>NC_140289.1:671238-684050 GCF_964030765.1 Micromesistius poutassou
TGATTGTGTGTGTGTGTGTGTGTGTGTGCGTGTATTGTGTTATTATATGTGTCTGTGTTTGTGGGTGAGCATGTCTGTATATTTGTGTGTGTGTGTGTGTGTGTGTGTGTGTGCGTGTGTGTGCGTGTATTAACATGTGTGTGTGTATGTCTGTGTGTGTGTGTGTGTGTGCGTGCGTGCAGGTGGACTTCGGCTTCGCCAAGGACATGGTGAGGGGGGAGAAGACCTACTCCTTCGTGGGGACCCCTGAGTACATGGCCCCGGAGATCATCAAGAACCAGGGCCACGACTTCGCCGTGGACTTCTGGTCCCTGGGGGTCCTCATCTACGAGCTGCTGGCCGGAAGGTACCTCAGCACATACGCCAGTGTGCAGTGTGCGAATTATACCACGGTCTCCGGGGGAGCGGGGGAGCGTTCAGGATTGTTGCCGGGGAGGGGGGGGAGTGGGGGGGTGGGGGGGTGTTGGTCGCGGACAGGATTGTTGACGGGGTGGGGGGGGGGGCGGGGGGGTTGGTTACGCGCTTTCAAGATTGTTGACGGGGGGGTTGGTCGCGGACAGCATTAGGCTACGAATCATAAACTCTAAATCTAATTTTATTTAACTTATTTTACACATTTGAGAAAAACCATGCCCAAAATAGCATTTATTTGGCTATGATATCGATATTTTTGAGCTCCCCCAAAATTCCACACAAACCATGTTTCCAGGGGAGCTCATGTCACCACTAGGGGAGCTCCCCCTGCTCCCCCTTAATTCGCACACTGACGCCAGGACGCATCCGTGCACCCATACCCTACCAGTTAAGGAACATTTTGTTGATTTATCTTACAGAACGTAGCCTGGGAACAAGGGGATTCTACCAACCCTTGTTTAAGTAGCTCTAAGCCCCGCCTCCCTCCAGCAAACCTGGCCCGGGTCCGGCAAATCACAACAATTCGTCTAATATGGGGCGGGGTTTGATTCAATGATAGTACAGAGGGGGCGCCCAATGGGAGCTTTTAATGAACGTCCAAGATGGCTGCCGCGGATGTGTCGCATGTTTGGTTGCTTTGATTGGTTGAAGGTCTATCCCGATTGCGTTTAGAGGCGTTCTGGTTGGCACCCCCATTGATAACGCCGTTTTGAAAATTAAAAAATTAAGAGAGGATTCAGACTAATATGCATTTGCGATTTGTCAGACCATGTCGGGCTAATAGCTGTAAACATCAGTTCTATTGACACAACAAATCACGTTCAAATTAGAATCAAAGGTCACGTTCATTTTATGAACAACTCTCAGGCCCTCAATCCTCCAGAAGTGGGCGACATTCTCTAATTTATCCAGTAGGGGGCAGCATTGTTGCACGACAGATTACGCCTCGGTTGAAAAGCTGGGTGAAACGGTTTATTTTTCGAGTTAATAATGAAACGCCTCCGCTGTTTGTTCCCCCGCCACTGCCAGCCCCCCCTTCTCAAGCTCAGAGCCCCAGAAGATCTACGCCAGGATCCTGGATGGAGTCATAAAGTACCCGCCGTACCTGAACGAAGCGGCCAAGTCTATCATCAGCAAGCTGTGCAGGTGAGATGAAGAGTCCCCCTCCCACAGAGTCAGTGTCACTGGACCGAACAGGTGTAGACCTGACAGCATTAACATAAGCTGAAATCTAACAGGAGCTAGTTGTGTTTCAGTTGTGTGTGTGTGTCAAAGCACCAGTAATGATCAAAGCGTGACGTCTTCTTTAGTCCATGCCCTGGCACATGAAAGCAGCAGACCCACAATTATTGTTATGAGCATCACCTGTGTCTGTCCTAGGACCGTACGTCCACAAAGGGAATGAATTGATTCAAACACACATTTCACATTTCCTGACATGAGCTCATGGTGATGTTGGGATCTCAACTGTGCTTCTGTTGGCAGGCCCCGGCCAGGTCAGAGGTTAGGAAACACGAAGAACGGCATCAAAGATGTCCGGCACCACAGGTAACCATGGAAACGTATCATCTAACCGAATGACAGATAGATCCTTTCATGATTGATTGACTAAACAATGACTAAAACGCCGTCAATAACATTGTGCTCCATGCTTCCAAAATGAAGGCAAGCAGTGTTATGTAACGTCACAACGCGCGACCGCGTTAGTTTCAGTTTGATACGTCGTGTTGTTGTTGTGTCATGTTAGGACGTAATGTGTGTTCAGTCACCGCTAGCCCGCTAGCCTAGCTCCATGTCTCCATGTGTACGTTGAGTGTGTTGACGTCTGCGTTGCCTCCTCCTCAGGTGGTTCAGTGCGATGAACTGGCACAAGCTGCGCGTGGGGCAGGTGGAAGCACCCACCGTGCGCCTGGTCCGCAAGGTAGGTCCCAAACCAGTGGCGGCTGCTGGTCTTTCAAAGAGGGGAAGATCATTTTCGGCCTACGTCATGTAAATTGTTAATTTATGCATATGTAAATTCTGATCTCTGTTCCTTTTCAAGGAAATGCTCTGTGACCCTGTCATACCAACTAGCTGTCTTTTCCACTGACTTGACCAGTGTCCTCTCAATGGCCAGCAGAGCTAGGCTGCTTAAACGGCCATGGCCCATTGTGTTATGGGTGTAGGACTTGAGCCGCTTTAAACAGGAGAAGCTCCTTTATACACCTGCGGATGTAGCTCCAATTGTTGCCACTAATGAAAACAGTTTGTAGAGCTGAGGCATTGTTGCACTGTCCAACTCCATGTCTTTAAGGAACACCAAGAAATCACACAGCTTTCCCCTGTCACCCTGCAAGTCCTGATCTGAATACAGGACTTGAAGTTCAGACCTCAGGTTCCCTGAATCAAAGTGATGGCCAACTACCAAAACTATATTAAACTTGAACAAGGAAATGTGGAAATTATGTTAAACTGAAGCAAGGAATTGTGTGAATAAGTATGAAATGTACGATGAAAATTGTCTAGCAATTTCGCCAAGCAAATATCAAGAAATAGGTTGCAGTTCGTCTTTTGACTCACTTGCAAAATCTGCGATGGGACTGAGGACTAAAGAGAGCTCTGGCGACTTTTTATAGTTCAAAATCGCTGTCAATCAAACGGCAACTCAGTCTTTCGCAGACCCTCTAATCATCACGCAGAAGCCCAGCGTCCAGGCCAGCCCACTCCTCCATTCACCCCCAGAGACGCTGAGCGTCCGTGGGAGGGACATAATCGTCCACTTTCGCATCGAAAGTGGACGCAATGACCGTCCACTTTCGACGCACTGAAAAAAGCTGTTCTATGCAGCCCCATTGAAGTGGATGGACGCTGAGCCTCAACAGGCAAATGCACTGTGACGCTACGGGAATGTATGAGAAGGAAATCGAGTCAGTCGACCTGACCGATAAGCAGCTGATTCTGAACGAACTCGTCTTCGAGATGGACGTGTTTTAAAGCATTTTTAGTCAATGAAATGTTAACACAACAGTATATATTTGACCATTTAATTTTGGAAATTTTAGGGGAAGCTGAGCTTCCCTTGCAGTCTTAGAGAAATCGCCACTGGTCCCAAAAGACCTGGTCCTTTTGTTTCTGGAGACCAGCCGGTTCAGGCACAGGGTTTCATCATAGGAGCTGATCATTATCGTCCTGGCACTCAATGTGCGCACGTATTTTATGGTGTACGTCCTTGCACTTAAAAATAGTACTTAGCATTGTGTAGCATCTTATCCTAGCCGTCTTTGTTGAATACGGGGAATGGGTTAACCTAACAACTGTTAGCACGTGTTTCTATGAACATCCTTAAATGTACCGACAGCAATATATATTGTTGTCTCTCTCTCTTCTGACAAATGTACTCATTGTAAGTCACTTTGGATGAAAGCGTCTGCTCAATGCCCTCGATGTAAACGTCAATACCGTATGTTGCACTCGGAGTGTGTGATATGTGAAGTGTGTATTTCTGGCGCTCCACTCAGGGTCCTTGCTACATCAACTTTGACCGTTTCCCCCTCGACCAGACCAAGGCAGATGAGGAGTTTTCTGGCTGGGATAAAGACTTCTAACCTTCCACCCTCCACCCCGCACCCTCCACCCGACCGTGGAACCAGACCTCCGTCAGCGTTTGCGTTCCTCTGGAGTGTGCATATTTTGCTGCGGGTTTATCGAGCGATCGTCTCCATTCTACGTCTGTGTCTGGACATTGGTTCAGATGTGTGTATAAAGTCTTAATTCTTGTCATTGAATGTGCATAACAAATATAAAACAGAAAACCAAAAAAAAGTTGAATCAATTGACATTGAGTCGTTAATCTCATCGAAGAATAAAAAGCGCTCTTGTACGTTCTTGCGCCGCTTTCTTGGTTTTTGTCCGTTTTGAACGTGGTGCCGCTACTTTTCCGGCTCATTTCACTTTTTTATTACATTCGTTGTGTAACCCAAACGCTGTCAAGCTCCTTCTTATTTTCTCATGAAATCTGATCTATTCTTTGAACAAAGTATCATTTTTTAAAGTCTGCAGGAATTTGACATATTCCTTCCATTTCCCGTGGATGAAAGACGTCCGATGGGCTGCTGAGGCAACTGTCTGTCATCCTCACAGCACACATCAGACAGTGTTCTCTGCTCTGTCAGATGCTGCAGTGAACTTCGATCTGGCTGCATCCATTCCTCTCACAGACCAGGGGGGAAACAACTGACATGAAAGGAGAAGAAACAAGGGTCTCTGCTGTACTGCCAACCCCTAAAGCTGAGCAACACGCTGGTGGTGTAGCTGTAATGAGAGCTCAGGCCAAGGAGACCTTTACATAGGACTGGTGGGAACGCACTTAGAGAAATCAGCACTGACTTCTAATGAATAATCTATTGATTGCCTGCACTTATAACCTCAACCAAAAACAAAAGTTTCACTTTCACCAAAATAACACGAATCCTGGACATAAGCGTTCATTTATCGAATAGGTCTTGTGTTGAAATATATAATAATATGTGGCAACCTGGCCTCGTCACAATCAACGTGATGCAGAGCACCTGAGGAGCCGGGAGGAAGCCTGCTTAAAAGGACAGGCTTCCACAGCCATTCAGGGCTCTCTCTTGGCTGGGGTGGACAGAGAGTCCAGCCGTCGTGGCTGTGCCACCCGATCATCTTTTAGTTCTTTTTAGAAAGACTTTATTATTTGATTGAACGGGCCGTTGTGGCTTAACACCCAAGCGATTTGCGTGCTGTTTTAAGTAAGGCGGGTTCACTCCCCGAGGCGGGTTGCCCCAAATAATAATTAACTTTATCGTTAAGACTCTACACTACTGTACAGTGAATATCTTTTTTCGTGAAGCTCCTTTAAAACGACATTTACAAAGGGCTTTAGAATTCTGATTAAAATATATTTAAGCAGGGAAACATTACCAGTACATGCCACTTTGCAGCCCAGAAGGGCCGCTGTGAATTAGGTAATGTGTCTAACGACGGAGCTGCTATAGACCTGTCCTTCTAACCCTGCTGTATATCTTCCTCTGTGACGGCTAACTGGTCCAATCCAAGTGATTGTGACTAAAGATGATGTGGGCCTAGAGGTACATGAGAGAGAGAGAGAGAGAGAGAGAGAGAGAGAGAGAGAGAGAGAGAGAGAGAGAGAGAGAGACTTATGGGGTGCAATGTGAAGATGGTGACGGAGGAAAAAAAAAAGTATGACTCAGACAGAAGGTCAACTAAAATGCCCCCCCCCCCATCACGTCACACACACAATGCTGCAAAAGGACGATCGATGGATCACAATCAATCGATTTAATCACCTGTGGCAGGCTGCAGTTATAGAGACACGCGGCACAACACAGAACAAACCCTGAGACGTAAATGGTCTCCAGGAGAACAGAAGGTACTGAGCCTCAGTTGATGTTCCTTTTACGGGCAGTTTGACTGAAGTCTTAAGGGACGATTCGCTGTGCTTTGCTCTGGTAATTGGAGTGGAGGAGGGCTGGAGGTGTGTGTGTGTGTGTGTGTGTGTGTGTGTGTGTGTGTGTGTGTGTGTGTGTGTGTGTGTGTGTGTGTGTGTGTGTGTGTGTGTGTGTGTGTGTGTGTGTGTGTGTGTGTGTGTGTGTGTGTGTGTGTGTGTAGGAGGAAGTGAAGCTGAGAGAGCCGGGAGTCATTATGTTCTCTGAATCTCACCTCGGGTGAAAAGGGCTCAACCGCGCAACAAAACTCTTGTCCAAAAGAAATCGACCACATATTGGTATTTCTCATAAAGCAAATAATGGGTTTGAGGAATGAGAATATAATAATAGAGTTGGTTCCGGATTTGCAACAGTGCTGCCGTTGCAGAATAAATAATTACATTCAGGGCATTTAGCAAACGCTTTTATCCAAAGGGACTTACAATAAGTACATTTGTCATAAGAAGTGAAACTATATAACGCTGTCGGTACAGTAAGGATGTTCAGTAAATAATGCCTCAGAAAAGAAGCAAATCAGAGATTCAGTACAATTGTTGGTTGAATAATGATGTTGTATCTGCAAATACAGCATCTCTCTCTCTCTACAAATCTCTCTCTCCCTCACACAAACACACCGACACCGACACACACACACACACACACACACACACACACACACACACACGTGCGTTTAAAGAGACCTCATCCATATACAGATCTCATCTCCCAGCGGGCGTGTTGAGAGGGGGCTGATGTCTCCCTCATGATTAGTACGTTCTCTGACAGGCCTCCTCAATAACCCAGTCATCAGTCTTCCCCTCTCTGGGATTATTAAACATTCCATAACGTACGTGAGATATTCAGTTTGGCCGTGCTCATTCTTCATGGGGTGAATAAATGTTACATTCACCACAGTGGGACCGATTTTCGATCAGAGATGATTGAATAAGACGGCTTTGATAAGTTGTTGTTTAATATTAAAAACAATAGTGGCGCGATGAATCAAAAGTTATTGCTGATGTTCCTCTTCTTCTTCGGATTCTTTTTAATCACATCCTCCAAAGTTAGTAGTCAACAGTGTTGACTGGAAGGGAATAATGACCCAATAAGGACCCAGTGCCAGACACCTCGGTCAACCGTTACAGGTACAGTATGTTGTACTGACGCAGAGTGTTTAAGATGCTGGATACTGCAGTCCAGGTCACGCAGGTTGCCAGGTTGTGGTCACAAGCGCAAGAAAAGCCAAGCCCAACATTATATTTTGAGACTAGCACAATTATTGTAATACTGACACTTATAACACCAACCAAAAACAAAAGTCACACTTTCCCCAAAATAACAACCTGTATCCTTGACATATGCGTTCATTTATTGAATAGCACTCCTGTTGAAATATATAACAATAATAATTCACTTCATTGTTACGACTCTACGCACTAAGGTACAATGATTATCTTTTTTTGTAAAGCTCCTTAAAAAACAAAAAAGGGCTTTAAAAGAGGATGGGGTGGTTGGTGTCACAGTCCAACTCAGTTGACACAGGGGGACAGTTAAGGTCAGGGTGATGTTTGTCCTTATATATTACATATATTAAAGGTCCCATGGCATGCTATTTTATGGATGCTTTAATATAGGAGTTATTGGGCCCCTAATACAGTACTTGAAGACGTTCAAGAAATTCAGCCTTGGTGCAGAGTTACAGCCACTACGAGCCAGTCCCACAATGAGCTCTCCACAAACGTGCCGTTTTTAGAGGCGGGTCAAGGTGGAGGGTGGGGGTGTGGCCCTGAGCAGCTTTTGGCCACGGTACCATGCGCTAGTGTTTACAGTGGAACGCTGAACACTCCGGGTGCTCCGACGGGAGTCCTGGAGCTCTATATCTAAATAATATCATATTATATTTAGATATCTATATAATATAATATATATTATCATGGTCAAAAGCTGTTTGTGCCTCCGGATGATATTATGAATCTCAAACGACTCCCCGCTGCCCGGCGGGAGAAAACCCCGGGCAACGGGCAGCGTTCAGCGGGCAGCGGGGCTCCGGTGGACAATCCTGGGCAACAATCCTTTTCTCCTCCATGTCGCGGTTCCCAATTCCTTCTCAATCAACCCGACGCAGTCTAGTCTTTTCACCAAATGGGAGCTTTATGCAAGCTTGCGTTATTGTGTTGCGTGTTATGCGCCATAACACCAACAGCAGAACGGTTATCCAAATAACAAAGAACACTTGCGTCTTGAAATCTGTCTTGAAATCCTTTCTGGCTGTGCATCTTTCAGCTCCAAGATTTACTCGTGCATTGGCTCAGATCTTGTCGGCGAGGCTCTTTAATTCAGATGGATTCAAGCACAATCTCAATAGCTCCAGTTCCTTTGCTTTCCTCCATGGCTGCAGCCTTCCGTGTTCCAATTTGTTATGTGTGCGTTCGTCTTCTGCAGCTCATCCAAAATGCATCAGCCCGTCCAGTCTTCAACCCACCTAAATCCTCCCACGCTACACCTCTCCCCCGCACCCTGTAACGGCTACCGGTGGCTGTTCAGAACCCATTCCAGTCACAGTCAGGTATTAAACTCTCCAGCCCAGCCCGTCCACTACACTCTATGACCGCCACAAGTCTTGCTGCTCCCTCACTACATGGGGTCCGGAGACCCCAGCTGCAGCTCAACAGAATCGGGATTGTCTGCTGTCCTGGCTCCACAACGGTGGAACGAACGCCCCACTGACAGCTGAAAGACTAAACGTCTTCTGTTTCTGACTGAAAACACACAGCTGTTCAAACTGTATCTGGTCCCAGGATTTTTTTGCAATAATGCAGCACATTCGCTTATTTGCTGAACTCAATGTAACTATTTTTGGGTTATATCTTCATGGTTGAATGCACTTATTGTAAGTCGCTTCCGACAGAATCGTCAGCTCAATAAAGCTCACGTTTCTATCTGGCCACCCGATGTACTCTGACGACGTTCCGACCCGGAACCAACATTTCAAAGGAGAACTTGTCGGAGAAGCCAGTAGTTTGACACTACGCTATGTGTCTCTTAATCTCTGAAGACACGTCACGGTAATTCTATGAATTAGGTTCAAAACAAAAGGTTAAATTTGTGTCCAAACCCAGTTTGGGTAGGCGAGGGCCCCCCGGAGGAGAGAGTTGAACAGGGGGGGGGGGGGGGGGGTCCCTGGGGAACATTCTGTAATGGGTGACTCAAAGCGCCGGTCCGTTATGAGGCAGCGTCTTCACAGTCCTCGGTGTGATCACCACAGCTCTACTGTCTCCCCTCGTGGTGCAAATGTTCTCAGCAAGACGCTTCAATTCTACGGGGAGGATAAAGGTTCTGGGTTCTCGGATGACTATAGATATTATGACACGTATGGATTAGCTAGGGTGTGTGTGTGTGTGTGTGTGTGTGTGTGTGTGTGTGTGTGTGTGTGTGTGTGTGTGTGTGTGTCTTTGTACTTGAAAATATTTGAAACTATTGTTGGAGCCGAAAAACTCATTCTGACACAAGGACATAAACGGTTGGTGTTAGAGTGGTGCTTGACGCCGTATACGTACCACACACTCTTATTCTGAGGAGTTTGTATTGCACACACAAAAACCACAGGGCATGAAAGCTTGTATAAAATACTTTATTCTAAATATTTATGAAAAGTTTGGCGTGAGTTGAGTTCAACAATTATTGGCGACTGAATGAGAAACCATCAGCTACAGCACTGTGGAGTCCAACCACAATCTGCGAATACAGAGAGGACAAAGGTCTCATACAAACATTTGGAAGTATGACATAACATGCAAACAAATGTCATTTTATGTGTCTCGATGAGACGAGAACATAAATGAAACGTACGTGTCTGAGCCATTCCTTCTCTCGTAAACCTGTCCCATTTCTGTCTTAACATCATCACAACATAACTCGTTTGAAAAGGCAGCCATGCATCATAGAGAGTGATTTGGTAAAAAGAAAATCTAAAAACTCTTAACTGTCATGGATTCTAGCTTATAGTCAGACAGAAGTCAGTATTAAGTCAGTGACATTTCATACATATAAACATTGTTCAAATGTGTCATCCGATATCAGAGGAAATGATGAATGTCTTTGTTTTCACAAATCACAATGTTCATTTTTCAACATGCTAACATTCAGGTTCAGCCTCATTCATGCGGCGCTCGTCAGTTCTAGAAAGGTTACGACGTTACATTCATGATGCGCCCCAGATGGGCCTCCGATGCAAATCAGCCTCAGGTGTCCGTTTGAAATAAACAATGGTGCAATATCAAGATCCTCGTGTGAATGGGATTGGAAGCATTAATCACCCTTCTGTGCACACACACACACACAAGCGCGCGCACACACACACACACACACGCACGCACGCACGCACGCACACACACACACACACACACACACACACACACACACACACACACACACACACACACACACACACACACACACACACACACACACACACACACACACACACACACACACACACAAGCGCACACACACACACACACACACACACACAAGCGCACACACACACACACACACACACACAGGCAAGCCCACATGCACGCACACATGCACGCATCTCACGCGCATGCACACCCACCCACACGCACGCGCGCGCACACACACACCAAGTGATCCGAGGGTAAGCTTGGGTTTGTATGGGCGAGTCTGAGGAGTCCGAGATGAAATCAGTGTACCATCCAAAGCAGTGCCAAACAAGCACAGCCCAGATTTCAATTTCTTTTCCCCTTCCTGTGACTGATTGCTTTTTGGGTTTTCCATTGCAAGTAAAATGTAAAAATAAGAATGAAATGAAGGCCTACGTGTGAGGCTCCCTCACCAAACAGTCTCTCTCTCTGGGGCGCTTTCCGTGAACTAGACATGGCAGGCAAAGTCCATATATAGTCCAGATCAAGACTTCACACATCACAATACTCATCTGAGAAAGAATACACACACACACACACACACACACACACACACACACACACACACACACACACACACACACACACACACACACACACACACACACACACACACACGCACACAAAGTCAAGAATGTCAGGAAAATTCCACAATGACCAAAGATCCCGCGAGGAGATGAATATTCGTGAAACGTAAGCCGCGTGGAGCGCTGAACGGCACGCTGGAGACCTCATGGGAAAACCACAGAGCAGATGAAGCCCAAAATCATACTTTATCTACTGTGTTCTCTCCATCAACATCAGAACACTTGATGACATTTGGCATAACAGACACCTGTGCAAAGAAAGTGGACTTGATTCAAACAAAATAAAAAAATAAGAAAATAATCACAAAGTTTTGTAACCCTACATGATTCTCTACATGATGCTACAGACCATAAACAGCAGACGTCAGATGTATTTTGGCAACGTGAGGACCACTTGTCTCAGAGTCACCGGGTCACTGACGGTGAAGACGTCACATTCAGGGCCGACGGTCCAAACGGGTTCGTCGTCGTCATCGTCGTCATCAATGTAAAACTCAACCACCTTACAAAACACCCTTGCATATTGCACGTCCTTGTATCGCGGCGATCCGTTCGTGAGACGCATTGAAAATAGACAAATGGTGACGTGGACAAAAGCTGAATAAATATCTGTTTTGAAAACGACATCTAAATTTGGCATTAAGACAGTTGACAGAAACAAACCAAAATCAAAACTCTTTTGATTGGACTCAAATTATATATAAATCTTTTTGATTGATACACATCTATCACTTTTTGTCTTTTAATGGATGTGTGTTGGATACAAAGAGTGTGATGATAAATAATAATTAAGGATTTGTAACTTAAAACGTTGGCACCGATTTGGCAATTGCTTCAGCTACTGAGGAACGTAGGAATGAAGTTCTCAGTGAGAAGGAATAACGGTCATGAAAATCCTCCACGATCTCCTGGACTTGTGCTGGCCAATACGGATTCTTCTTTTGAAGGATTCTTCAAAAGCATACATTCACTCTTCCAGCTAGCGAAGATAATGAAAGGAAATCAACATTTTCTTTCTTTGTCATCATGGACTCATTGACCTTCAAAGACCGTCCTTACCGTTAGAAAGGTTGTTCCTTTGAGCGTCGAACAGCACATCGACACAACCTATACGTATGGCCTGTGAACGCATGTTTCCCAAATACAAAAGAATACGTCGGTCCGAGTCGGGAGGATGGATTTCTGAAGGTGGTGTCGGTTGGCGACAGAAACGTTCGTTGTGTATTATTGACATGGCTTCAACAAATCAATCCAGTACTCCACAAGCTGAATCCAGTTTGATACCTATAGCAACTGGTTTCGAACTTTACCCGCATGTTGGCTGTATTCTGTTACCTCAATCTTTTCATAAATTTGATATATTACTCTCTTAAATAGTTTTCGAAGGAAGGTAAATACAGAATGTTCAAAATGATCAATAGCTTTCCTTTCGACCAGGCCTTCATTGCCCGACACGCTTTCTCACAATGTGTTCGTCGTTCATGGAGACTCAATACAAACATCACACGGACCGGTGCTCCGTCTACCGCTGAAGTCTTCAGCGGTCCTACGCTTGTTGTTTGCTAAGGCACGCGGGGACTCGTCCCAAGGTGAACAGCTCAACGCGGTGAGGAGGTTCAGTGAAAGCGCTCCTCTCCCTGTTGAAACGTGGGTCACGAGCGCTAACCTCTATCGTCGCAATGACATTATTAGTATGAATAGGATATAGTAATAGATTAAAAAAAAACGAAACGTCATTGCTCTGTGGGTCATCCCCCGAAGAAGCACAGTGGTCTTGCGTTGAATGCGTGGCGCTGACGGCGAGAACGCCATGTCGAGTTTGAGAGGAGGTATGGCCGCCAAGTAGATACAAAATAAACGTCTCCGCCCCCCTCCCCCCCCCCCCCCAAGTTCGAAAGCACTGCGTCTGAGTGCGTCCACGGTTC
>NC_140289.1:684250-691750 GCF_964030765.1 Micromesistius poutassou
AAGCTCCTGAACTGGTATATTTTAAGATCCATCTATATGTCTTCTCGTTCATTATTACATATGATCCAGTATAAGGTAAAGAGCTAGGCTCTTAACTACCACAACTACCTCTTCCACCACCACCACTACCATTACCACCACCACCAGCATCACCTGCACCACCATTACCATCACCAACAACATTATCACTAGAACCTTCACCACCACCACAATTACCACCACCACCAGCATTACCTCTGACACCATTACCAAAACCACAACCTCCCCAGCACCATTATCACCAGCACCTTCAACTCCACCACCATTATCACCAGCACCACCACCCCCACCATTACCGCCAGCAACACCACCACTACCACCACCACCACCAGCATTACCTCCACCACCAATACACCACCACCAATATATCCAGCACCGCTACCACCACCATGACCATGCCCACCACCACCGCCGCCAACCCTGCAATCCCAACAAAAAATTGGATTTTTTTGTGGTTCTAGTAGCGTTCAAGAATCTGTTCCTCGGATAAGGGCACTCCTGCCCGCCACTGCTGCAGCTACAGACACCAATCACCAATCACCTCCCTCTGCAGACTTCACCGTGGTTCAGCCGTCGTGCAAACCATTGTGTTGAATAAGTCATGAAGTAGAATGTGTGTCTAATTGATGCATGAAACGTGTGTGTGCATAAGTTTGTGTGCGTATGTGCGAGTGTGTGGTTGACTGTGTGCTTGTGTTGCTATTTTATGTAGATGTGTGTACATTGGGTACTTCTGCATCAGTGTGTGCGTGTGCATACGTGTGCGTGCGTACGCATATGTGTGCGGTTCAGTGTGTGCTTGCGTTTCTATCTCTCTAATGAATATGTGCATACATTGGCTGTCTGAATACGTGTCTTTGTCCAAACGTCTTTGTGTGTGTGTGTGTGTGTGTGTGTGTGTGTGTGTGTGTGTGTGTGTGTGTGTGTGTGTGTGTGTGTGTGTGTGTGTGTGTGTGTGTGTGTGTGTGTGTGTGTGTGTGTGTGTGTGTGTGCCTGCCTGCCTACATGCGGCCGTGTGTTCGAGGGTGTTTTCTGCACTTGACACTACATGGCGGTTCTGCTCATCCATCTCGGTGTGACAGGCGTGACAAGGTACCCCATTAACCACTAGCAGCCTTGGTAAATACACTCCAAGCCTCAGCCACTTCATTGGTAGATGGCAGATGGATGGCTCTTATGCAGAGAGAGGATGCATCTCTTACTATGGATGACCTCGGGCGTCGACCCTGACAAGGTGTTGCCCCCCCCCCCCCCTCCCTCCTTCTCTATAGGGGCCATAAGGGCCCGGGCAACCGCCTTCCACGGTTGTAACAAGTCGGAGGTTATTCTGTGTGGTTTGGAAATTCACTCAAATTCACTCAAACTCGCACCTTCATAAGAAACGCTGTGTTAGCTGCTTGTTGTCGAAGCAAAACTAGGGAGGAGAAATAGCAGGAAAATCTCTGTCTTAAGCACATTATATAAAGGGTGATTCAGATTGTGTAGTACATACAGGGCTGATGTGGCGCTGACACTGGCGTTTTTGCAGCAGGCTTTATCCCATCAGCATACATAATGCACCATGTTAAGACTCAAGTGGCTGAGAGTGGCTGTGGGGGGTGTGAGTGGGGGTGGGAGTGTGTGTGTGTGTGTGTGTGTGTGTGTGTGTGTGTAGCGTGGAGGAGGGCTGGGTGGGTTGTGTTAACCGTGCCGGGAAGGAAGTGAGTGTACCTGTGAGATGTACGGTCGGATGGACATGCAGCAGTCTTATAGTCAGTGTCTAGAGTATTCTGAACTTCTGCATTCTATTTGCTTGACAGAGGTGTGTACCGTATGTGTCTGTGTGTGTCTCTACAAGAGACACACACAGACACACACCAACAAATAATTGAACACACATAAAAGGCGTGAATCGGGAAGAGATGGTGGTCTCATTATAGCTGTTGAATGGCATCCTGTCTCTCGTACACCGGTAGTGTAATGACACTCTCTCACTCCACCTGTAGTGTGATGACACTCTCTCACTCCACCTGTAGTGTGATGACACTCTCTCACTCCACCTGTAGTGTAATGACACTCTCTCACTCCACCGGTAGTGTAATGACACTCTCTCACTCCACCGGTAGTGTAATGACACTCTCTCACTCCACCGGTAGTGTGATGACACTCTCTCACTCCACCTGTAGTGTGATGACACTCTCTCACTCCACCTGTAGTGTGATGACACTCTCTCACTCCACCTGTAGAGAGATACACCCTCTCACTCTCCCTGCAGAAATGACACTCTCTCGCTCCACCTGTAGTGAAACGTGAGGGTGAGCGGCGACGGCACGGTACCTCCTCCTTGGTCTTCTTGGAGATCACCCGGAACCAGTCCCCGATCATGCTGAGCACCGCAGCGAAGTAGGCCAGGCCCACCAGGATCCAGAACCACACCACCGGCTTGTAGTAGTCCATGAACTCCGGGTTCTCCAGGCCCCCTGCAGCACAGGAGAGGCCTCTGCGTGAGTTACACAACGGCAGGGGCGTTATATAATCCCTGTTAATGCAGAGGTTATATCTTATGCATTACACAGAGCGGGAAGCCACGATGCCATGATGCACCGACGACAAAGAGGATTAGGGAACGTAAGCATATGATGGGGATAGACAAACAAAGAGGAGGGGGGGAGAGAGAGAGAGAGAGAGAGAGAGGGAGAGGGAGAGAGGTAGGGAGAGAGAAATCAGCGAAACAACAAAGTCACTTTTGAATCAACCAAAGAAAAACCACGAACAAAGACTCAAATCAGAACCAGTAACCGCCCGCTCAGCTGGAGGGAGCGGGGGGGGTGTACATCGACGAACCCTTCTCGCCGGCCACAAAGTCCCCGAAGCCGATGGTGGTCAGGGTGATGACCACGAAGTAGATGGACTCCAGCGCGCTCCAGCCCTCGATGTGCTTGAAGATGACGGCCGGCAGCGCCACGAAGATCACACAGCCGAACAGGATGAAGAGCACGGTGGAGAAGACCCGGATCTTCATCTGGCTCACGTTCCACTTCTGCAGGGCGAGAGGGGGTAAAGGGGTAAAGGGGTAAAGGGACTGCATTAATAAAAAGCGTTTTTTTTTCCTAACCAGTGTGCCGCTCAAAGCGCTCTGCGGTATTAACATATCACCCATTCATGCACACATTCTCACACACACACACACACACACACACACACACACACACACACACACACACACACCGACACACTGACGGCGGTGTCAGCCATGCACGGCGAGATGCCAGTTAGGGGTTAGAAGACGCCTCCTCACAGCGCGGTGAATCCACGGTAAAAGGGTTACGCCAGAGCGACAGGCTTCTGGCGTTGGCGTTGGTGACATGACCGCGGCGGCGGCGGCGGCGGCGGTGTGCAGAAGACACAAGGGCATGTCGCACGCAAAAAGTCGCACACCAAAGACAAGCCAATGTGTTACATGGGTGGCGGAGGGTGTGTGTGTATGGTGTCAGGGTGCTATGCTAGTACGGGATGGGAACCCACATGAAGTGCAGGATGAAATGCAACGTGTCTGCCCGGAGTGAGTGTGGAGGTGTCCCCGGAGCGAGACGCCTCCTCACCCTGACTGCTCCGGATGAGCCGGCCGTCGCCCTGCGTGGTCGTCACCGTCGGTGTGTTGAGTGTTTCTATGAACTACTGCGAGTCGCTTTGGATGAAAGCCTCAAGCTCAATTAACTCAATGTAGATGTGTGTAAACGACCGCGGCTTTCTTTTAACTCCGACATGAGTAGTATCCTTTGTATGGGGTTGTAACCAGGGTAACACGGTTAATTCCAGGGCAGGGTTCCCTTCTGATGTCGTGTCGTGTGGGCGATGTTCCTACGGAGGCCATTGTGGTGTTCGACAAATGGGACGTCTGTGACGGCATTCACACGCAGCCTTTTTATTCATGTGTGTTCTTTGAATGGGAGGGATTTCCCTTGAAACGCGACCGCAGAGTTCATGCTCCTGGGGTAATCTCCGCCTCCACCTCTGGGCTGGGTCAGTCCAGGCTTTGGCCGGCTCTGGTCGTGAGCCATGGTCAACCATCTGGCCGGGCGGACGGTCAGAAATATATGTCCATTTTGTTGTTTGTCAACTGTACTGTCTGTTGCTACTGGATACCTGAATTTCCCCAAGGGGATGAATATAGTATCTACTTGCTTGCTTGCTTGCTTGCTTGCTTGCTTGCTTGCTTGCTTACTTACTTACTTATAACACTATACAGGGGAGGGGAAGGGTGGATATATACAGTATATATATATATATTTATATATATATATATATATGGAGGAAGATTCTCCTTAACATTGTTGAGAATAAAAAGTGTAGATTTCCCAGACTACTGTAATGAATGAATGCTCTTAAATATGACTGACTTTAATGCCTTTGTATATGTAATGTTCGTTTCCCTGGGTAAAGGGACATTAGCACCCCCTATCGCCTATTGAATATTACTTCGGGGAGGACATTCCTCCCTCAGCCTCCAATGACTCCCATTCATTTCTCGGGCACTGCTGACGGCTGGTGAATAACATGGGGTTCAATGGGAGAGAGGAGGAAAGTCCTCCTCTGAGTGGGTGGGACTAGCTGAGGGATCTGAATCACGTCAATGTCTATTCACAAATAGACTGGAGCCCTCGCTGCGCTATGAACCAATAAGCAGGAGCCCTGGCTGTGGAGCAGCCCAGAGTGAGGGTTTATCCCCTTAAGTCTCTAGGCTACAAGAACCAACGAACCTGCTCAGTCGTATGCCTCGTTTCCACCGAGCGGTGCGCTACTGTTCGTAGCGTTACAGTGCGGCTCTGTTCGCTTATATTGGCGTTTCCACCGCGCTGAGCCTACACACCCCTCCGTTGGGTTAGCTTCAGTCATTGAAGGCAAAAATAGGCCCAATGATTTTTTTATTTAGTTTTACAAATCAAGAGTAGGCCTGATTTGACTAATTGGCTTTGCATCCTTTCCTTCTGCCCTTGTAGTCCAAGACATGCTGCCCACCAGCTTTCAAAGTACAATGCTGCCACTGGTGGATTTGTATCAATTTTATTCACATAATGCCACCATACGCCACTAACAGTGCAAGCAGGCCAATGGCAACCAAGCACGCAGTCCTTCCTCCCTCACTTTAAAAACCACCAGCCGCTACTGATATATATATATATATATATATATATATTCAGTATATGCTACACGTGAACCTCCTAAGATGGTGCAATTTGATTGGTTCACTATCTTGGGATATTGGGCAATATCCCATGATCGAGATCTCAAACTCGAGATATTGTTTGAACGCGCGTGACGCGCTCAAACAATCAAACAAAAACAAATAAACCACTAATAAAAGGGTAATAAAAAGAGGGAGGAAGGAGGGAGGGAGGAAGGAGGGAGGGAGGGAGGGAGGGAGGGGGGAGAACAGGTGACGAATTGGGGGGAAAAACGGCGGCAGGCGAAGGTTTTTAATTTAGTCTGCACACATATTGATCAATGGCATTGCCAGCGAGAGAGAGCCCAAGGTAAGAACGGAAAAAGTAAACTGTGGATCATTTTCCAATTCCACCCTGGCACTTTTCATTTACAAAGACAAGACGAGGAATTGTCTCGCTGTCGGAGAGCTTAATTCATCGGCCCGGTGTGAGGCCGCAGCTGCTGCAGCTCGCGGGAATCCCAAGGCAGACCTTTTGTTTGGGATAAATCTGTGCGGAACAGACTGCCACAGTCTGCTGCACTCAGCCCATTGATATCACACACGTCAAAGCTTCCCTACACGCCTGTTAACAACCGCTGGGACGCGGAGTGGGGGGGGGGGGGCTGTGTGATGATGTGTGATGATGTGTGTGACGACGTGTGTGTGATGCCTTATTGTTCGGCGTTGTGGATGGGGTGCGAACACAGAAGTTTCAGTTGTGGCGCTTTGAGTCGGCAAGGTATTATTTGAGGGTAGTGGCTTTCCCTTGCAACACCCCAACTAGGTAGAGTATTGCAGCCACCTAGGGGGCTTTAAGGCCAAAGTATACTGCTCCGTATGCCGTACGTAATCCGTACGTAATCCGACTCCGTAACTACGGAGACCCAACGAGCATTCGCAGTTCTCCGTCGGGATACGCAATGCAATTTCGCCGCCCGATCGATCTCATATGCTGACTACTAACCACGTAAATAGTGTTAAAAATAAACTTCCAAAGCTTTTCAAATCTTATTTGGTGCTTTATTAGTCCTTTATGTGCACAATG
The DNA here is from genome assembly GCF_964030765.1 of Micromesistius poutassou. Taxonomy (NCBI): domain Eukaryota; kingdom Metazoa; phylum Chordata; class Actinopteri; order Gadiformes; family Gadidae; genus Micromesistius; species Micromesistius poutassou. Next base: position 690,520 of record NC_140289.1, read on the forward strand.
TACGTATGTATGTGTAAGTAAACAATGTACAAAGTAAATAAGGTGCAAAGTCAAAAAAGTCATCCCGGAAATTATTTTGTTAGGGGACCAATCACAGCCCTTGCCGTCTCCGTCCGTCTCCGTTGCCTCGACGGATAGTTAACAAATATTGGATGTGCACGTAGAGCCACGGAGAGGGTCTCCAACAGGCTCTCCGTCGACGGAGAGGGCTCTCCATATCTACGTACAGCACTTTACGCAGGACTATAAATCCACCTTTACTGATCTCCTCCCTTCCCAGCATACAGGTTGTTGTTGTTGTTTTTTTTTTAAATTGAAATAGAAATTGCAGAACAGCTGGATTCATATCTGGACTTTATTTTCTATTTGACCATTTTTTGTATTTTTTTAAGGGGAAATTTCAAAGTTCTCATTTAAAAAGTGTTTTTTTTTTTGGAGAGAAATGATGAATAAATGCATCATGTTTTCAAACTGATTTTTTTCCATAATCGAGCGGCCCTAGCAGCAGGTCCCGGTAAAACCAACAGCAGTGAAATGGATTTCACAGCAGGATTCCAATCGACCTGTCGCCAAGCTCCGCCCATAGAACGCAGATGAGCCAATGACATTCCAGCCTCAACTATACTCGGACTATCAGCTCGGACATCATAATATATCATAATATAACCGTTTAATGGTGGATTTATGTTGTTTATGTTGTTTGTGCTTGGGGTACATGTAAAACTGACATTTTTCCATTTGTTCTTGTTATCCCGTCTGGTTTGTTTGAGTTTGAGTTTGTCATGGTAACGACGGGGGGGGGGGGGGGATGTTTACCGTCGAGAAGTCTGTCGGCATGGCAACCAATATTTTATTTTCGTTTCACGCTGACGAGTAGGACCACCGGTTTAGAGGCTTCCCTCTGTCGGAGCTTTCAGAGCTTGTTCACGTTCCAGTTGTATGTTCGAGTCGCTGTACTGGGTTACGTGTCGTTAAGTAATGTATTCTATCTGTTACAGCACTGGTTTTTATTTATCTGTTAAAACATATTCACGCTTGAGAGACTGAGCCATAAACACACACACACGCAAACACACAAAGAGAGACACAAACACACACACACATTTATAATACAGAGACTCACCACGATCATCTTCTCTACTTTGGCGATGCCCTTTCCAAAGATGGTTCCCAACTGCTCCCCCACGCCAGCCAATAGGAACCCAAACAGAGGGATCCCCAGCAGGGCGTA
>NC_140289.1:699250-705215 GCF_964030765.1 Micromesistius poutassou
ACAAACATGCACGCTGTCAGGAACTGAGGACGGGGGCCTCTGGCTCTGTGTGAGCAGCCTCCAAACAAACACATTACGAGATGAAAGTGACAGGATTAGGGTGGAGAGGAGGAGGAGGCGGGACCAACGGGATCGGTCTTACCGATGGTGGTGATGACGGTGCCGGCGAAGAAGAAGGAGGAGCTTAGGTCCCATAGGCTGGTCTGATTGGAGGGATTTCCCGATGGGTTGACGCCGGCGCGTATTGCAGAGACCACTTGCTGGGAGAGGATGGAAAGGAAACACATTGTTATTTTTTAACTAAACGCACACATGCACACATACACACATACACACACACACACACAAAAACGTAGCATGTAAAATGCTTGCATCGAGTACGCTATGCTTTGAAATAGCCACTCTGAATAGCACAAGACAAAGCCTAAAGTTGCAGTCAAACGCATTTCAACATAGTCATGAGAGAACAGCAAACAGCTAAAAAAGTATTCTGAAATTGCATAAAAGCTTTTGGACAACTCCTTACAGAGACAGAGAATGAGTGAGGTTCACCAGAGCCTCCACTGCACAGAGGACATGTCAGGTCTGCAGCAGTCATAGAGGCCATTGATTGGCCCCTAGGATGTCAGACAGACTTCATAAATCATACGAAATCCAGCACTATGGGACCACTGTCTCATCTCGGGAGTTACAGGAGAAGCAGGCATCATCAAAGTCAAACAAGCGCACGCACGCACGCACGCACGCGCACACAACACACACACACACATAGAGTTGGATAATGATGCAGCTCACGAACACACAGCCACAGACAGACACCCACCCACACACACACAAATTGGAAGCATGCCCACCATACATTCCTGCCAACATGAAGACTTATCATTAAAAGCATTATCATTAAAACAAAATGGTAAACGAGCATACGTAGTTTCTCTCTGCAGAGCAAGACACAACATAAGGGGCCTGGCCAGTTAGCCCACAACATAACCTCTCACACACCCATGGCTGAAAAACGCCCCCCCCCCCCCCCCCCCCAACCCCCCACCTCACTACTCCCATCCCTTTTAAATCAGCCTTGACAAAAAACAGCTGTGGCCTCTGGGAACAGGCATTGCTCCGTCGACCCGGTCTGCTCTGCGGAGCCGTCTGCCCAGCCTTCAGCTTTTAATTGGCCCGGGAAACGCTTGGCACGGAGCACGTCAGCACGGCAGGAATTCAACGCGATTGAAGGAGGCCGGGCGGATGGATGTACAGTCTGCGTTACAGTCAGAGCCACACCGAGGGGATTAGAGACAGAGGCAGATGGAGATGAAGGAGATGATGATGATGATGATGATGATGATGCGGATAACAGGAGAGCTGACTGGTGGACGGTGTGCGGGCGGCAGCGCCCGTGTTACATAAACAGAACGCGTCCGGTAGCCAACGCAACGCAAGAGCGGCGAGGAGGCTGCTCATACTGGATATAGATCACAGGGAACAACAGGGCAAGCTGCAGCAGTGAGGCGCGCACAGAGTGCACCAGGAGCAGTGAGGGGCTATGGCAGGTGGTGGAGGAGGAGGTGGAGGTGGGGGAGGAGGAGGAGGTGGAGGAGGGAGATGGAGGAGGAGGAGGTGGAGGTGGAGGAGGAGGAGGAGGAGGAGGAGGTGGTGGAGGAGGAGAGAGGGTGGGGGGATGCTTCATATGCAGGAGAAAGAGGAAATCGCTGCCGCTGGAAGAACAAAACCCCTTACCCAAGAAACACTCCCCTGCGCGATTTCAGAGACAATGCAATATTGCCGAGATTAAAGTAAGCATATTTGAAATACCAGGGGAGCTTGTATCTGATGGAAAGCCTTGTGTTAATAAATCATAAAAGACGTATCCGTGGCGAAAGCTTTTAATTTTAGCCCTGGCGACGATACATTTGAACACAAATATATATGTACGGATATAGATCAGAAGGCCAGATCATTAATCACAGGAAAAGATTCAATATGTGTGATCCGGTGGGTTTATAATTAGTTGTATTATGAGACAGAGTCTATTTATGCAGTCGCCCTGCAGTGTGCTGTCCATGGTGCTGACGATGAACAGAGGCTGGTTCACACACACTCACAGACACACACTCACACACACACACACACACACACACGCCCAAACATATACACAGGCACGCACACACACACACACACACACACACGCACACACATATACACAGGCACGCACACACATATACACAGGCACGCACACACATACAGGCGCACACACACACACACACACACACACACACATACACAGGCACACACACACACACACACACACACACACACACACCTAACCACACACGCAAGATGAAGTAATAGCTATTCATTAACCTGTGAACCAATTCATTAGCCGGTGTGTGAGTGTTGATGAAGTCGGGGAGGTCACCGAGTGTGTGAAGCTGAGATGTCTGGGTGACGGACGGTCGCGTCGGAAGATGCTGGTGCGACATCAAACAACAGGCCGTTCATTTGATCGGGGGGCCGGGGTTCAACAGAAGCGCGGGGGGGGGGGGGGGGGGGGGAGGTGCGGAGAACTGGCTCACCGCTATTCATCACGCGGCTTGGACCGCGCTGACGTTTGGCTTTTGAATCAAAGCACCAAAAACAGCCATTAGCGCATAAAGGAGAACATTAGGCAGGCCGATCAGAGGGACAAGATGCACACACACACACACACAGGCACACACACACAGGCACACACACACAGGCACACACACACACAGGCACACACACACAGGCACACACACACACACAGGCACACACACACAGGCACACACACACACGCACACACACACAGGCACACACACACACAGGCGCACACACACACAGGCACACACACACACACAGGCACACACACACAGGCACACACACACACAGGCACACACACACACAGGCACACACACACAGGCACACACACACACACAGGCACACACACACAGGCACACACACACACAGGCACACACACACAGGCACACACACACACAGGCACACACACACAGGCACACACACACACGCACACACACACAGGCACACACACACAGGCACACACACACACAGGCACACACACACAGGCACACACACACACAGGCACACACACACACAGGCACACACACACACACAGGCACACACACACAGGCACACACACACAGGCACACACACACAGGCACTTCACACATTCAAACATTCATCATTCATCAGTCCCTCACGGATTAGAATTGAACCGTCGTGATGCTCCATGAAAGAGCCCCACCCTGGTCAATTAGATGTGCCAAAACATCCCAGAAATACACTCCACGTGGGGGACCCGAGAAGCCCACCAGCGCTTGGCACACACACACACACACACACACACACACACACACACACACACACACACACACACACACACACACACACACACACACACACCACTTGGTTTTGATTCGCGGCCAAGGCGAGTGTAGGAAGTAATGCACTCTCTTGGCGACTCACTTTGCGACCATGATTACCATAAGATGGGGGTAACAACAGCATGCTCCACCATGGCAGTTCCTTGGCCCTGGGAGGAATGTTTGGCTGAGATAACGCGCCGGGCTGGACTGTGAACATCTCACACACACACACACACACACACACATACACTCTTTTAATCACTCTTTAAATTTTTTCCTCCAAGGGAACATCTCACCTCCATCCACTGCTACATGGCTGGCTTCGGTTCAGAAGGACAGCGTGAAATGTGTGCGCGGTTGTGTGGGTGTGTTTGTGTGTGTGTGTGTGTGTGTGTGTGTGTGTGCGTGTGTGCGTGGGAGAGAGAGCGAGAGCATGAGAGGGCGAGATAGAGAGTGAGCGTGCGAGAGAGAAAGAGTGAGTAAGAGAGAGAGAGGGAGAGAGATAGACAGAGAGAGAGAGATCGAGAAAGAGAGAGCGAGTGAGCCAGAGCCAGAGAGAGCGAGCGATAGAGAAAGAGTGAGAGAAAGAGCGACAGAGAGTGAGCGAGAGAGAGAGAGAGCGACAGAGAGTGAGCGAGAGAGAGAGAAAGAGCGAGAGAGAGCGAGCGAGAGAGAGCAGAGGGCAGAGAGAGAGAGGGATGACACCTGTGCAGGGCGCACATCAATAAATCATCAAAGAGAAATAAAAAAACATTCGACAGCTGGACTCGTGCAATAGTAGTCTGAACAGGGATAATGGATCCAAGGTGAAAAAGAGTCCTTGATTCTCCGGCCCTCTGAGAGCTTTATAATCAAGCATTAGTAGCTGCATTAGAGGCTGATTGTGTTGACAGAAAACGGCTCTTATGTCACCCGACCCACCACTGATTGTATAGGTCGTTTTAAACGGTTAAAAGGCTGTCGTGGGTCTCAGCGTCGAGGGCTATGTTCACGGTATGTCAAGTACGTTTACACTCAAAGTGCTCACATATAACCTTGAGACCGGGACCACGGGGGGGGGGGGAATCGTTTGCACACGAGCAAGGTTTCTTACCGACCGGTTTACTTGCTGTTGTTCATTTGATGCTGTAACACTTTAACACTGTAACACTCCCCGGTATGAGAGGATAACCACGGGTCTGTTCAACCTGGGAACTACTTCCCATCACTTTGGGTCTACGTGACTAATGCAGGCAACAATTTTGGAAATTGGTCTGGTGTTGAGAGTGCTTTAGCCTTTGCAGGCGGGAAATGGGCTGGGATGCACCCCTATGGGGAATTGCGCCCTTTTATGGCAGGCCCTCTAAAAGGGCTGTGTTTTGCCACTAACAGGCTCAGATGTCTGACTACCACATTAGGGAAAGGTACCCTATAGCGAAATCAAAATTGTGCTTTCCCTTTCGCCTGATCCGGTGTTTTTGTTATTGTGTCTACCAAGTCCCCCTCAGAAATCGTCCTGAAATTGTTGTCATCACAATCTCAACCTTCCTTCTCCCAAATCTTTTAGATTACGCTGAATGAATCAAACAAACAAACAATGTCTTGCGGGCACTCCTCTCTCCAAGTCTCACTAACGCTTCCACCGCTTTCTTCCTGCAACAACTCAACTCTCGCGATATTTCAGAGCGAGACTTCTGCTTGAGCGAGACTTGGTTAAACACTGTAACAAACTGAACGGATTAAGCTAAAGGTAAAAACAGTTGTATTTCACCGTAGGATCCATTCCGTAATGTTGTTAGACACTTACAATGGATGAAAAAGTCATCCTTTAATATAGTGTCATTTTATCTTGACTGCTAATTACAGAGAAGCATGTTTATTTTTGATCAGAACTGAGCGTGGTTCGTTATGACACCTAATGTTAGGCGTAGCAGTTCCTCGTTGATGGTATTTATGGTTAATCTCTGTTTTAATAAGCACCTGTCAGCAACAGTTTCACAGTCTTCAAAGGGGAGCTCATGTTGCCATCGCTAACATTTGTCTGCTTGTCTTACTCGCTTTAGAGAAGAGGCCACACACACACTCACTCACTCACTCACTCACTCACTCACTCACTCACTCACTCACTCACTCACTCACTCACTCACTCACTCACTCACTCACTCACTCACTCACTCACACATGCATTCAATTTCAATGTATTTGGAAACCAAATATATTTACGATTATGCAATATGTTTCATGATAACTTTGTATTAAACGTTAGAAGTGTTCATAGATGCAGCCACCCAAGCGCTTCTTGAACATATTCAACACAAGCGCATAACCTGGCTGTTGTCAATGACTGCGTACATGCGTGGTCAATGTGTTAAAGGGGTGATATTAAGCCACCAGGTGTGAGTGTGATCAGCCATTACAAGCCGTTTGGAAATCTGCTTTATAGTGACATCACAAGTGGGAGTGTCCACCTAGATGCATGACGAATAGATGAGCAACGTTTGCTACAGTCCCCTGGGTAGGCTGGTGTACCCGATCTATCCAGCGTACATCTAGGTGGACACTCCCACTTGTGATGTCACTAAAAC
>NC_140289.1:705415-712915 GCF_964030765.1 Micromesistius poutassou
TCCTCTCCTCTTTTTGTCTCCTAGCTCTCCTCCCCCTTGCCTTGTCTCTCCTCTTCTCTTGTCTCCTCTCCTCTCTTTTTGTCTCCTAACTCTCCTCCCCCTTGCCTTGTCTCTCCTCTTCTCTTGTCTCCTCTCCTCTCTTTTTGTCTCCTAGCTCTCCTCCCTCTTGCCTTGTCTCTCCTCTTCTCTTGTCTCCTCTCCTCTCTTTTTGTCTCCTAGCTCTCCTCCCCTTGCCTTGTCTCTCCTCTTCCTCTTCCCTTGTCTCCTATCCAAACATACCCAGGTGTCTATCAGGGTTTCAGAAGAGGAAAATGAAACTATTGTACTATTTACCTTTCCATTGCATCATCCTTGAAGTCCTTCCTGCTCTGCAGATTTAATTTGGTTCGGTGATGGAGAATCACTCTCGGCGAGAAACATTAAAATGTGGAAAATGTGGAATGAAAGGAGAGTTCTGGAAGAAATCCAGAATGCAAAATGAAATTGTAATTTTTCTTCTGAAGAGGGTGGGGGTGGTGGTAGTGGAGGCGGTGGTGGTGGTGGTGGTGGTTGAGCTCCATCACGAACACACAGCCACGACAAGTGACCTGAATTTCAATGAGGTTATCTGTGGATATTGTGTGTTACAAAGCCGGCCGTGGTTATCTTCCCCACTGTTGTCAAGGAATGAGTACAGACGCCGATACAGCACTGGGACGGACTGAGTGGGAAATCACTTCAGCTTAAAGGTCCCCCTAATCAAACAGCATCACGCAGACCAGAGCAGTCCCACTCCTGGTAATGATTCATTCATTCATTCAATCTTCAGTTTAGTGATTGGAGCCCCGACCACAAAGTTCAAGTCAATACAGATTTTTTTCAATTTGCTGAAACAGGGTCTGACCTCAGGGCCTTCCTCATCGGGTGTTTGTTTGTTATTATCTGCCTTGTCGCACGGAAGGGACGATTCTGTCGACCAATCAACGGACGGCGTGTGTAGCTCAAACTTGCCGGCACCCTTTCAGGCGTCTCAGTACCCCAACGGAGGAGCACTGCGAGACGAGTACGGCTCAATACGGCTCAGTTTCGGTGGAAACGCAACCCGTGCCTCACCTTTGCAGACTCAACCGACCCACACCTTCCGGCGGAAATGTGCCTTAAGCCTAAGGGCCGTATTTCCCAGGGACAGCTAAACGAATCCCTTCTTCACAGCGATTGGTAGGTGTTACATCAGATGTTGAAAGATGTGATATAGCTTCTTAAAGAACATTGTATGACGCAAACACAGCGCCTCTGAACACTGCAGCACTGCAGGTTAAACAACATGGAAAACAAAACCAAATTATCTTATTAATGATGCTTTTAAAGGGCGTCTTTCCGTTCTACCCATCCACACATGACCGGTAACATGCACCGGCGCTTTGACCTGATACATATTAATCTTTAGTTTTACAATGACATTTCTAATGCACATTCACTGTACCGTTGACAGAGACAAAGGCTCCTAGCATCGGCAAATTACGCAGCATGTGAATACATTGCAGGGGACTCCGGGAGAGAGTCCCCAGATGGGGGGCGTAGAGGGCGCAGGAGAGAGCGAGAGAGAGAGAGAGAGAGAGAGAGAGAGAGAGAGAGAGAGAGAGAGAGAGAGAGAGGAGAGAGAGAGAGAGAGAGAGAGAGAGAGAGAGAGAGAGAGAGAGAGAGAGAGAGAGAGAGAGAGAGAGAGAGGAGAGAGACGAGAGAGAGAGAGAGAGAGAGAGAGAGAGGGCAGAGAGGGAGAGAGAGGGAGAGAGAGGGAGAGAGAGACAAGGGCAGAGAGGGAGAGAGAGGGAGAGGGAGGCTTAGTAGCCACGTCTCCTCGTGCTATTTTTGACAGGTCTTTTCCTTGTCATTAATAGTTCACTCAGGAAGCCCAAACTGTGTGTGTGTGTGTGTGTGTGTGTGTGTGTGTGTGTGTGTGTGTGTGTGTGTGTGTGTGTGTGTGTGTGTGTGTGTGTGTGTGTGTGTGAGAGAGTGTGTTGGTTTGTGTGTGTGTGTGTGTGTGTGTGTGTGTGTTTGTGAGAGTGTGTTGGTTTGTTGGTGTGTGTGTGTGTGTGTGTGTGTTTGTGTGTAAGTGTGTATGTCTGTGTGTGTGTGTTTCTTTGTGTGTGTGTGTGTGTTTCTTTGTGTGTGTGCTTGTGTGTGTGTGGGTGTGTGTGTTTCCCTGTGTGTGTGTGTGTGTGTGTGTGTGTCTCTGTGTGTATGTGAGTGTGCTTCCGCATATCATGTACTAATTTGACTGTTTCTCTGCAGCAGGACTGTGGGACAGGAAAGTGCTTCATCAGTAGCTCAGCACTGATTGCATCACCGGCCCCATTGTTCATTTACATTATTTCTGTAAAAAATGCATGTGCTTGCATGCTTCCACCTAGTGATTTTTATATATTTTTCCCGGCATGATTTACAAACAGTTCAATAAATGTTCCTTTTTTAAATTGAGACTTGTAACATTTGTTATCACCAGTGTGTCATTTTTAGGATGTAAATTGGGGGAGCAAAAGCAGTATCGGTTGATCCCTACTTCAAACCAAACTCATTTGGTTTCAAATGAGTTTGAAACCAAATGCGGTTTAACAATAAGAAAATACTTCATAGTACCTTAGTGAATGTTTACTCCAAATCCTTGTGTAAAATAATCCCATTAATCACAGTATATTGACACGTTTACCGGACAAACTTCATCCCATCCCAAAAATCATTCCAGATAAAATGTATTCCAGTTGGGGATAAAGGGGTTGAGTTTGAACATGTATCTCATAATAGACTGAATTCAGCTTTCACTTATTGCTGTTGGTTTAAAACTTTCAGTTTTATGTATAAAGTTCAAATTATTCTCGTTCTCATTATGGATGTGATGTTGTCAAAAGTGTTTCTGAGTGGCTGGTTTTGAAAGACGATTCCTCTCCAAAAGAGTAATTAAAGAATCACAGTGGTGTGTATCTGCTGTTCACCACGCTGAGCGCACAATATTTCTCCTGCTGCTTTAATCATCATGAACCGCTTATCTCAAGGACATGAGGAAACACCTGCAAAACCACATTAGCCAATGAGAAGCCCAAACACACAAACACACGCACACACATGCACACACATACAGAGGCAGTGAATGAGCTTCTAACTCATGGCACATGAACTGAATTTGTTCCCTGTAGCTCTGCGACGTATAAAATCAAACAGTTTGAAGAGAAACTCTGGTGGAGAATAACTTGTTCCTGGCAGTCGCTACAGAAAGGACTTGACAGCTCGAGGACTTTGGGTTGACAGGGTGTTATGTTTTTGCAGATAATTATGCTTCCACTCAAACAACTTTCGATCAAGTTGACTCCCCCCGAGCCACGGTCTCACACACACACGCACGCACGCATGCACGCACGCACGCACACACGCATGCACGCATACACACACACACTCAGTGTTTAAAGGTGTTTTTAATGAAGGGTACATATTTGAAAGTGATTTATTGAAAGTGTGTATCCTTTGTGTGGGTTAGTGACACAGACTTTATTGTCAGGACTTTGACGCCTGACTGGCACCCCAGCATTAATTGAACCTAAAAGAAAGTTGCACTAAGAAACCGTCACAACGCACACGCATGCACGCATACACACAGGCTCACACAACCACGCAAGCACACACACACACACACACACACACACACACACACACACACACACACACACACACACACACACACACTCACTCATAATAAGGGTGCCTCCTCACAGTCAGTAACGTGACACTGATGGCACTCTGTTCCTATGCAGGGTTTGCAGGCACCAGTGCTTAATGAGGCGGGGAATACATTAAAGAACAATCCTCTTGGTAACATAAAAAAAAATATTTTCACAATTGTCTGTCAAGAGTTATTTCTCTTCCATAAGCAACGCAGTCTCACTCCGAGTTCGTCAAAAATCAACGCTTGGTCAGGTGCTTTTGGCGTTCACTGCTGACGCAAAGGATGTCCTTGTGTGCGTCTTCATTCGACGCAGGGGGTTTTCAACTCATTGCAATGTAATCCCTCCACGGCGAACAGTGATAAGTGCGTAACCCTTACCCTAACCCCAACCCCAGCCCTAACCCTAACCACTACCCTAACCCTAACCACTTCTACCCTAACCCTAACCCTAACCACTACCCTAACCCTAACCACTTCTACCCTAACCCTAACCCTAACCATAACCACTACCCTAACCCTAACCACTTCTACCCTAACCCTAACCACTACCCTAACCCCAACCCTAACCATAACCACTACCCTAACCCTAACCACTTCTACCCTAACCCTAACCCTAACCACTACCCTAACCCCAACCCTAACCCTAACCCCAACCCTAACCCCAACCCTAACCCTAACCCCAACCCTAACCCTAACCCTAACCACTACCCTAACCCTAACCACTACCCTAACCCTAACCACTTCTACCCTAACCCTAACCACTACCCTAACCCTAACCCTAACCCCAACCCTAACCACTACCCTAACCCTAACCCTAACCACTACCCTAACCCTAACCACTACCCTAACCCTAACCACTTCTACCCTAACCCCAACCCTAACCCTAACCCTAACCACTACCCTAACCCTAACCACTACCCTAACCCTAACCACTACCCTAACCCTAACCACTTCTACCCCAACCCTAACCACTACCCTAACCCTAACCACTTCTACCCTAACCCTAACCACTACCCTAACCCTAACCCTAACCACTACCCTAACCCTAACCACTACCCTAACCCTAACCCTACTTGAAGGCGGTACTTGCCCCTACCATCCTACGATAAAAAAAACCCCTGCGTCGAATGAAGACGCACGAGGACTCCTTTACGTCGGCAGTCGACGCCGAAACCCCTGGCGTCGATTTTTGACGAACTCAGAGTGAGAACGTGTTGCCATGACGTACCTGTAAACCCCTCGGAGCCTCACCACCCAGTCCAGGCTGCCGATGCTCTTGACTGTTGTGTAAGGAGTTCAGTGTGTCAGATCTGACCCCGCGCCACCAGCACGTCTTTAGTCGACCCACCTTCATGGTTAACGTGTCGGTCGTTAGCACTAGCGTTAGGATTCAGAGGGCATCTGGGGCTTCACACTTAACAGGTCATATCGGCACTTGAATGCAGCCGATCCACGTGATCAGCCCGACGGCGTCCCACCCGAGTCACGATATCGTTACGAAAACGTAACGATAAAAAACGAACCCAGTTTAAAGTCGTTTAAAATTGATTTTAGAGTCAAACGGATTTTCAGTAGGCCTAAGTGTGTTTTCACTCCACGTATTAAGGACTCTACTTAACATGCCTGACTGTGTGGCTCGCTCGCGTCATGGTTTTAAACATAACGATAAAGACTTAAGTTGTTAAAAATTTATTTTAGAGTCAAGCGGATTTTCAAAGTAAGTGCGCGCACCGCATAAGGAGCTTTTAGCCCACGTTGACTTCCTGTCGAGATGTGTTTACCTAAGAGGTCTGCAGACGGCGGCGGCCCCTGGAGCTTTGCCCGTTCCCTGACTCATAACGGCGAGCACCACATACACTGTTGTCTTTGGGCATTTCTTACTCATTATCGATTTAACAAGATGATGCAATTACCGTGTGGGCATTGTCAGTGTCTGCTTTGCCTCTGACTCCCGGGGAGCCTTGACAGGCAGCCGTGAGATGAAGTTTGCTGCTTCAGATTAGACAACACCATGCCCTCTCCATGGATTGAACCTCAGTGAACAGATGCAGGATGAACATGTTATTCATCGCAGTGGCATGTCTGACACATACACACACACACACACACACACGCACGCACACATTCAAGCATGCCTGCACACGCATGCACATCCACACACATGCGCCCTCATGGATGCAGGCACATACAACATGCACACACACGCACGCAAGTACACACACACACACACACACACACACACACACACATTCAAGCATGCATGCACACACATGCACATCCACAAACACATGCCCACGCAAACACAGCCGACACGGACAGGGATTATGTAATCCCATTGATGTCAAAGAGAATTACACTTGACGTGCAGGTTGCGGTGATGTCAGTGTGTATCCTCTATCATGTTAGGCCGAGCCACCAGAGGGGCCCACTCCATTCAGGGAGAGCTCTAGTCAACGCGGGCCACAGCTCAACACATCGGCTGCTTCCCTTTCCCCCGCTCGCCCGGTTTTATCCGCTTTGATCACTTTAGCAAAGCATCACTGTTGACAATAAGCAATTGCATGGTGAATATTTAGCTTTCGTTAGCGTTAGCATTTGCACGGTTGCTGGTTGAGGTGGGAGGGTGTTTGTCATGCAGCTGTGCAACCTCACCCCTCACCCCCAGAGTCCAATCAGACTCGGAACAGGAGAGGCCGCTTAAACCAGCCACACACACACACACGCACAGCCCCACCGTTGGGATTGCCAACATTTTCAAAGCTAGAAATGTGATCAATAAAGAAGATATAGAAAATGCGTAAACCAGGCAAACAAGGTTTATGCATTTTCTATTTATTTATTGATCACATTTCTGGCTTCTAGTACGTTATGTTTCTGTGGCTCTTCAGGTTGATGTATCTTTCCTTGGGGCTGGACTGCCGCATTAATACGGTGATCATACATTACCCGAAGCACCTCTACATCAGCGGTCTGGTTGCTAGAATGTATTTGCTTTCTATGCTCTAATGATATATGCTATTAGTTTGTTGCTCTGCAGGGAACACAGAAACCACCCTTTGTTTATCCCAGCGTGCAAGACTTAAAGCTCAGTGGTGGGAAACCACATGTTGAAATTAGATAATTACCCAGCGCATATGCAAAGATTGCAGATGGCATCTCACTGTTTTTGTCTGCAATTGCAGCAATTACATTAGACTTGTGCTTTCTGTTATATTAAGGAGGTAATTTGTCAGCTGTGTGAATGGAGACATAATGTACACGATGGATCTCATTATCAATCAGGTCTGTGATTGCGAAAAGCATGTGTCATCATCACGACGCGGGGACGTGGTAAACACATGGACCCTTCTCAAGCAAACTTCTGCAGCCATGGATCACAAACTGCAACCTCACAAGCCACACGGTCGGAAATGGTTTGGAAAGGGGCTTGTCCCTTGTACAAAAAGGGTGGTCAAATACACAAAATGACGTGGCAGGTGCTTGGATGCGCCCCCTGTCGATCACCGTCCCATCACTTAGTTCCTCGAGGCGAGGACACTGATTGGTCCAAACCACCGTGGTTACAGCCACGAGGGCTATCTGGATTGGCCCGGCGAGATGGACAGACAGAGATCGTGTTAGTGGGAATCCAGCAGCCTTGCGATGATGATGAAACAGTGTGAGGATAGTCGACACATGGGAGCTGCACACCCCCCTGTGTGTGTGTGTGTGTGTGCGTGCCTATAGCATCGCTGCAGCGCTGCCGCCCCACATGCACCCTGTGCCACCCACCAGCGCCCCGCCTCCTGCTTCTGCACGCTGGTCCC
>NC_140289.1:715415-730415 GCF_964030765.1 Micromesistius poutassou
CAGTAATGCAAGATTTGTTATTTGGAGCTCGAACTTCTCTAGTGTGAGCTCCCCTCCTTGTTCTCTCTGAAGCCGGACCATTGTTTTTGAAAGTAGGCTTCGAAAATCAGGACTTGATGGGCTAAGTTTATTGATTTGGTAACATCCATTGGGTATGTGGAAAAAACCTAGAATGGGATTCCTCTCATTTCTCTGCAGAAATGGAGAAACTACGTGGGTCCCTCTCAAAAGCCTTCCGATAAAATAATAAATAATATTATATAGAGCATTTTTAAACCTAGAGCGTTTTAAACTTTATTTTTTTCATAGTGTAGCTTTGACATTTGAGAGATTTGTGATGACATCAGAAGTTATTAGAAGTTATCTAATTAACCTCATTAAGAACAAGCTCAAAACCAGTCCTTCTTTGTAACACTAATGCTTGAATGTAAAGCATTCAAGCATTTTTTTCTCCTTTACATTTGATAAAAAAAACATAAATTAAATTCTAAGGTATATTGAATGCTTGCCATAATGCTGGCCCTTCCTGGATCAATGGTTCCTGATACCAGTGGTTAAGAGCTGCTGGTAGTGGCAGCGAACCATGGCGTGGCTATTTTTAGCAGCTCATTATTATCAACAAGCTGAAAGTTTCAACCGTTTTCTCAGAGAGATGGCTCGACTAATAGATTCAGGAGATACTTCTGAATCATTAAAAGCCGTCCAGCTAAATGGCCCCGCTATGAATGGGTAGTCTTCAGTCCCGGTCAACATCAGACATTCAGGAGCCTATATCATCCGAGGAACCAGTGTTAGGGGCCAAAGCTGGGAGGATTTGGGAAGATATACAGGAAATATTGGCACTTTGAAATGGATGTGTTGGTGCAGTAGTGGGCAGGGGGAGCTTGCATGCACAGATAGGATTTGCTAGCCTGGGGTTGAGATGGGATGAATCCTTTATGTACGCCTATTCACGGGCACCACTTATGAGAAGGATGCTGGGGATGCACTTTGAAAGTATGTAAATGCATGCACACACACACACACACACACACACACACACACACACACACACACACACACACACACACACACACACACACACACACACACACACACACACACACACTGTGTGAATGGGTGCATGAATGGGTGTATGTCAGTCAACGCTGTAAAGAGCTTTGGATAAAAGCGCTATATAAATGAGGACCATTTACCCACAACAAAGAAGATAAGACGCTACACAATTATTTTTAAGTGCCAGGACGTACAACACACAATAAGTGCTTACATTAAGTGCCAGGACGTTCTAACATACAATACAGACATACAAACATACTTACACAAAAGACATACATAGGCTACACATGAAAAGAGACAATTAAACAAATACACAAGAATATTAAATGACATGCAGTAAAATACAGAAGGAATTGGCCATGCAGCCTTCAATGCTAATTGAATGCTAAAAGTCAAACATTAAGTATTAAGAGAACCAATTAACCAAAAACAAATAAAAGTTCATAACATAGCAGGGTTGCCAACTTTTGGTTTATGGCCGGAGTGAGACTCTGTAGAATTTTATAATGGTTACATTATAACAGGGTCCGCGGGTGGAATTGTTGATGGGGGGGGCGACAAGGGGCGATATATATATATTTTTTGGCGTGACATTTGTTGCGTGTGCGTGACAGCGTGAGATTGATGCTGAAAGCGTGAGTGTCACGCCAGACGCGTGAGAGTTGGCAACCCTGACATAGGGTAATTATGAAATATGAAATGAAATCAGTATAGTATTTTCTTTGAGGAAGTTCGTAGGAACTGAGCCACAGCTGCGTGTCAAAGTGCATGTAGGAAATCCAGATTTCTCTGATAGCATCAGTTGAGCTAATTAGCTTAATTCCAAAGCAAGTCATTCAAGCCATCTGGTAGCTGATTAGCTTAGCTAGCGCAGTGCACATTGTGGCAACCCGGCCTCGTCACAATCAACGTGATGCAGAGCACCTGAGGAGCCGGGAGGAAGCCTGCTTAAAAGGCTTAAAAGCCTTCCACACACATTCAGGGCTCTCTCTTGGCTGGGGTGAACAGAGAGTCCAGCCGCTGTGGCTGTGCCACCCGTTTATCATTTTGTTCTTTTACAGAAAGACACTTTATTGTTTGATTAAACATGCCACTGTGGCTCAACAACTAAGCGATTTGCGTGCTGTTTTAAGTAAGGCGGGTTCACTCCCCGAGGCGGGTTGCCACAACGTTCAGAACGGGCGTGGTCGGAACTGGGGCCGCTCGCCTGACCTCCGGAGAACCGCTGAGCCAGACCCACCGAGGGAGACCGCCGCTCCCTTGGGGGTCCCTCACACGCCAACTGTGGATCTGATGAACTGTACAGACGTACAGAGACTCCTCCAATAATAGATAGAAGAATCCAGAAGAAGAGATTTATCCATCTGGTGGCGCTGTCTTTACCCCTACGTGTCCCCCGGGGGATTGACATGTTATTGGTTTCTTGGTGTCTAAACACAACAGCCAATCTGTTTTGGAACCCAGAGAATAAAGCCCATTATCATGAACATTGCAGGCATTTCTAGTCAAGCGTCGATCCATGACGTAATCCGGGGCTTTGCATAACTTAGCCTTGCTTGAAACCCTTGGCATTAATATTAATTGCATGCTTTTTGGCAAACAATCTTTGAAATGATTGTAAAGCTTGAAACTAGAATGCATCGTCTCATAGTGTGCTGCATGCTGTTCATCACCAACAAGCTACCTTTGATAGGCAGAGGCTTTGTCCCCAGTGTGTGGATTATATTTACATATATTAAGTAGAAATTATGCAGATATTTCAACCTATCTAAACGTCTAGCTCTGTTTCAAGCGAGCAGGCCTCGCGTTAGTTTTTCCACCGGATGTCCCCGGAAGTCCAAAAGTCAGTGTGATAGCATCACATGATCTCAGAAGCGTTTTTCCCTTGTGTCTGCTGAGAGCCAGCGGCTAATCTACCCTGTCCTGCTCTCTGTCACTCCTCTCTGTCGTCCTCTTGTTATGCGTCTATCCCACCCCCGACTGACATACGGCCCTGCTAACCTTCCTGTGTCATTCTCCTGATCTCTCTTCGCCCCCCCCTCCCCTCTTCTTCAACAAATGAAACCATGGATGGATGGGGGAGGGATGGATGGATGGGGGGGGGAGGGAGGGATGGGGGAGGCGACCTGTGTGTGATTAAATCCTTGAAAGGTCGTTGCACGGCCATTACACCCCACGCCCCTCTGATTTCAGACCCTGGGTCGACCTATCATTTACCTTATCAATCACGTGCTTGAGCCGGTATAGGGGCGTTGCCATGGCAGCAGCATCAGCAACCGCCGATAGCTGGTCAAGGGAGACAAGGACCCCCCCCCCCCCCCCCCCCTTCTACGGAGAAGACTCCGGCTGTGATGAATGAAGCAGGGAACACAGATATGATCATCGGAACGTTTGACCCCACCAGACGGTCGTTTGTTTGCTGTCTGCCGATATGTCAACCGCGTGACGGGTCTTATCGTTAGGGACTCTGATTGAGAGCTGTAGCGGCCAGCTGTGGTTTACCCCCCCCCCCCCTCGGTTCGGTTCTCTACGCCTGTCTCTGTGTGTCGGCATCTTAAACAATGTGTGACTTTTTTTACACAAAGGGAAAGACAGATCACAAGGATCTAAAGTCAAGAGTTTACATTGATTGATTGATTGATTTTGCTCTTTGAGGAGGAAACCAGAAGGCTTTGTTCGTAGATCATATTAAACTGGACAATGCGGTTCGCGAGGGCGAGTGAGGACACTACTGCTGCATGGCCACGGTATAAAGGGCAGTGAATGTCATGGTGATGGACCATCCCTTTAAGACAGACTCAGGATAAACGGTCAGGTATCGTTAAAATGAAACACACCGAAACAATAGTTGTGCTCACATGATAATTAGTCCAATTATATTTTGCCTTTTATGTCGATTTTAAATGGATTGTTGGAGAATGAAAGTGTGATTCAGTTTGATTACCCAGCTTTCTGGATGCCAGGGTAGAGACACAGTAGGCTGTTGAGGGCTTTAAATATCAGTCTTTGTTTACACAAAAAAAAAAGGTGAAAATAAGCAGCGTGGGACAAAGGACTGAACTACACTTGTATGATAACTATTAACCATTATGCAGCAAGAAAACCAGAACACGTTTGAAAACATTGGGACAAAACAACCCAATCATAAGGTTGCGTCATCACTAGATTGTGGCTGTGTGGCAATCTGCTTTTTAAGCGTTTGGTGTTCAATCTCAGCTCATCAAATTGTAACTGTTTATTTGTTTTGCTCATTGTTTATTTGTCATTTCTGTTGTTTTGTGCGTGTCCCTTGCTGTTAACTCGTCATCAGTGTAAATGAGGGAAACCTCAATGCCCTACAAGTGTAAATAAAGGTTTGAAATTAAAAATAATTTTAGCAATGTAAAACTGACAGACGGAGACAAACTCAATCTGGTAAAACCACTTGGTATTCAGTCTCAGTTTTATTTAAAAATCCTTCCATACCACAGATTCATGCCCCCCCCTCCCCGCAATCTCTGGCCAGCCCTCCAGAGATGACCTCACTGCTATGAGCTTTCCATTGACAATATCATAATGTACTTGTGCCAACAAAACAAAATACTAAGTCACAGGGATACAGTGTTGTTGGTTTCCTTCTGGGGTCCCTAAAACACTTCCTACTTGTTTTTAGATTTTCCACAAAAGTTAGATTTTTAAATAAATTTTGAGATTGATCTAAGGTTCAAAATCACAGAGCATTTACATTTTCTCAACAAAAAGTTCATTATTCAACTATTCATTATTCAAGTTCATTATTTTTTCAAGGTGTAACCCCTGGTAGCTCGGGGGGGGGCCCAAGCCATCGCTTATACCGGTCATAGCTAGTACCGGCCCTGTCTGCCCAGAATGGCAACTCACCCCACTTCTGATGGGGAGGAGGGGGAGGGATCGGGCAGGCTGCGTTCCAATCGAGGTGTTGAAGGCTCTGCCCATCGGGGATCTGAGGCCGGGGCCTCAAGGGGGAATGGAGAGCAGCAATGACCTGTTACATAAACCGCCGGTAAAAGGTCTGCAGATCACAGTGAGGGGGCTTCATCGTCTTGACGAGTGCGGAGGCGGCGGCTCCACCATCTGGACGGGTGGGTGGATAGCTGGGGGTACATGGGGACGTAACCAAGGCAACGGTTTCTCAGGTGGGACTCTGGGAGAAACCTCAGGGTTGCCCATCAGGGCGCAGGTTGTTCCCCAGGGTTCCCGACCGGGGTCAGACCTTCTGTTGTGTGGCTGGAAGGGAATAGTAGCAGGAGTATATTCACACAGCATGTCATGGAGGGCTTCAGGGCCCCCCCCCCCCGAAGGAGTTGCTGGCGTCAGTTCAAAAGGTGTCTCATGGTTGGAGTTGACTTTAGCGTTAACGGGCTATGTGGTGATGTGCCTTTATGGACAGAACAGTGAAGAGAGAAAGGAAAGAGTGTGGAAGACATGGACCATAGAAACACTGGGATTTAAACCCGGGTTGCTACAAGGCGTCCTGACTTACTGCATTATTTACTGTGATTGCACAACGTCTTTGCCCTGCACTACAAACAACCGTGGCTGGTACCACTACCGCTTGCTCACTTTAGAGTTTACTTTACTTATTATTCTTACTTGTTTTTACTTCTTTTACACATTTGTAAATATCTATTTACTTTTTATTGTATTGTTGCTGCGATATGTGTGTGTTGAGGTACCAAGCATAAGAATGTTACTCTCGTGTACTTCTACTACAGCAAGAATGTCATAAAAGAAATTCTAATTCTGATTCTGACATGGTAAGTGCAATAGCAGCGGGTTCAGCCACCTGAACTACCACGGCCCTGCCCCCCTGTGATGATGTTGAACGCCGTATTCCCCACCAGCCCACATCACGAGTGTCAAAAGCGAACCACAATCCTGACTATTTTTAAAAGAGCCACATCAGCGTTCCCAACATTCGCCTGCGCGTATTCTTTTAAGTGTAGTATTGACGAGACATCGCATTGACCGCTCGCGTGTAAAGACAGCGCGCCTGCACCATCAGCTCTCCTGTGTGATCAGGGGAGGGTCCACTATGCAAACAAACACGGGGGGGCGGGGGGGGGGGAGGGGTCCATGACAGGGGACTCAATCTAATCTAGGGCAACTCACAAGACGCCACAATAAGTACTTTGCATTGAGTTTTCGCTCAGAAAAGATCATCAAAAGAAAACCTTGATTGGACCTTGAGGCGCTCAACCATTTCTCAAAACAACATGTGACCTGCAGTGGTCCTCGTGTCCTTCGTTGACGGCCTTGTTTCCTTGACTGATAAGGTCACATGCCACAAGCGATCAGTGATCATTGCAGCCGTGTTGTTTTGCTCCCTGCCGCGGGTGATGGGACGTTTCACTTAACCACATTAGCCGAGATTATTACAGAGCAGTAATTAAAGTGTCTCTCCGTCTTCATACTAATTAATACTACAAAAGGTTGATGGCTTTATTAAAGCTGTGCTGCCCTACAGAGGCAGCAGATTGCTGTAGTTAAGACACCAGTCAGAATGCACGCGGACCAGAGTGATAGGATGGGAGGACTTATAGTACAGTGTACAAAATAGAAAGAATGATTCTAGAAATACACACTTCATGGCAACACAAACGACTCAATCATACCAACGTGAAGATGCTGTGGCAACCCGGCCCAAGACAATCAACGTGATGCAGAGCACCTGAGGCCCAAAGGAGAGCAGTCCTTAAAAAGCTCTGCTCCAAGGTGCATTCGGGCTCTCTCGTGGCTGGGGGGTGAAAGGAGAGTCCAGCCGTCATGCATTGCATTGTCTCGTTGGTTAATTTTCGTGTTTTGTTACTTCAGATTTTCTCAAATGTTTCACTCGGACTGCTGTTGCCCACGTCACCCACACTGTCCTCTCAGTGTGTAGCGTGTTGAGGGTCTGGAAAAGACTCTCTCTCACAGCTTTGGTTGTTAAGTTAAATAATAAATGTGAAAACATTAGCCGTTGGTTTATGATGGAAAGATCCAACATCATGAGATTCTAAAGAGTATAAAAGACAAGAAGTAAACTTCACTGGCTTAACATCAGTTCATCATTCAACATGAAATTAAAGAAATTAAAATGTGTGGTTGATGTGTTGCGTTGTCCCTTGTAGCTCAGTGAGCATTCTGTGCAGACCTAAATATTCTTTTTAGTACTGCGGTCAAAGTTAACACCACCAGACTAAAGAGATCCAAAAGAACGGGCTAATGAGGTGGAGTAGTGCGTGCTGTTGTGGGGCGGTTGCTAAAGTAACACATGAATGAATCCTGCTGAGAGGTGAGTTTAATAATGCACAATCATAATAGCCCTGGTGGTGTGGCCTGTTGCGGTTGCATACACAGCAGAGACAGTATGTCTGCACTTAATACGATAAGATAAGATAATCCTTTATTAGTCCCACTCCCACAGTGGGGAAATTTGCAATATTAATGGTAATGTTTAGGGTACCTCCGGGACTAGTAAAATGTTATCTTATTAACTTTTAAACGTTTCACAGTCTATGCAAGTACCATGATTTACAGAGTAATGTAATATATATATGTGAGCGTAAGAGGGTTTTTATGATTGGGATTATGAATTTATGAAATGCCTATAGGTCTGTAGTTTTTGTATTCTCATCTCCCCTAGTGTTCTGGTATGCTTGTTGGGTCACTGACATCTGAGGAGTGTGTGTGCTTGTGTGTGTGTGTGTGTGTGTGTGTGTGTGTGCGTGTGTGTGTGTGTTTGTGCATGTATGTGTTTGTGAGTGTGTGTACGTGTGTGTGCATGCGTGTGTGTGTGTGCATGAGTGCGTGTGTGTGTGTGTGTGCGTGCGTGCATGCATGCGCGAGTGTGTGATTGTAGTGCGTGTGTGCATGTGGTAAATATGTTGACATGTCTCTTCCCTTTTATTCAACCAAGGTTTGGGCGGGGTTGGAGGCAATGAATCACTCAATCTTTAATGGAGCGACACGTTACATCATCCAAAGGAGGGGGGGGGGGGGGGGGGGAGAAGAGAGAGAGAGAGAGAGAGAGAGAGAGAAGAGAGGAGAGAGAGAGAAGAGAGAGAGAGAGAGAAGAAGAGAGAGAGAGATGAGAGAGAGAGAGAGATGAGAGGAAGAGAGAGAGAGAGAGAGAGAGAGAGAGAGAGAGAGAGAGAGAGAGAGAGACCTTCATTAGACGTTCGTCATCAATCTGCATTCATCATCGGGAGACAGTTACACGGTACAAATACACGTAAAACAATGTTTCCCCTCTCCTCCATAATGGATGTATTTATGAACATGCCGTCTTAAAGACTTAAAGGACGGGGGTTTGCCCTCATCCATTGGGCACGGCTGAATGAATGTTTGTATCGTGGTGGTTCTGATAGACGGACTGGTGCCCTCCTCCTGGTGCCCTCCTCCAACCCCCCCCCCCCCCCCCCCCCCACCCCTTCTGCCGGGGGCCATGCCGAGGAGGTGATGTAAAACATTGATGTCCTTCTTCGGGATGCAGGTC
This sequence comes from Micromesistius poutassou, assembly GCF_964030765.1. NCBI lineage: Eukaryota > Metazoa > Chordata > Actinopteri > Gadiformes > Gadidae > Micromesistius > Micromesistius poutassou. The sequence continues at coordinate 723,970 of NC_140289.1, forward strand.
ATACAGGCTGTGTGGAGCAAGGGTATAGTCATGTTATACAGTATAGTAGTGTTTGTGTGCTCAGACCCAGTGTGTGGGTCTGAGTGTGTGTGTGTGTGTGTGCGAGTGTCTTTGTAGTGTGTTTGTCTGTGCATTAATCTATATGTTAATGTTCATACGTGTGTGTGTGTGTGTGTGAGTATGTGTGCGCATGTGGGTGTGTGTGGGTCTGAGTGTGTGTGTGTGCAATTGTCTCCGTGGTGGGTTTGTCCGTGCATTAATGTATAAAATACATTAATGCATTAATGCATTAATGTGCATTAATGTATAAAATACATTAATGCACGGACAGACCCACCACGGAGACAATCGCACATGTTAATGTTTGTGTGAGTGTGTGTGTCTCTATCTGTATGTGTGCGTGTGTTAACATGTGGTTGTGTGTGAGTTTGAGTGTGTGCTGAGTTTGTTTGTGTACTATTCTATATGTTAATGTTTGTGTGTGTGTGTGTGTGTGTGGTGTGTGCGAGGTGTCTCTGTGGTCTGTTTGTCTGTGCATTAGTGTTTGTCAGTGTGTATGTGTGTGTGTGGGTGGTTTGTGTTTGTGCTTGGTATGTTTAGTCTGTGCATTCATGTACGGTAGAAGCCTGTGTGTGTGTGTGTGTGTGTGTGTGTGTGTGTGTGTGTGTGTGTGTGTGTGTGTGTGTGTGTGTGTGTGTGTGTGTGTGTGTGTGTGTGTGTGTGTGTGTGTGTGTGTGTGTGTGTGTGTGTGGTGGTGTTGTTCTTTAATGGCTAACTCATGTGTCTTCCTGTAGGTCTTGGGCCAGCGGGCTCGTCCACGTGGAACCATCGACCCGGGGACTTAAATAGCCGTGGCACAACTGGATCAGCGCTCTTTTATCAGATTGTGCATCAGACCTTAAAAATAGCCGTTTTCTAAGAATGAGGGATACATGTGTGACGGGGGGGCAACGACGTTCTGCCATCCCATAATAGAAGCCTCCGACAGCCCAGCGGTCTGCGGTGCGTCTAAAGTGATTTTCCGTGAAGCGGCGAGTCAGAGGAACATTGGCTCAACGGTTTGCCGTTGTTGTCTTCGGGTTATGATAAACACCGTGCGCTGCAAAAAACAACACTCAAAGATCTACGTCAAGAACCTCTTTTGAGATTATTCTTCCCGACAATACTGCAGCAGGGGCCCTTGAGCAAGGCACTCTAGGCACACCGCCACCTGCTTTAAGAACGGCAGGTATTAATGGTAATATATTTATGACATGGGTTGCTAATTAGTCGCGAGGTGAATACGGAAGCCCTGAAGATGGTCTTTATGTGGGAATGGAGGAACTCCAGGGACTTTTGGTTGAATCTTTTAACCATGTTTTTTTAATGAAGTGTTTCTTTTGGAATGCTTACAGTAAACCCCTTTAGCGCTCAGTCATCTTTGTTCTGGGAACCATTGTTATGTACAACATACAATAAGTGCGTGCAGTAAGTGCCAGGACGTACAACATACAATAAATGTGTAGATTAAGTGCCAGGATGTACACACACTAACATACACAATAACATACACGCACGCACATACAAGAACACACACATTCACACAGGCACACACAGGCACAAACCTCCAAGCGCACACACTAACACACAAACGCGGACACACACACACACACACACACACACACACACACACACACACACACACACACACACACACACACACACACACACACACACATTCTCACACACTCACACGCAGGCACACACATGCGCACAAGCACGCACAAACATGTGTGTGTGTACACACACACACACACGCAGTCACACACTTGCCCACGCGTGTGAAAAGCTATTTGCCACCTTTCAGGGTCATGGAAGTGTGTGTGTGTGTGTGTGTGCGAAGAGAATTGTGCGTTACAGTGGGGACCGAAACCCAGAAGAATTAGGGACAGATTTTTAATCCGTTCCTCGTCTGTTCTTATTCCAAACTAGCGCGATAAAGAGGCCACTGCAGGGGATGCGGGGACACGACGACTGACTACAGTAGCTGAACCCTTCCCGATTCCCTGCGTCATTTCAGCGGCGCCTAAAGGATGACTCTTCCGGTACACACTCTCCCAAAGGACTCAGCCTGCCAACACGTCCGACCGTCTCCAACACCTTTTTTGTTGTGCTGATGGATTGTGTCGCCTTGTTGCCAGAGATGGTTTTTGCATCGCTTAGTCGTGTGAGAAAGTAAATGTTGCGTTGCGTCACAGTGTTCTGAGCGGCAACATGTGTGACTACAGAGGGACGTGCAGGTGAGGATACTGCTCCCACTTAACGTCACAAAAGACCATGTAAGAAAACAGTAGTTTTAGAGTGTGTATCATCAATATTATATCCTGTTAGATCAGCCCCTCCCTGGGGGAGAATCTCCCTGTCCATCAAATATACGAGCTGAACGACAAAAGCAAGAAACCAGGCAGAAAGGATATTATGGATGTTCCAATCAATTTTCTAGAAATTGAACTTCGTTCAGACTCTAAGTTTCAGATGTTTCTTGTCAATGTCACTAGAGACCATATTTCGCCTCTGTCTCTGCCACTGGTCTCTCTCTCTCACCCTCTCCTCTCTCTCTCACTCTCTCCCCCTCTCTCTCCTTTCCTCTCTCCTCTCTCTCTCTGTCTCTCCTTCCCTCTCCTCTCTCTCTGTCTCTCTCACCCTCTCCTCTCTCTCTCACTCTCTCTCACCCTCTCCTCTCTCTCTCTCTCTCTCTCTCTCTCTCTCTCTCTCTCTGTCTCTCCTTCCCTCTCTCCTCTCCGTCTCTCTCCCCCTCTCTCTCTCCCCCCCCTCTCTCTCTCTCTCTCTCTTTCTCTCGCACCCTCTCTCTCTCTCTTTCTCTCACACCCTCTCTCTCTCTCTCTCTCTCTTTCTTTCTCTCTCTCTCTCTCGCCCTCTCTCTCACCCCGGAATCACACGCTGGCATGTGGTGGAAGCAATCATGTCCTGTCTGCTCATCGCAGTCTGCGTGTCCGACCACATGTGATTCTCTCTTCACTGGTGAGGAGCCAATTAGGGCGGGTGACTGTGGCGAGTGGATATCCTGAGAGAGAGAGAGAGAGAGGGGGGGGGGAGGAGAGAGAGAGGGTGCGAGAGAGGGGGGGGGGAGAGTGAGATGTGAGACTCATGGTGGTGGTTAGAGGGGGGGCGGGGGGGGGGAGAGAGGGAGAGAAGGGGAAGAGAGAGAGAAAGATGGAGGAGGATCAAAGGAGAGCTAGAGAAAGATAAACGGAGAGAGGGGGAGGAAGAGAGAGAGGGGGGAAGAGAGAGGGGGGAGAGAGAGGGGAAGAGAGAGAGAGAGAGGGGGGAAGAGAGAGAGAAAGACGTTTACGTCGTTCCACAGCATTGAGAAGAGCCGTGTAATAATCAACTTTGTTCACCCATAGCGGCCATATCGGTTTGTTGTGGGTGTCCACTTTCTAGAATCTTTGGAAACCATGACAACTCAACACATTATTTCTGGGTTCTGCTTTCCATTTCCCCTCCCAGTTAGCATTTCTAACGCAATTTCATCACGGTTATATCACGGTTTCTCAGAATATTCCAGAAAGTTTATAGTCCCATTTTGTGTGGGGAAAACCCACAAAACACTTTGCACACGGCGTCTTCGACGTGAAGGTGGAGGAATCCATATCTCTGCATCGGCCTGTGAGTTATGCTGAGGTGACAGAAAAGGCAGCAGCAGCAGGACTCCATGCTCTCAGGGGTTCTGGCGCTGTGGAAGAGTCGTGTAGCTTTAATGTCTTACTGTTCACAGAACTGCACAGAACCAGAAGGCTACGAGCCGACAGCAGCACAGCCTTTGTCTTGTTGCACTCAGCTTAACGCCCAAAAATAAATAACAGAAGTTAAACAAAAGCAGATCCATTTCCAATTAATCCTCAAATTCATTTTTTTTTTATATAGTTTATATGAACAGAATCCCTATGGTATAGAAACGCACATAAATAGCATTGTGATCACTCCCAATTATTCTCAATTATTTATGATTGCGGTCATTAGTGATTTCAATATGTAGCACTAGCATTAGCTAGGCTCAGAAGCCAAGCGAGGAAATATAGGCCAGCACTTTAGAACTCCCTTGGGTTTATATAAAGGATGTGTAGGCTATATTAATGTGTTTGTGTGAGTTTGTTAACGAGTGTGTGAGGTTGTGTGAGTGTGTCAAAGTGCACATATGCACACACATTACCACCATTATGGGGTCCACCCTTTCCAGTGCTTCTACAGCTACACAAAAGTCTGGCAATATAAGCAAACAATCCTGATCAGAACTATCACTTAAATTAAGCAAAATTGTAAACTTTTTAAGACAAGGTTTTTTGCCAACATGGTGGGGCCCCGTTTTTTAACATTGCTATCTGTCCAGCTGGGCTCTGTGGACCCCGGCGAGGCGCTGGGGGGGGGGGGTAGAGGACAGCAGAGTGAAACAACGTCTTTCACGCGGGCTCATCTTAGCGTCTAGAGGAGGACCGAACATCGTTGACGGGAGCTACGCATCCTAACGAAACAACTGAGAGAGATAAAAAATCATCAAGCTCATCAGCAAGCAAGGCAAAAGCTACCATGGTGCACGCAGAAGCCGGGGCAGCAAGGGCTGAAGGGGCAGCAAGGAGCTCGGGCCAGCCTATCTAGGCCCCTGTCCAGTCAGGGGTGCCTAGAGAGGCTGGCCAGAGGTATGGGAAGAGGTATGGGAATTCTGGGAACGAGCAATATACTCACTCCCCGATTCCCCTGGCCCAGAACATTAACCAATCACATCGGTGTATCTGATACGGCAAGTCTTATCTATTGGTTAGCTCCACTGGTCTGGATAAGTCACCCATTGTATTCTTCTGATTGGTCGTAGTGTTATCCAATTGCGTGCAGTGATGGTGCACGCTTGGTTCCGCCCCTCGAGTTGGGCCATTTTCGTTACTCGTTGCCAGGCCCTACAGCTTTCTAGATGTGGCTCTGGATTTCCAGGCTACTAGATGGCGGCAAAGTATTAAAAAAAAGAAGAAGAAAAAAAGCACTAACCCTCACTCGCCACTAGACGGCGGCAGCAGTATATATATAAAAAAAAGCAATAACCCTAACCAGCCACTAGATGGCGGCACTGGATCAATTATCTCTAACCCTTGATTAATTGAAGAGACGTGTGCCCTTCCTCTCCCGCCACTATACGGCGACATTTGTTTATTTATACATATATACATACTTACATATTGTATTGTATACTATTGAGTAATCAATTAGGAGCCTATTTTTGTTCCCCATTTAATATCATCCCATATACACCCACCCACACATTGTGCTCTATAGATTTGTAAACATACAATTTACAAGTTGTTTCAGTGAATACGTATTTTTCCTACTTTAAAAGATGCTCCTACTTGTGGGTTTTGCTTATAATTATTTGGATTATTTAAAATGAATCTAATCATCTACTGTCTTTGTCTCTGCACTAGATGGCGGCATTGGACCTTTTAACAAAATAAACAAGTAAACGCGTACAATACAACCACAGTACATGATAACACACAACTAACCCTAACCCTAGTGCGCATACTGTTGCATGTATGGTAAAGCGCGCAGCACGTGGGATGCGGGTGTTTTGCAGGCTTCTCAGTAAACGACACGAGACATGAAACTGCCTTTGTTGTCATCTTTACACCTTTCATCATTCTTCTTAGTTGCTCCTCCTCCGCAATGTTTTAATAACTGAGCAGCACAAATCACAAGTGGATAAATGGATCATATGCATCGAGGCTGCATTTCTTGCTTTCTTAAACGTATTAAAACAATTGAGAAACATTTATAGAAACAAAATAATTGTATTATTTTTTAACAGATTTTTTTTATCTTATCTTACTTCCTCAGACCTCATCGTCCCTGCTGTCCCTGCAGCAAAAAGTAAAAAAAATCGGAGGTTTGTTATTATCACTAATATAATTCCCGTGCCATTGCTTGTTCTGTTCTGAATTGGACAGACGGTCTCCCCGTACCCTAATGGCACAGTAGTAAAACCTACTATGATGGGGTCGAGCGTGCAGGGAACATAATGCACACATACAAAGGGCTCCAGTTGACAAGAGTCGTGTTTATTACTAAGAATACTAAATACCCACTGCCACGGTCTACATTTCTCTGCCTGTGTGTGTGAGTGGACACCGCGAGCGGTCAATGTGCATTCGGAAAGTCGTGTGTCTTCTTCTCCGCCAGCCTCCGCGTTGCAATCAACCCCCCGCTGCGCTCATCACAACACTATATCCTTATTCTCGCCCACCCCATCTTAATAGACCATTCAATAGACACATCAGCGTTACTATGAGCAAAAAGACCCAACTGTTTAACGCAATATCATTATCTAATGATATTGGGTGAGGGATATATATTGGGTGTAATATGTTACATATAATTATATTTGGCGCTACCCCGCCGCC
>NC_140289.1:735415-750415 GCF_964030765.1 Micromesistius poutassou
AATATTTTCACGTCTGCACGACACTAGCCTCTCGTAACGACTTTTGCTTTTGTGAGTTCATGAATGAACAGCCCACAGAGCAGGCAACAGCATGGGCCTGTCCTGTGTGGGTTTCCTTTTTGTTCACTCTTATGGCGACCTAGTGGCTAAACACAGCCTAGAGCCGTCACTACCGATGGACGGCCGCAACCAGTGACCACACGCTCATCCGAGAAACCATGACAACCCTCAGAGAACTGTCATGCTGCTACTGAATAATAATATACGCTCTAGCCTAGTTTCTACAAACCTGTGGCAGATACAACACTGTTCAGTTGGATCACAAGAACCGTAGGACTGTAGTTTTATCGAGAAAACCACTTATCAACGACCCAACTAGTGATGGGTCGTGATCAACGGGCGATGTTAAATTGACTCTGTACGCAATTGGCTGCTTGCCGTTGCTTCCCTGTCGTCATTGTGTTAAACCAGCCAATAGCGCGCCAGGGGTAAAAGACAGCTTGGTGATTGGCTCCCGCAAAAAACGCATCGAAACTAGAAAGAAATGTATTGCTCTCCTCCAGACCCTTCTGCAGGGCGAACTCAAATCGCTGGCAGAATGGGCGGGGCTACCCCGTCTAATGAAAACCATCACTAGACCCAACCCAGGAAGTCCAACAAGTCCAACGCAACGATGCAATAGATTGGCTCCAAGCTGCACGGAAGCTCAGGGAAATTCCCATCACTAGATGAGAGAGGGGAGCGAAAAAGGGAGAATTTGTAATTGAGGTTGAGAACTTGGGATGAAATATTCATGGTGTAAAATACAGGAGGAGACGGAGGAAATGTAATGTTAAGTAGCTGCTGGGATGAGGTGGGTTTATTTTTAGTTGCTTGCTGAATATTTCACTTCATTCCTGCCGTCTAGCAGTCTCTCTCTCTCTCTCTCTCTCTCTCTCTCTCTCTCTCTCTCTCTCTCTCTCTCTCTCTCTCTCTCTCTCTCTCTCTCTCTCTCTCTCTCTCTCTCTCTCTCTCTCTCTCTCCCCCCCTGTCTTGGTTCAGCCGTTGATGTTGATTGCCATGTCTGAGAGAGGGTGAAGCTTCTCAGACACTTAGTATAACACCACGGTGTGTGTGTTTAATATGCAACATCCCTCGTCATAACGCTCATACATAACGACGGTCAGTGTTGTGCCTGAACGCGTTCATTGAACGACAGTTCATGAACTCGTTCATGTTTTGGGCGAACGTGAACTGAACGTACTGTATTACTGCCTGATGAACGTTACTGTGAACGCGTTCATTCTGGTGTCTGTGAACGGCACGCTCTCTCAGTTTAACTTCAATAGGTGTGGCAGATTTCTAAAGAGCCTTCCAGGCGAAAGCCCGGCTAAAACACACCGTAAACAGGCCTTAAAGGACAATTTCGGTATTTTGAAGATTGAGCCCCCTTTCTGGTTTGTCTAGGATGAAATAGAGTGATTGACACTGAATGTTGACGATTGTTCCTGTCTCGGGTATTTGGCTAGTTTAGAATCGTCCCTGCCTGCTTCAGAATGCCTGGCTACGTGTATGCACAAACCTGTCCTTAAAACAACCCTAAACGTTATTTTTCAGAAACTTGCAACTCACCGAGTGGTTAGTGGTGTTCTTTAATATTCCAAATCAAGTATCGTAGCGAAATACAGTTTCTGTTGTGTTTTATTTGGCATTTTGTAAATCCATTGATTTCTGTTGGAAGACTCATTGCTCGTTGACCGGAAACGGAAAGGGGGCTGGTTGTAGTCTTTTCGCTCGGTCTAGCCCTACTGTTGATACTGAGAACCGAACGAAAAGACTACAACCAAACGTAAACAGCCCCATTTCTGTTTCCGGTTCAGGTCCGGTTTCCATTTCAATGGGATTTACAAAATGCCAAATAAAACACAACAGACACTGTTTCACTACGATACTTGATTTGGAACATTAACAAACACCACTAACCATTCGGTGAGTTGCTTATGAACTATGAACTGAACTAGTTCATTTTAGTGAACTTTCCCAACACTGACGACGGTACTAAAGTATCCACCGGGAGATCTCAGCTAGTGATTAGAGAGGCAGAAAGACCTGAGGAAAACAGAAGCAGTGTTTTGTTTCCTCATCATCCCGTTTTATTTTCATAAACTGTTCCAAATGTGATTTCCATGTGAGAGATAAATATAGCCCTCTGGTTTCCTGAAGCGTAAGGGTTAGGGTAAGGGTACAGGTTAGGACAAGGGTTAGGGTTAGGGTAAGGGTTAGAGTCACCTGAGTTCCGAATCCACCTGAGGGTTAGGGTTATAGGGTTATAGGGTTAGGGTTATATTCACCTGAGCTCTGAATCCAATCTAACGTTGTAACCCCCAGCAGGAGATCAAGTTCCCCCCCCTCCGCCTCCTCGCTTCACCCCCTGTCCACTAAAGATGACATCACTGTCTGCAGAGGTGAGGAGTTGGTAACATGATGAGTGGTTTGGGGAGTAGAAGGGTCAGGGGGGGGGGGGGCTGACTGATATCCAACATGGCTAGTAATGGACCTCGGCTGTCCTGCAGCCCCCGACACTAAAGGAGTGATCTGTTCCCTCGCCAACAACAACAGCAACGTCTCCATGGTGATGGCTCCTCAACACCAGACCCAGGAGGCCCACAGCTGTCAGATTAGGGCTTTGGGGTTTCAATCACACCGGAGTTTCCTCAGAGGAAAGAAAGGAACAGTAGACCCGGCTGTTGTTAGCGTTCTGCTGTGAGCTGCTCTGGACCGGCCACGCCTTCAGAAACAAGCGAAAAAGGGAAACTAGTTGTGTTTTCCACTGTGAGAATCCCCCCAGAAGGTGAGGCCGATCTGTTGCTCCTATCGGTGTTCGGTCAACACGGGGGCTTGTTTGCCATGAAACCGAGTGCTTCTTAGAAGAGTAAACACCAGCAGTAGGTTCAAGGATAAGCATGACAGTGTTGTTTAGCGGGAATATACGTGACTAGCTTGAACGGAAAAGCCTTAAGCCTTTTATTGTCAAGCAGAAGCTAAATAGTAACCCAGCACTTTGAAAGCCCAAAATGCTATTGTAATGGCTGTTCCTGAGAGGTTCAAATTCACTCTTTTATTGGTCCCTCGATGGTTTGCCTGGTACATTAGCGCTAGTGTTTGCTAAGCTACGCCTTATCTCCTCCCCGGTTCAGAAGTCAACACCTTTCTCTCATGCAAATGTTTTCAACCAGCTTCGGGACATTTTTTAGCTATTATTTTTTTCATATCATAGTCTATAAACCCAGGGCTACTGTCCACACGCCTAACAGTAACTACTGCTTTTGGCTCATGGCAGAGTTTGTTCAAGCCTTCTCCATGACACAACTGAAAGCTTTGTGTGTGGCCATTTAGTTATAAGCCCGGCAGTTGTTTCACTTGGATCTGAGGCCCAGAGAGTTCTTTGGCACCACCTCGCCTCCATTAGAGCAGAAGATAAGGAGAGGAGAGAAAGAATGAAACCGTCATCAACAACGACAACATCGCGATCAGATTTGGCAGAACACGGCACGCTGCTCGCCAGAATGGCCGACTCTGAATGGACCAGGCAGAGCAGCTCAGAGCGAATGGCTGAGCAGCCCCGGTACGTATGCCATTGTGGTTTGTTGAATGAAGACAGCCCCTGGCCTCGTAGCCGAGGCGGCTGCCCAACTCTGCTTCCTCAGCTGCCAGGCTACATGTCTGCTCCTCCGAAAGAGCCGGGACTCTGGCTGTCCACAAACCAGCGTGGTCGCTGAGCCATCCATCACTGCAGTGAGAGCAGGGGAAACCGAATGCTTATTACTGGCGAGGATCTCCTTTAATCCAAACGGAGGCCGATTACGCAGTCGCAGGCCATGGCATGAAGGACCAGTGTGGTACAACCGGTGTATTCAAATATGAGACAGATTGTCTATTCTCTGTCTGACAAAAGCTAATGGCATAGATGACTGACTACATTAGCACGCCACATTAGCATACTGCTGTTGGCAGCAGTCCCTGATGGGGGACACAGTCATTAACTAATTAGCTGACATCAAGCTGTAAACTGTGTAGCGCATACGCTACGCTAGGGCTACACTGGGGTTAGCACATTGGAACAAAGCGAGAAGCTACAAAGCAGTCGCGCGGCAAAACTGAAAACAATTTTGTCTCATTTGTAGTGCAGCACAAAAATATAAATATAATTGACTCTGTACGTATGTATGTATGTTGTTTTAACGAAGCAAAGCATAGCTGTTTTTTAATCTATATTTTTGATGCCAAATAATAAAAAAAAACGAAGTTTTTACGAAACATGGTTAGGGCTAAGCAGAGAATGTGCTAGACTCCTGTGGAAATGTAAGCTGTGCTACATTAGCCTCAACTCAAGATGTTTTGTCGGTACGGTGCTGGTAGCAGTTGAAGTTGGTATTCTGTGCTGGGCGTGTAAAACGGTACCTTAACGCTTGACAGTTAGCTCCAAGGCGCAGTTTGTCGCTACAGCGTTAGCGTGACCATGAGACACCAAAGTGGACTTCCACGGTGAAGCAACAGATGCCGGTGGCAAGAAGTCACCATCTGTGTCCCCTTCAGACAGCAGGGAGACGGGGAGTAAGACTAGGGCCCCCATGGGCCTCATTCAGGGGCCACACCCCAGCGTTCCCGCTCTCAGAGCAGCACAGTGGGAAGTGATTTAGTGCCGGGCCCCTAACTGTTTACTAAGTGAGTAAAAAACACTCGAAGACAAACCTCAGCACATTGCTTGTTCGTAGCTGCAGTTACAGGGTTAGGGTTAGAACAGGGTTAGGGTTAGAACAGGGTTAGCGTTAGAACAGGTTTAGGGTTAGAACAGGGTTAGGGTTAGAACAGGGTTAGGGTTAGAACAGGTTTAGGGTTATAACAGGGTTAGGGTTAGAACAGGGTTAGCGTTAGAACAGGGTTAGCGTTAGAACAGGTTTAGGGTTAGAACAGGGTTAGGGTTAGAACAGGGTTAGGGTTAGAACAGGTTTAGGGTTAGAACAGGGTTAGCGTTAGAACAGGTTTAGGGTTAGAACAGGTTTAGGGTTAGAACAGGGTTAGGATTAGAACAAGTTTAGGGTTAGAACAGGGTTAGGGTTAGAACAGGTTTAGGGTTAGAACAGGTTTAGGGTTAGAACAAGTTTAGGGTTAGAACAGGGTTAGGGTTAGAACAGGTTTAGGGTTAGAACAGGTTTAGGGTTAGAACAGGGTTAGGGTTAGAACAGGTTTAGGGTTAGAACAGGGTTAGGATTAGGGTTAGGGTTAGCTACCCAAGCTACCCAAACTACCCAAGCTACCCAAACCCTAACAGGGTTAGGGTTTGGGTAGCGTTAGAACAGGGTTATGGTTATATATATATATATAGATAGATATGTTTATATATATAGATATGTTTATATACATATGTTTAGAAATATATATATATGCATATTTCTAAATGTTTTTGTATATATACTGTATTATATAATAACAGTACTCGTGACAACACTCTGCCCTGTGGACCCGGCCAGCGGCTCCACAGGAACGTGGAGGAGCCGCTCTTTGAGTCCTCTCCAGACGCTCGGCTCTAGAAGCCCTTCATTAGCGGACGACAACAATGCTCTGCAGCGAGGGACTCCAACCCAGACCCCGGGGCCCAGGGCGAGGGGGGGGGGACCGGACCCCGCCTCCCGGCCCTCCAGAGGGGGGGGGGGGGGGGGGGGGGAGCGTCTGAGGGCCGCTCTGAGTGATGAACGAACCAGCCACTCCTTGTTCTCCAGAAGATGAGGAATGAGGGATTCCAACCGGGGCCTCCCATATAGGGTTAGGGTTAACCCTTGATATAGGGTTAGGGTTAACCCTTGATATAGGGTTAGGGTTAACCCTTGATATAGGGTTAGGGTTAACCCTTGATATATAGGGTTAGGGTTAACCCTTGATATAGGGTTAGGGTTAACCCTTGATATAGAGTTAGGGTTAACCCTTGATATAGGGTTAGGGTTAACCCTTGATATAGGGTTAGGGTTAACCCTTGATATAGAGTTAGGGTTAGGGTTAACCCTTGATATAGGGTTAGGGTTAACCCTTGATATAGGGTTAGGGTTAACCCTTGATGTAGGGTTAGGGTTAACCCTTGATGTAGAGTTAGGGTTAACCCTTGATGTAGAGTTAGGGTTAACCCTTGATGTAGAGTTAGGGTTAACCCTTGATGTAGAGTTAGGGTTAACCCTTGATATAGGGTTAGGGTTAACCCTTGATATAGAGTTAGGGTTAACCCTTGATATAGGGTTAGGGTTAACCCTTGATGTAGGGTTAGGGTTAACCCTTGATATAGGGTTAGGGTTAACCCTTGATATAGGGTTAGGGTTAACCCTTGATATATAGGGTTAGGGTTAACCCTTGATATAGGGTTAGGGTTAACCCTTGATATAGGGTTAGGGTTAACCTTTTATATATTGGGTTAGGGTTAGCCCTTGATATATAGGGTTAGGGCTAACTCTTAATATAGGGTTAGGGCTAACCCTTGATATATAGGGTTAGTGTTGGGCTAAGCCCTTGATATATAGGGTTAGTGTTGGGCTAAGCCCTTGATATATAGGGTTAGGGTTAACCCTTGATATAGGGTTAGGGTTAACCCTTGATATAGGGTTAGGGTTAACCCTTGATATAGAGTTAGGGTTAACCCTTGATATAGGGTTAGGGTTAACCCTTGATATAGGGTTAGGGTTAACCCTTGATATAGGGTTAGGGTTAACCCTTGATATAGAGTTAGGGTTAGGGTTAACCCTTGATATAGGGTTAGGGTTAACCCTTGATGTAGAGTTAGGGTTAACCCTTGATATAGGGTTAGGGTTAACCCTTGATATAGGGTTAGGGTTAACCCTTGATGTAGGGTTAGGGTTAACCCTTGATGTAGAGTTAGGGTTAACCCTTGATGTAGAGTTAGGGTTAACCCTTGATGTAGAGTTAGGGTTAACCCTTGATATAGGGTTAGGGTTAACCCTTGATATAGAGTTAGGGTTAACCCTTGATGTAGGGTTAGGGTTAACCCTTGATGTAGGGTTAGGGTTAACCCTTGATATAGGGTTAGGGTTAACCCTTGATATAGGGTTAGGGTTAACCCTTGATATAGGGTTAGGGTTAACCCTTGATATATAGGGTTAGGGTTAACCCTTGATATAGGGTTAGGGTTAACCTTTTATATATTGGGTTAGGGTTAGCCCTTGATATATAGGGTTAGGGCTAACTCTTAATATAGGGTTAGGGCTAACCCTTGATATATAGGGTTAGTGTTGGGCTAAGCCCTTGATATATAGGGTTAGTGTTGGGCTAAGCCCTTGATATATAGGGTTAGGGTTAACCCTTGATATATAGGGTTAGTGTTGGGCTTAGCCCTTGATATATAGGGTTAGTGTTGGGCTTAGCCCTTGATATATAGGGTTAGGGCTAACTCTTGATATATAGGGTTAGTGTTGGGCTAACTCTTGATATATAGGGTTAGTGTTGGGCTTAGCCCTTGATATATAGGGTTAGTGTTGGGCTAACTCTTGATATATAGGGTTAGTGTTGGGCTAAGGCCTTGATATATAGGGTTAGTGTTGGGCTAACTCTTGATATATAGGGTTAGTGTTGGGCTAAGGCCTTGATATATAGGGTTAGTGTTGGGCTAACTCTTGATATATAGGGTTAGTGTTGGGCTAAGGCCTTGATATATAGGGTTAGTGTTGGGCTAACTCTTGATATATAGGGTTAGTGTTGGGCTAAGGCCTTGATATATAGGGTTAGTGTTGGGCTAAGGCCTTGATATATAGGGTTAGTGTTGGGCTAAGGCCTTGATATACAGCATGAGGCAACAGGGACCCAGGAGATCAGATAAGGCTTTTCTAGGTGGACCGCAGGGTCCAGTGAATCATGAATCGTGAATGTTTGGCTCCGAGCAGAGACAGTAAATCAGCTCCTCTGGATCTGAACCCCATCAGAGGGCGGGGCGGACGTGGGAGAGGAAACGGCTGCATTGTGTGACCATCAACATCCCTCGCCGAGGTTATCTACTCAACGGACCTACGCAAACATCTCCCCGCTCTGTCAAGAAGGGGCCCCAGACACTCCTTCTCAACACCCACCCCAGACATCCCCCCTCTGTCTGGCTGTCCTGCTACAGTTTATCATCATGCATGTTAACACACAAGTCGAAAATGTCTTGGCTTGTGTGCACACATAAACTTGAAAGAAGAATCTGGTCAAAGCATTTGGAAGGATTTTCATGAGTTTTTTATTCCTAATATCGCAACAGACTCTTCGTTGTTCCTGACTTCATAGCGAAACTGTCTGTTAGATTCAAGAGCAGATGTTCCCAAGTGAAGACATCTGCAATGCCACACATGCAGATGCAAGGGTCATAGATATATATAAATATATTGTGGTCGCCTGGTCAGTGATGCACAACAGTGGAATTACCAATCGGAACAGAAACAGGCAGAAAAAGGCTTTACAGTGAAATCCACTTATGACATTTATTTATAACGTGTGGGGAAAAGGGGAGGGGGGCAAAAGGCAACTCAAATATTCACCGGTTCGGAGGTTGACGTCAGTCGGTGCTCTGTCTGGCTCTTCCTGTGATGGGGGGGCGGAGAGAGAGAGAGATTAGTGGGGTCTGTAGTCCCTGCCACTGACCTCTTCGCCCTAGCTCGGCTTTGGTTTCCTCTTGGAGATTTGGGGTTCCTCTTCAGCCGCAGGCCTTCTCTCTTGTTTCAGCACGAGACACAATTTACACACGTCAACGTTGTTTGTGGTTTGTGGTTTGTGACCTTTGTGGTCACCATGTGGCCATGTACTGCTTACCGGCTGGGCCATCACAACATACATACATTTATTTACATAAGTGACTCCTCACTCCTACCTGCTCCTTCATTAGCTGCTTTCACTCCAAGTCGCTTTGGATAAAGGTGTCTGCTTAGTGAATAAATAAATTGAGAATGGTTTCCCCTCCAAAAACCACACAAGAGATATCTTAAGAAGGAAGATTCCAAGAACAACAATCTGAAGTTAAGGACATCAATAAACATTAATACAACAGCTACAATAAAAAGTAATTTAAAACGTTATACTAAAAAAGGTCTTGGCTATCAGAGGTGTACCATCGAGCCACACACATCCTAGCACATATTCTCCCAACGTTCCTGCAGCAGCTAGGACCTTGGAGAGTACAGATTTCGTTCTGGTGGAGGAAGCAGACATCTCAGAAGTAGTATCAAGTGTTGTCATGAAATATTCAGCTTGCATCGACCTCGTCCAAACGTAAGGCGGACTACATGGATCTGATCCCAGTGCTTTTTAAACACACGCCAGACACGGTAGAATCTCAATGACCAGGTTTGAAATAAAACCAAAAACTTGAAATAACGTGTACAAAATTGGTCTCCAATTCCAGCCACATTCGGAGAAGGAACCAATGTGAAACATGAATCACGATCACTACGAGAACGGACACAGCAAGCACATATATTACACATGGGTTTGTCTGCTGAGAGAGTCTGGGAGATATCTAGAGATATCTATTATCTACCATCTCCTTCTGGAGCAAGTCCTTAAAACCAGACGAGACGGATGGATATTTGTCTCAGCCTTCTTAGGCACTATCTGATGGTCTATCACAAAACATTATAACATAATATTATGTTAGTGTACATTGAGCTGATGATAATATCCAAACAAATTCAGAAGTCGAGGTACGGATTCTTGGGAAGATTAATTAATTCATGTTTCACTTACACTTCTGAATTGAATGACTGTCAATCACATTGTTTTGTATGTTGTGTTTGGTTCGTATTGTTTTGTGGAACCAATGATGTAATTCTATTGCTGGTTCTAAGATTTAGGGTTGTTTTAATGTTTAATTCCACTGAGACTCCACCAGGGCTAGACACGCGTTCCTGTTGGCTCAGAGTCACGTCCAGGCAAAGTCTGAAGTCTAAATCTCCCTTTATTAAAACCTGATGACGGAGAGATGAGACAGACCGATGTCATCACACTCGGTCTACGCAGCAGAGAGGATGAAGATGAGGAACATGATGGTCACGAAGATAAAGATGGAGATGATAAAGTTGAAAAAGGTGATGGAAGAAAGAAAGACGGCTGAGATAGTGCATGAGAATGAAGACGATGGTGAGGGACTGGGGTCCCTGTCTGTGGTCCCTGTCTGTGGTCCCTGTCTGTGGTCCCTGTCTGTTGTCCCTGTCTGTGGTCCCTGTCTGTGGTCCCTGTCTGTGGTCCCTGTCTGTGGTCCGTGTCCATAAGGGCCCAAAAAGAAAATGTCAATAAAAAGTGCTGCTGACCAATCAGTGTGAGTAAAGTTTCCTCAGAGGCCTGACAAGGTTAGGGTTAGAGTTAGGGTTAGGTTAGGATTAGGTTAGGGTTAGGTTAGGTTAGTTTAGGGTTAGGGTTAGGTTAGGGTCAGGTTAGGGTCAGGTTAGGTGCCGTGTCTCTGATGGGGGTGGCGGGGGTTCTCCATGCTCGCCGTCCAAACACCCGACGAGTCCGCTGCAACCTTCACACACCCATAACTCTGGAGCAGCTGGGACCGCTTAGCTCGGAACCTCCGACATTCCTGCTCCCGGAACGTACGTGACACGGGAGATGGACGTCAACGCATTCCCAGTCTTATCCTCCCAGAATGCAGTGATTAATGTTAAGGTTAAGGTTAGAATGCAGTGGTTAAGGTTAAGGTTAGAATGCAGTGGTTAATGTTAAGGTTAAGGTTAGAATGCAGTGGTTAAGGTTAAGGTTAGAATGCAGTGGTTAATCTTAAGGTTAAGGTTAGAATGCAGTGGTTAATGTTAAGGTTAAGGTTAGAATGCAGTGGTTAATGTTAAGGTTAAGGTTAGAATGCAGTGGTTAATGTTAAGGTTAAGGTAAGAATGCCGTGGTTAATGCTCATACCACCTGGATGATGATGATGATGATGATGATGATGATAGTTGCTGTGTTTGCAGTGTGGGCAGAATGACACCATTGGTGTTTGCAGTAATATCCCTTGAACTAATCTAAAATGGATGCTCGTGAATCATTTTCAGTTTAATTGGTGAATTAAATGTCATCAAAGTATGAGTTGGAGAACATGACCCAGATAAAAAAAAAACATATCTTCCTCTGTATGAATATCAAGGAAAGCTTAGAGAACCGGAGAGCTGGATTTATGACTAGGAGTGATGACCGTTTATGACAGGGAGTACTAGTGAGTACACAGTACTCACTAGTACTCCCTGTGTCTCATGTATGAAGGGTTACAAACATCATTTCTCGTCCGTCAGAACTGGAGCCAGTGGAGGGATCCGGAATCACCAAAGCTGACCCGGACACCAGAGCAGAATCCTCACACCTCCCACAGGGTGTACACACCGAGCAGGCCAGGGACTCGATTGATGAATACAACGTCTGGTCCCATAGACCAAAAGAAAAGGTCAGGACGCGTTGATCCAGAATACATCGTCCTCCACGAGAAGTGATAGAGAACAGAGAAGAGAGGTGAGAAGTTAGGAAAGGCAAAGAGAGAAAGAATAGAGAGGTAGAGTATAAGAGCAGAGATGACCGAGATGAGGAGGATTAATAGCAAAGAGCAGAGAACACAGAATGGAAAAGTAGGGGAGGAACAAAGAATGAAAGAAGATTAGAATACACGTATGAACCCCCCCCAGCACATCTGCATCCCAAACCCAGTGGGACCACAGCTGGACTGGAGCCGGACTGAGACCCCCCCCCTCTCCACGGGAGGCAGAGCCTTGTGTGTTTGTGTGTTTGTGCGTGTGTGCGGTTTCTTTTTCTGTGCGCTTCTCGGCTGCGTTGTGGAAACCAGGCAACGCTCCCAGCGAGGTGGGAGTCTGACGCTGAGTTTACAAGAGCCTACACTAACCGCGCCACTGTTGTGTTTTCTAAAACTTACAGAGTCCACATTCTCCCTAAATGTTTAGCCCCCCCCCCCCCACCACCCGATGACGGCCCCCCCCCCCCTAAAGCCCCCTGCCCAGAGAGCCGGTCCAAACCGGTGCATTCCTAACAAACACAGTTTACTTTAATGACAACCTCATCATCACAATAAAACCCTCGCGGAAACTTGAACCGTATGGCGGAGTTATCCCCCCCCCCCCACCCCCCATGGGCCACGGGTGGAGGAATTCCACCAGGCAGAGTGTGGAGGTCTCTGGGGAACTCACACAGCTGAGCAAACACCGCCTCAGGGCTGAAACCCAAGCCTCCTCACTCAGTCTGTAGTGTCTGGAGCCCAGAGAGCCGCTCCGGAGAGCCGCTCCGGAGAGCCGCTCCGGAGAGCCACTCCAGAGCTACTCCTTAGAGCTGCTCCGGAGATCCGCTCCGGAGAGCCGCTCCTTAGAGCTGCTCCTTAGAGCTGCTCCAGAGCCGCTCTGTACCTCCACAAAGTCCTCATTGAGGCTACAATACGCAGCTGAGCCATGGAGACTCACTGGGTGGCGTGGTGAAGAATCAGCCCTGGTGGGTATGAGGGTACGTACGGGTGCTGTGTCCTGTCAGTACATGAAGCAGAATTATGTTGACAATATTGGTTTTATATTGAATCATGAGCTAGCCGAGGGTAGGCCCTTGTAAACTATTTTATACATATTTACAGTGCGCCAAGCGTTTTACGTATCAACCGGGCCCTCAGTTAACTCTGCCCGGTGGCCCCTCTGGGCACCAGCTGTCTGTCCTGGCGTGGCTCGGGGACGCAGACGCAGTCTGGCTTCAGATTAAGTACAAATGAATCGATGAGAGGGAGGAAACACATCCAGTATCCAGCTCTGCTCTGGTTAGTGTAGCCCTCATCCCTACCACGTGTCTACCTGCAGGCCTGAGTCCACGTTTAGTCACCTCGCAAACACAGGTCCTTATGAGCAGGTAGGGGTTAGACAGTACAGATGTTAGTCTTTTAATATGGTTAAATTACTGTCAATAACGTTGGAGACCTTAAACGTTATTTAATGAGTTGGCTGCAGTGAGCCTGAAGGCCTGTTCCACTTTGGTCTTTTAACGTGTGTGTTCACTTCCTTACTCATAAAGGTTATTATCTTCAATTAACACATCTTGTTGTTATCTTCAATTAACACATCGTTATTGAGGAGCAGGTAGGGGTTAGACAGTACAGAGACAGGTCATTGAGGAGCAGGTAGGGGTTGGTGACTGGTATTAGGGGATTATAACTGAAGAGCTAGATGTCTCCTATCTCCAAGGAGATCAAGGAGATGGGCGGGCAACTCCCTGCCATGACAGAGAGAGAGAGAGAGAGATTGAAAGAGAGAGCGAGAGAGTGACTGTTGGAGGAGTTCCAGAGTCCATAGAAAACACACAGCCAGCCTCTAAATAAACATAGATTAGCCTGGTGATGTCATCCAGATCCTGTTCACCGTGTGCGCACACACACACACACACACACACACACACACACACACACACACACACACACACACACACGCATGAATACCATATTTATTCAACCACTTTGATCGAGCCCTTCTTTATTTCCAGTATTACGACCGGCCAAGTCTTGGGTTCATCTTTGATCTTAATTTGTGTTGTTACAAGATGTGTTAATTGAAGATAATAACCTTTATGAGTGAGGAAGTGAACACACGCGTTAAAAGAACAAAGTGGAACAGGCCTTCAGGCTCACTGCAGCCTACAACTCCAACGTTATTGACAGTAATTTAACCATATTAAAAGACTAATATTCAAACCCTGCTCCCGGAACACACACACACGCACACGCACACACACACACACACACACACACACACACACACACACACACACACGCCTGCCCCGTTATGAATGGACTCTTTCAGGCTGCAGGTGTTTGGTTCTGGAGGCTTCAGGTGGGCTGAGGACGCCTCCTCTCACAACACCCCCACACACTGTGTGTGTGTGTGTGTGTGTGTGTGTGTGTGTGTGTGTGTGTGTGTGTGTGTGTGTGTGTGTGTGTGTGTGTGTGTGTGTGTGTGTGTATGTGCGGTCCAAAACATTGCCTCTGCTGAGGTAGGGGTCAGGCGGGGGTCAGGCGGGGGTCAGGTGGGGGTCAGGCGGGGGTCAGGCGGGGGTCAGGTGGGGGTCTTGCTCTAGAAGGCCCACAGGTAGAGTACGGTGATGGGGATAGCAGCTGGGAGCTGGTAGTGAAACACACAGCCTAAACCATCCTCTATCTACCTACTCTCCGATTGGTCTCGATTAAAACATCTCAATAAAAGTAAATTCTCTCCTGTGATTGGCTGACTCTAGATCGCTCTCCATCAAGTGGCTTGTGATTGGCTCTTCAAAGATGAACGAGAAGATCGGGGTGAAGAAGGAGAAGAGCTAACGTACCGACTACAGGCAGCTTCGTCTCTGAGCCTCTGGGCGGGAGTCCTCAACACACAGATGTTTTACTTAAAAAAAAGTACTAAAACATCTGTAAAAACAAAATGACGAATGAACTATCAGGACAGATTCTGCAGACGCAAGCCACAGCACAACCTTTGACTTGTGCAAACGTATTTTTCAGGGAACAACTGAAGCTCATCCCTGTCAACGTAAGCGTGGGTTGGCCAGTTAGCAGACAGAGAAGCATCATCACCAAGAAGGTTCCACTGAGGATTTTGGCAAACTGGTTTCCTTGTGGAAATGTCAGACCCAAAGTCCTTCCAGTGAAGTCTTGTACAAAGCATCCACCATACAATTAATGTGTTTAACAAGAAGTACATTTTGCGGAAGTGTGGGGGATGGATGACTCTAACCGTGAAGCAACTCAGGGGGGCTGTGTATCCCGTCAGGCGGACAACACCACAGAAGAAGACGTACTTTGGAACACAAAGTATTCTGCCTGCGTTTTCTCTAATGTCGCCGACGCTGGAAGGAATCGGAGAAGGAAGGAATTCTGCCGAGCCACGTCTACGAACGCTCGGCCAAATAGGAAAAGCAGAGGCAGCGGCGGTGAGACGAGGGCCGCCGCGAGGGAAGAAACAGAAATGGGAAGCAACAGAA